>NC_080042.1:32468616-32802243 GCF_012489685.1 Lotus japonicus | reverse complement strand
ACTCTCAATCCCTACCCCCATCTTCACTGGAAATCTCAATGATCTCCTTCTCGAAGCAACCTCTGATCTGACGATGCTTCTTAGACGGAATGGGTAGAGACTCAAGTGGCGGAGCCTCAAACTGACTGAATACACAGCAAGCCTCCATGTCACCCCAAAACCGGTGCATCAGGTACTCGCCCATTCATCTCTGACTTGTCATCATGCTTTGGTTCCTCAGCTTGGATCTGTATTGGAACTATGATATGCTCTATTGGTCGCTGGGTCTCGACCGCTGCTCCTTCGGAAGGATCACTTTCCACTGATGCTACTTGAGAGCCTTCGTCCTCGGGTAAAAGTAACGTGGAGTGGATAAGGCATCGTGATGACTCCTCCCGTCATACGTTGTCTCTCCACGACATTTCCATGCACATCCCTACCTGTAAGCCTTGCGTCGCCGACATAGATTCGTCGGACTCCGGACGTGTCGGTCGTCCAAGCCGAATCTTTCTCCTCATCAGACAACGTCAGTTTCCAGGAGTGGATCGACGTTGTGTCGTTCGTCAGAACCATCTACCCCCCCCCCCAAATAACACAAAACAAACAAGTACGGGTCAGGTTACAAACCAAACATAAATATAACGATTTACTTCACATAGTATCTCTTTACTTTAATAGGATTTATATAACAGTTAGCCACCTAAGTATTTGGTCAGACTAACGATCCTCACCATTCACACAACCATCGCAACACCTTGGGCAATCTCGAACATCCGCAGATGCACAATTCTCGGAGGGGACACTCAGTACAACCCTCAGTTCACGGGGAGACGCGCAGTCAATTCCAAGGGACACACAGTACAACCCTTAATTCTCAGGATGACATAAAGTCAATCCAACACCCTCGCGTGCAAGTAACCGTTTGTCTATAACGACACCATCGTTCTCATGGTCCACAGTCTTAACTAGACCTATGTTCCATATTAATTCACATTTTACTTGCAAGCGATTTAGTTCTCGATTCTCTTTGTTCATGGCTCTAATTAGTCAACCTAGAGTCTTAACAAATTTTAACGTCGAATAATGATACATAAACGACAATAAAAATTCACAGCACCAATGGGAATTACAGCTGGATGAGCGACTCTTGTAACATTATCTCAGTCAGGCATTATTGATATTGTACCAATACTCATAATCATGTTCTCATGCATATCAACACATATATCATAGCAAACTCATCGAACAAGGCATCAGACGAAGTTGTGCATGAAACGAAAGAAAGAAACGCCCAGAACCCCTGAAGTAGGGTTCGGCTGAACCCAATATGAGTCCTAGGGTTTGTATTTTTTTCTTTCTTTCTTTCCCTTCAACATCACAAGCATAAGTCCAGCCACAACATTAGCCATATTCATCCAGAAAAATCAGATCCAACAATCATCAACCTTCATGTCAAAAACATGTGAAAAACCAAGACCAAAATAACAACTAAACATGTGATTGTTAATTATGATCATAGGGCCATACTAGATACATCAAATAAAGGTTACACATCATGGTTTTCACGGCATCAATGTACAGCAACAAACATGTTCACGAAACTCATGCAAAAACATGCAAGAATACATCTTTTCTCAAGGATTTTCATGGCAACATCCTAAGCATCTACACTTTTCCTAAACCAGCCCTTACCTTGATCAAACTTGATGGAAAAGAAAAGGTTTTGATGAGAAAGAGACTCCAACAAGCTGCTGTCCAAGTCTCTCTTCTTCCCTCCCACTCGATCACTCTCTTTCTCTCTCGCTATCCCTCACGCTCTCTCTCTCGCTTCCTCTCTTTCTCTCTCAGTTTTTTCTCTTTCTTCTCTCTTCTTTCTTCTCTTTCTTTGCTGAGTTTTCACGTGAAAGTGTTTGGTGAGGCTTCAAGTTGTGTTTGTGAAAGAAAACGAGGTTTTCCCCCCTCTCCATGCACCAAAAACCAGCGGCACACACAACACATGGGCTAGGGTTCTCTTTTTTTTTCTTTCTTATTTCTAGCCCAAGCCCAAGATCAAGCAATTAATCTCGTTAATCACTCATTAATCAGATTAAAAACCAAGAAAAAATCCTCCCATTAGCATATGTGGCCGGCGGCCACAAGGGTTATTAGGGTTTCAAACCCTAATTTCCCTCCTTCCTCGAGCCCACGACACTCCTAGCCCAATTAGGATTTTCTCACACTTTTCTTAAGCCCGCAACCTCTGATTTAATTAAACAAATAATTAAATAATTAATCACTTAATTAAAAGAATTAAAACAAAACAAATTCCCCTTCTTCTAGCAAAAACGCAAGGACTGTACAACCAGACCTCTGCTTACTAAAACGTGGATATCTCGGCCTACAGATGTCGGAATGACATGAAACCAACGAGCGAATTTAGCTAATTGAGAGAGCTACAACTCTTATGAATAAATCTTCTCAAGATTAGGTCGTTAAGACCTCTCAAAAATTCACACAAGGTCACGGACAGATTCACAAGAAACTCAAACTTCACGAAAACATCACATTTATTCATTAACTCACATAAGTAATACAATAGTAAGATTAGGGTCTTACAGTATGCGTGCTCACATTAAGCTTAAGGAATTAAACTGTCGTGACTAGCAATAGTCTGTTGCCAAACTATGTCAAAGGCCAATGGGATGAGTTTCACCTCTGGATGGAAAGCCGCCTTCAAGACCTATTTGATTATGCTGATTATGAAGCTGCTGCCAGTGTTGCGGATGCACAAGCCAGATGGGAAAAGGAAATGGAAGCCAAGAGACTTGCCGAGGAAAGAAATAAGTTACAAGCCTTAAGGCAACTTGCCATAGAAGCACAAAGAAAGGCAGAGGAAGAAGCTCAGGAAAAGAAAGAAGCATAAGAAGAAGCTGCAAGACAAGAGGCTGCTCGCCAAGAGGCTCGGGAAGAGGCTGCAAAGCTGAAAGCTAAGGCTGCAGAGTTAGAAGCTCAGGCTGGAATTTCTGGTACTGAAATGGTTGGCTCTTCTGGTCAAGGTCCTTCTTGTTTTGAGCGACTCTGGCCACCCTTCAGTCTGAACAGCAACCTATCAAGGAACGTCTGGACAAGCAAGACAAAGCAATTTCTAGGCTCATGCAATCAAATTCTGAGATCAAGCAGATGCTGGATCTGAAGAAGAATAACTCTTAGGATTTCTCTTTGTTTCTCTTGTTTTCACAAACTTTACCTTCTTTACTTCTGCACTTTATATATATATATATATATATATATATATATATATATATATATACGTATTCAAATTATTTCTCTTTTTTCTCTTCTTTTTATTCTTTAATTCTTTCTCTTTTATATATTTATTTTCTTTTCTTTTTAATTCCCTCTTCTGGACTTAACGCTTTCTGTTCATTTAATCAGGGGGAGTACTGGTTTACTCTTATGTTTTTAGCCAAGTTTTTCACACTTAAATCTTTTTGATTATAACAAAAAGGGGGTACTAGTAATATTTTGATAAGAATTATTTTTTTTGGAGAATTAGTGATCAATTGTGTAACCTCTATAAACCTTCTCTCAAGCAATGCACATATTACATTCACTTCTGCTGAGAAGTGCTCTTCATTTGCTTCTATATTCTGACGGTTAAGCTCTAATACCCCGCTGCACAATTTCATATAGCTTTGATGCAATATCTATGCTCTGATAGTATTATGTCTATTATTGCTTCTTCATAACTCTGACCACACATTTTACACATTTTTTTTTTCCTCTGATCAATATCTTATAAACATAGAATGCTCTGATCAATTATTTCATAAAGCTCATAATCTAGACACTTCTAATGTTTTTATTAAGTCTTAGATTCAGGGGAGCTTAGCTCAGAATCAAGCTCAAGTATTTGGTTCAGAAGGAGATAAACAAACTATACACATCAGGATAAGATCCTCTAAACCTTAAACTCTGATTGTGTTAGTTTTATTCATCAAAATATATAGTTTTGTCATTATCAAAAAGGGGGATATTGTTAGACCAAGATTTAGTTCTGTTACATCTCTAAGTTTTGATAATAACAAGTATATATTGAGTATGAATAATTTGGTACTCTAACGTTTGTCTTTTGTGTGCTTGACAAACAGGTTCTGATTCTGATTGAAAGTGGTATTCATCAGAAGTCAAAGACCAAAGTGTGACCAACAACCTCTCTGCACTCACTACATTATGATGAACGGTAGTCTATTGCTCAGATGTTCTGAAGATAAAGCTCTGATGTAGGTTCTGAAGAATCAAGTGTTGAAGACTCTGAAGACCAGATGTTCTGAGTGAACGGTCAAAGACTTTGAAGACCCAAAGAAAGCTGGCTCTGAAGACCAAGTGTTTCAATTATGAAGACAGAAGTTCTAATGGGAATGGTCCAGCAGTTGAAGACTTGAAGTTCTGAAGATCCAAGCATCCTCGTGACTCTGATTAAAAGCTTCACAAGTTCACATTTGAAGCGCATCTGAGATCGGAAGTCAAATGTAAAAGGCAAAGGATCACTATGAATAGTACAATCCAGGGTACTATCCTGACCACCGCCTAACGAGGATCACCATGTACGATATGGAAATTCCAGATGTACCCTCCAACTGATAGAATTCACAACGGAAAGTCTCTCAAGGCTTGGAGTATTTAAATGCTGAAGAAAGGAAGAAAATGCTAAGAAACTCGTTGCAATCAATTTACACCAACGAATACCTTAGCAATTGATAACCCGGGTTCTATGCTTCTTTAGTGTGGCAATTTGATGTTTGGTTGGGTTTATTTGAGTTATTTCATTAGTTTTAGTTAAGTATTTGCATTATTTAGTATTTTGTTATTTTAATATTTTATGAGTTTTATGATATCTTTATAGTTTTTGTTGGATTAAATTATTTTATTTTAGAATAATATAAGTTTAATTTAGATTGTTATCTTATAAGTACTCTATATGTTTTATTTGCTTTATTTTAGAGGAAATTAAAGGAAATCAAGAGATGGAATATGGATGGCTGATAGCTATCACTATTACTAGAAGGAAACTTGGCTAAGGAATTAGTAAGTATCACATAGACATAACACCTGAACGAGTTAGTCGAATTCATATTATCGGACGGCACAAGCATAACCGAGGGAACAGATTCAATTCCCTAGTGCCTATTTTCTCCAGAAGTTTCCAAATCAACAACCGTTTATTTGTGTTTCTTAATTTGTTTCATGATAATTACAATCAATCATACTCTATATTAATATTGTTTTTCGTCCTTGCAACTAAATTGGTAAATTTAGAAGTAAACTCACACAACCTTGAGTGGATAATTAAAACCGCGGGAAAAACTGTACACTTGCAGTTGGCACATCAACAATCATTTTCTTCATGTTCTAAATTTGTTTACACGTTGCTTGTTTTAGAAGCACTCTTTGTAAACCAAACTTTGATCATATTGTTGTATTCTTAAGTGACTGTTTAGGTCAGGATCCTTGAGAAGACTAAGACTTGTGTTTTAGTGGTTGCTAGTTCTTAGGTGTGTTAGTCACTGAGCAAATTGTGCTAGTACAGTTGTAAGAACATTTGATTAGTGGATTGCCTTCATTCAACGAGGAGAAATCACCTTAACGGGTGGGCTGGACGTAGCTTGAGGATTTGTTCAAGTGAACCAGATAAAATCACTGTGTGCTTTCCTTCATCCTTTCACCCTTCTTCCTTGCTAGCAAGTGTGTTACGTGAAACACATAAAGAAACGTTTTTATTGCAAAACCCCATTCAAACCCCCATTTCAGTGTTTTCAAACCTTCAATTTATTCTTGAGTACTAGTCTTGCTTTGTTCCTAGTTTCTCTTCCATTTTCATCCATCTTGTTTCTAAATACCGACTTAGTATCAATGATGAATTTCCCTTTGGGTCTTGGTACAAGTGTCCATACTTGACTTCTTTTAACTTATTTAGTTCTTCTTGCATAGCTAGAATCCATCCTTCGTCTTGTAGGGCTTTGTCCACTGACTTTGGTTCAATTTTTGAAATGAATGCACTATTGGATTCTTCTCTGAACGGTGATTTGGTTCTAACTCTTTCTGAAACACTACCAATGATCTACTCTGGTGGATGATCCGCCTTGTATTTCCAATCCCTAGGAAGCGAATTCTACTTGAGGTCATCATTTGATCGGACTGTTCAGGGTTGGTTGACTGTGGTTGATTGGACGGTGCTTCAGATGAAGTTTCCTATAGTTGAGCTTCCTTTGATGACTCTTCTTCATCTCGATCAGATAGACCTAAGTTTAAGAAGTCTCTCTGTAAACGATCAGTGGTTTAGTTGAACTTTGATCATCAAATTTAACGTTGATCGATTCTTCAACCATAGAGTTCTAGAATTCCTATATCAGATTTGTTGTCAAACTTCCCAATGTTGTCCTTTGTGTTGAGGATGAAGCATTTGCATCCAAAGGGATGAAAGTAAGATACCGTTGGACGTCATCCACGCCATAGTTCATATGGAGTCTTCTTTAACAAGGTCGCATTTTTGAACTCTCTTGCTGAACACTTTGAACGCTTGAACGGTTTCATCTTTGTTTCTTAGGAAATATACCCAAGAAATTATGTGTAGTCATCGATTATGAAAAAAATTATCTTTTTCCAGAGATACTAGCTACTCTAGTAGGTCCTAACAAATCCATATGTAAAAGGTCCAGAGGTTTGCTAGTGCTGACAAAGTTTTTAGCACGAAAAGAGGTTTTGTGTTGTTTGCTTGAACACAAGCAGACATGTAACGTCAGATTTAAAAGATAGTTTGGCAGACCACATATTAAGTCATGACTGACTATTTAGAAATGGTCCTTAAGGAAGCATGCCCTACTTTCTGTGCCAAACCCAAGTTTTGTCCTCTGATGTAACACCCTGATTTCGGTGGCGTCACTTTAGTAACCAAAATAAACTTAATGCGGAAAAACGTGAAATATTTTTTTTATAATAATAACTAAACAAGACTGAATTAAATAAAACCCAAAAGCGAAAGTAATAGAGCTAATATACAATATATAAACAGCCCCCGCTGTAAGTAACAACCTCGTCACGAGTAACTCCAGTGACGGAAAGAAAAGGTGTAGCGCCCGAAGGCAAAATGTACAAACCAAATCTAAAGGTAAGTGTCCGCAACACTATCCCTCAAAACTGAGAATAAGCTGGCCCATCGGCCTGAAACAAGACCTCCTAAGTCCAACCAACTCTCTGTGATTCCCGTAAAGAAACCACACAAAAAAGCTATAGGTGGGAAACTACCCTGTCCCGAATGAAACAAATAATGTTCAGAGCTAAGACTCTACTCCTACACTAATCCCATCTCGAGGAGCTCACACTAACACTCAATCCTACATGCTGGCATGATCGTCGTCCGAATTCGAAATCCAGAACGACCTAGTCTATGTACACCATCCGTCCTCCGCTCGCTATAGCGATGCGCTCCTGTTCCAGCATCCCAACTCTAGTTTCCCCCGAAGGTGAACCGTCGTGAACCAGTCCGCCAAAGACATCTGACAAAGGGCGTTTGTCCGCCAAAGCACACACAGAAGACGCGAGGGTCAACTCCAAAGAATTACATAAATAATAGCACCAATAGATATAGATAAGAGAATAGCCACTTAGGCTTATAGCTAGGGATAACATCCTAGGGTTGTATTTTCCATAATGAACTTAACAGCAATAATAACAATTAACATGTTCCAAATAGGATTAACAAATAACAATCACACTCGACAACTAAATCAGTATGCATGAATGCAGGATGATTAGTCAAACAACGTCTCCGACTCTCACTCGACACGTCGCCACGTGTTCTAGGTAAATTAAAGTCTCTAAAAGCTTACCCTAAGGTAAAGTCGATTCTGCGACAAAAGACACTTCTTCACATCAACATAGTAACTCATGATGATCTCCGGATCATCCGACTCATCTCAATCCGATGGTCACAACTGCTCAACAAGCAAAGAGTATCACAGACTCGGAAACTACCGGTTTCCCGGACTTATCCCCAGGATAGCCCAACAATTAGGCATGTCAAGTCGATCCAACCCCTTGGGTTGAACATACGGACTCGCACACGCAACTCCCACAATTAGGCATGTCGAGTCGATCCAACCCCTTGGGTTGAACATACGGACTCGCACACGCAACTCCACAATTAGGCATGTCGAGTCGATCCAACCCATCGGGATGAACATACGGACTCGCACACGCAACAAATGACAAAGCCAAGTCGGTTCACTCAAAAGATTCGAACATACGGACATTGCGCGTGTCCAATGACTATCGCCGAATCGATCCAATCCATCGGATTGAACATACGGATCCGCGCGAGTCGAAAGGTTATCGCTGAATCGATCCAATCCCTCGGATTGAACATACGGATTCACGCGAGTCGAAAGGTTATCGCTGAATCGATCCAATCCCTCGGATTGAACATACGGATTCACGCGAGGTAAAATGGCAATCGCTGAATCGATCCAATCCATCGGATTGAACATACGGACTCACGCGTGCCTGAGTGACTACCGCCGAATCGATCCAATCCATCGGATTGAATATACGGATTCGCGCGTGTCAACAATTATTGCCGAATCGGCCCAACCCGTCGGGTTTGGACATACGGATTCGCGCCGCAAAGTCGAAGATACACCCAACAACATAGCTGCTCCAACAGCACAACCACAATAGCTGCTCCAACAGCACAACAACAAACTCTGCTCCAACAGCACCACAACATCTACATACTCGAAGCCCTCAACTTTCTCAATGCTGGGATCCGACGACACTTCTCGTTTTCCAAAACTATGATTTGCATCCAAAGCTTCCTTCTGAGATTATTACCATTACTTAAAGATTTAGAGGTTGTTTAATGTCTTATGAGTTTTCTTTACAAAATAATTATCCTTTTAGTCTTATCGCGAATCCTATAAGTTCTCGGGATCTCCTAATCCCCAAATGACTCCAGAGAATGTCTCGATCCATACAACACCACAACAAGGCCCGAATCTCATTCGTCCTTTCAAGCTTTCTCAAAACTCTCAAAATAAAATCGGCATGACCTGCCCGCTTTTCTCACCGTTCAGAAACTCAGATTATAGTGCAAAAGCAGAATTAACTCATCATAATCAATCAACATGTCATATGTCAATATCTTAAGCAATAACCACATAGCACCTAGCATATAAGGCATGCACCACACATCCTAAATTACCCAATTAGCACTTAGCATGTCATTCACTCATCAAAAACATTCAGTAGATGCATCATCTACATTGTCAGCCGAAGCCTCAGAAAACATTTTCCAATCACACACAATTCCAGTGCATAAACAGTAAACAATGTCGAAACATCGACCCTAAGCATTAACTAGAGATTCAGTGAGAAGCCCTCACCTGCAGATTCTCAAGGATTATCTTCTAACTCTTCCTCACAAGCAAAGCGTTGCTCCTCAGGAAATTCCTCAAAAGTTCCTTTAAAGCAAAGTCACAGAAATACTATCAGAATCTATCGAGAACTAAGCTATCGATACTTACTAAGGTTACACGAAGTAATCTATACTCTAAGGTACGATAATCTAGCGCGAAAGACAAGTTTTCGGAAAAGGAAATTTTCCTCCTCCCCCCTAATAGGGCTCGGCCACTTTGTGCAATTATGGGGCTCGGTTTTTCTTCGATCAAACTTGGTTCCTATGCTTTCATAAGCCGTAACTAAGGGTATTCTGAACTCGGAAAAATTATCGGATCAAAAACTGTCGCAGGGGTATTTTGGTCATGATTTTTAACAGGATTTTTCAAAACTGAAATCCCAAAATAAAATTTTGCAGGGACGTCACCAACGACGTTTATGACAACTAATCCTACTAGCACTAAGCTAAGGCGATAGTTTTCAGCCTAAAGGTTGAAGCTTTACACCAAAAACTCCAAAAATGGGTATTTTAGGTTCAAATTGATTCCGGCGGAATTCCGGCGACATAACGGAAAATCTAATCCGGCAGAAGTGATCTTGGGCACATATAGAAGAGGTTTAGAATCAGAAATGAAAGGTTCAGGATAGTTTTGCAAAAACCCATAAACTATCCGCTCAGAAAACTCTACAGAAAAGCTATGGAAAAAGCGATCAGAGGTAAGGATTAGCGACTATACCTCGAAACCTTGAAGCAGCAACTGATTAATCAACGATCAAGCAAGGATTGAACAAAATCTTCTTCTCCTTCTTCCTTGGTGAACTCGCGGCTTTGAGAGAGAAAGTGGAGGAAAATTTGAGTTTTTCTTCCTTTCTTTGCTATATATAAAGGTTGGAAATTCGCGGGAAAATGAAAGTTTCGCGAATCTGATTTTTCCGGCGTCATTCTCCGTGAATTAATAGATATGTTTTGGAAAAAGAATTCCAAAACTATAAAGAGGTCTCCTTGTATTTTTGGCAACTAATGCATAGTCGGTATAAAACTATTTTACCCGATAAGTTGCTTTTTGCATCGAATGTCGGAATAGAAAACTTCCTTCGGAAGAAAGATTGAAATCATCAAGAGAAATGGGTGTACGCGTGTAGAATATTCATTTGAAGCTCTGGATAGAAAAAGTCTTCATTGTCGAGAAAAACCAGGGATTCGGTTTCGGCAAACTTCCGATGATTGGAATCGGACGTTCATAAATCCTAGAGTTTCGCCTCGAAACGATTGTGATATATGGAAAAAGAGAAGTTCTAACATTTCTCTGAAGATTTTTGGAAATAACTGCCATCGTGCCTAAAAGTGAAAATTAGCTATATACTAGGGTTTCTGACCTAGGTTTAAGCGTAAAACGTTCGTGCTATAACTTTTATCGACTTCAATACGAACCTCAGACTTTCCTGAACTTTCTCCTTCATACATTTATTTCATTTACTAAACTCTTGTTCAGGTTTCCCTTCGCCATGCATCAAACCTACTGGTGAATAAGAATTTATTCACTTGGTATAAACCGAAAAACTTGGGCCTTACATCTGACGATACTAGACAAGTTACATTTTGATTTCCTAGATTTTCCAAATTTGTCTTATATAGATTCCCTTGTCTCTGAGCTTCAAAGATGATTTTGTCATCAATATCAGTGACACTACACTTCACTTTATTAAAGGAAACAGTGAACACACTATCACATAATTGACTTATGCTAAGTAGATTATGTTTTAATCCCTTAACTAGCAAGACATTATTAATCACAGGAAGTGGTTCCTTACCAACATTACCTGTAAGATCAAGTTTGATCTAGTAGTACAACTCTATGTTTTGATGATTACAAGTTAACCTTTGATATGAACAATTGTGGTACTCTAACGTGTTTTTCTGAGTGTGCTATTTACAGGCTCTGACCTCAACTCAATCTCACACAAATCAGAAGCACTGTGTATAAAGAGCAACCCAAGAAACGCTTTCGCATTCACCATGTTCAGTATGAACAGTGGAAAAGCTTCAGAAGTTCTGAAGTTACACAAACTCTGATGTGGACTCAGTCACTAGAAACTCTGAAGATCCAGAAAGTCTGATAACCAAGAAACACTGAAGGCTCAGATATTCTGATGGTGTAGAAGACTCTGAAGATCCAGAAGCTGATTAGTGAAATTCTGTTGTCCAGAAGCAAGATACTCTGAAGACCATGTTCTTCCCTCTGAGTTCAGAATCAGAAGAAACAATGGTCAGAGGATCTGGGCTTTCCCTCTGACTCTGATCAACCGGCTTCACAAGTTCCAATATGAAGCATTCCCCTGATCAGAAGTCTCCTAGGTTTAAAGGTCAAGTCCCTATCCAAGTACAAAAGCAACTGTACCTTCCTGACGACCTACCTAACAGTCTCAGACACAGCAGAAGCTGGATTTTCCAGAACTGCCCTCCAACGGTAGCATTTCCCATGCAACGCTCAACCCTAATCCTTGGAGTATTTAAAGAGGCTGAAGACTGAAAGAAACGGCTAGAAGCATTCACATACGCGCAAGACAAACTTAAATTCTTCTAAGCTTTCTTTCATCTAAAATTTATTTAGTTTACACTCAGCTTATTTAGAAGCAAACCTTTGTAAACACCAACCTCAAACAGTTGTTTGATTTTCCTTAAGGGACCAGGTAGGTCAGTATCCTTAAGAAGACTAAGAGAGTGAATCTTAGTGGTGATTACTTTAGGAGATCAAGGTTGATCGGATCCTAGAGAAGACTAAGAGAGTGAATCTTAGTGTGAGCTAAGTCAGTGTAATTGTTAGTCACTTGTAGGTTTCAAGTGCAGTTGTAACTCTTACCTGATTAGTGGATTGCCTTCATTCTAAGAAGGAAGAAATCACCTTAACGGGTGGACTGGAGTAGCTTGAGTGATTCATCAAGTGAACCAGGATAAAATCCTTGTGTGCTTTTCTATCTCTTATCTTTAGCACTTAAGTTCTCGAAAGATTTGTCAAAATCTTTAAGGTGGAAGTTTTATACTGAAAACGTTATTCAAACCCCCCCTTTCTACCGTTTTTCATACCTTCAATTGGTATCAGATCGCAAGTTCTGATTACCACACCTAACAGTGTTCAGTGATCCGGGCCGGTGTGAAAAACAATGGCTGCCACCACCAGTGAAACTCAAAGAGATGGTTACAATGCAAAGCCTCCTATGTTCGACGGTCAAAGGTTCGAATATTGGAAAGATAGACTGGAAAGTTTCTTTCTGGGTTTCGATGCAGATCTCTGGGATATTATTGTGGATGGCTACGAGCGTCCAGTTGATGCAGATGGCAAGAAGATCCCAAGGTCAGAGATGACTGCAGATCAAAAGAAGCTGTACTCACAACATCACAAAGCAAGAGCAATTCTTCTAAGTGCTATTTCCTATGAAGAGTACCAGAAGATTACAGATCGTGAGTTTGCGAAAGGCATTTTCGAATCTCTGAAGATGTCTCATGAAGGAAACAAGAAAGTCAAAGAATCAAAGCATTGTCTTTGATCCAAAAGTATGAATCCTTCATCATGGAGCCAAATGAATCCATTGAAGAAATGTTCTCCAGATTTCAGCTGCTTGTAGCTGGCATACGACCTCTCAACAAGAGCTACACAACAAAAGATCATGTCATAAGGGTCATCAGGAGTATTCCTGAAAGTTGGATGCCTTTAGTGACTTCAATAGAGCTCACGAGAGACGTTGAGAATATGAGTTTAGAAGAACTCATCAGCATTTTGAAATGCCATGAGCTGAAGCGCTCAGAGATGCAAGATCTGAGGAAAAAGTCCATAGCCTTGAAATCTAAATCTGAAAAGGCTAAGGTTGAGAAGTCAAAAGCTCTTCAAGCTGAAGAAGAGGAATCTGAAGAAGCATCAGAAGATTCTGGTGAAGATGAGCTGACTCTGATCTCCAAGAGACTCAATCGCATCTGGAAGCACAGGCAGAGCAAATACAAAGGCTCTGGAAAGGCAAAAGGAAAGTCTGAATCCTCAGGTCAGAAGAAGTCCTCACTTAAGGAAGTCACATGCTTTGAGTGCAAAGAATCAGGGCACTACAAAAGTGACTGTCCAAAATTGAAGAAGGACAAGAAGCCAAAGAAGCACTTCAAGACAAAGAAGAGTCTGATGGTGACATTTGATGAATCAGAGTCAGAGGATGTTGACTCTGATGGTGAAGTCCAAGGACTCATGGCCATTGTCAAAGACAAGGAAGCAGAGTCAAAGGGAACTGTTGACTCTGACTCAGAATCAGAAGGAAATCCTAACTCAGACGATGAAAATGAGGTATTCGCTTCTTTCTCTACCTCTGAACTGAAACATGCATTGTCTGATATTATGGATAAGTATAACTCCTTATTGTCTAAGCATAAGAAGCTGAAAAAGAACTTATCTGCTGTTTCCAAGACTCCTTCTGAACATGAGAAAATTATTTCTGATTTGAAAAATGATAATCATGCCTTGATCAATTCTAACTCTGTGCTTAAGAACCAGATTGCTAAGTTAGAAGAAATTGTTGCCTGTGATGCCTCTGATTGTAGAAATGAATCTAAGTATGAAAAGTCTTTTCAAAGATTCCTAGCTAAAAGCGTGGATAGAAGCTTAATGGCTTCAATGATCTATGGCGTAAGCAGAAATGGAATGCATGGCATTGGCTATTCTAAACCAATTAGAAATGAGACCTCTGTGTCTAAAGCTAAATCCTTGTATGAATGCTTTGTTCCCTCTGGTACCATATTGCCTGATCCTGTACCTGCTAAAATTGCTAAAAACCCTCTTAAAAAGGGATCCTTCTCTATGACTAAATATCATGCAAATATTCCTTTAAAATATCATGTTGAGACACCCAAGGTGATCAGAACCTCTGGGGTAACTAACAAGAGAGGACCCAGAAAGTGGGTACCTAAGGACAAGATTATCTATGTTGCAGATATCCTTGATAGCTCCACTGAAACACCAATCATGGTATCTGGACAGTGGATGCTCGCGTCACATGACGGGAGAAAGGCGTATGTTCCGAGAGCTGAAACTTAAGCCTGGAGGCGAAGTTGGCTTTGGAGGAAATGAAAAGGGTAAAATTGTTGGTACTGGTACTATTTGTGTAGATAGTAGTCCATGCATTGATAATGTGTTATTGGTAGACGGCTTAACACATAACTTATTGTCTATAAGTCAATTAGCTGACAAGGGTTATGATGTTATATTCAATCAAAAGTCCTGCCGGGCTGTAAGTCAGATCGATGGCTCTGTTCTGTTTAACAGCAAGAGGAAGAACAACATTTATAAGATCAGATTATCTGAGTTGGAGGCTCAGAATGTGAAGTGCCTTCTGTCTGTTAATGAAGAGCAGTGGGTATGGCATAGACGGTTAGGGCATGCCAGTATGAGAAAGATTTCTCAACTGAGCAAGCAAAACCTTGTCAGGGGCTTACCCAATCTGAAGTTCGCTTCAGACGCTCTTTGTGAAGCATGTCAGAAAGGCAAATTCACAAAAGTCCCTTTCAAGGCAAAGAATGTTGTCTCAACCTCAAGGCCGTTAGAACTTCTGCATATCGACCTTTTTGGACCAGTGAAAACTGAGTCTATAGGTGGCAAGAGATATGGGATGGTTATCGTTGATGACTATAGCCGCTGGACATGTGTAAAGTTTCTAACCCGCAAGGATGAGTCTCATGTTGTGTTCTCTACCTTCATTGCTCAAGTGCAAAACGAGAAGGCTTGTAGGATTGTGCGTGTCAGAAGTGACCATGGTGGAGAGTTTGAGAATGACAAGTTTGAGAGTCTGTTTGATTCCTATGGAATTGCACATGATTTCTCTTGTCCCAGAACTCCTCAACAAAATGGTGTTGTTGAGAGGAAGAACAGAACTCTTCAGGAGATGGCTAGAACCATGCTCCAAGAAACTGGCATGGCTAAGCACTTTTGGGCCGAGGCAGTAAATACAGCATGTTACATTCAGAACAGAATCTCTGTGAGACCAATTCTGAATAAGACTCCTTATGAATTGTGGAAGAACATAAAACCCAACATTTCTTATTTTCATCCTTTTGGCTGTGTTTGTTATGTTCTCAATACTAAGGATAGATTGCATAAATTTGATGCTAAGTCTTCTAAGTGTCTATTACTTGGTTATTCTGATAGATCTAAAGGTTTTAGATTTTATAATACTGATGCTAAGACTATTGAAGAATCTATTCATGTTAGATTTGACGATAAGCTTGACTCTGACCAGTCAAAGCTAGCTGAAAAGTTTGCAGATTTAAGCATTAATGTTTCTGACAAAGGCAAAGCTCCAGAGGAAGTTGAGCCAGAGGAAGATGAACCAGAGGAAGAAGCTGGTCCCTCTAACTCACAAACTCTGAAGAAGAGCAGAATCACTGCAGCTCACCCTAAGGAATTGATTCTGGGCAACAAAGACGAACCAGTCAGAACCAGATCTGCCTTCAGACCCTCTGAAGAGACCTTGCTCAGTCTGAAAGGATTGGTGTCCTTAATTGAACCCAAGTCCATAGATGAAGCTCTTCAGGACAAGGATTGGATTCTGGCCATGGAAGAAGAATTGAATCAATTCTCCAAGAACGATGTTTGGAGCTTAGTGAAGAAGCCTGAGAGTGTCCATGTTATTGGAACGAAATGGGTATTCAGAAACAAGCTGAATGAGAAAGGAGATGTAGTCAGAAACAAGGCAAGGCTAGTTGCTCAAGGCTACAGCCAGCAGGAAGGAATAGACTACACTGAAACATTTGCTCCAGTAGCAAGACTGGAGGCAATCAGACTGTTGATCTCTTTCTCAGTAAATCACAACATAGTTCTACATCAGATGGACGTGAAGAGTGCCTTCCTAAATGGTTATATCTCTGAGGAAGTCTATGTTCATCAACCCCCAGGTTTTGAAGATGAGAAGAAACCAGACCATGTGTTCAAATTGAAGAAATCACTCTATGGTCTGAAGCAAGCTCCCAGAGCGTGGTATGAGAGACTCAGCTCATTCCTTCTGGAGAATGAGTTTGTAAGGGGTAAAGTAGATACAACTCTTTTTTGCAAGACTTATAAAGATGATATCTTAATTGTGCAAATTTATGTTGATGATATTATATTTGGTTCTGCTAATCAATCTCTATGCAAAGAATTTTCTGAGATGATGCAGGCTGAATTTGAGATGAGTATGATGGGAGAATTAAAGTACTTTATGGGAATACAAGTTGATCAGACACTAGAAGGAACATATATCCATCAGAGCAAGTACACTAAAGAACTTCTGAAGAAGTTCAATATGCTGGAATCTACAGTGGCCAAGACTCCAATGCATCCTACATGCATTCTGGAGAAAGAAGATAAAAGTGGTAAAGTATGTCAGAAGCTCTATCGTGGCATGATAGGTTCACTTCTATACTTAACTGCATCTAGGCCAGACATACTATTTAGTGTTCATTTATGTGCTCGTTTCCAATCAGATCCAAGGGAAACCCACTTAACTGCTGTTAAGAGGATCCTAAGGTATTTGAAAGGCACCACTAACCTTGGCTTGATGTATAAGAAAACATCAGAGTATAAGCTTTCAGGTTATTGTGATGCTGATTATGCTGGAGATAGAACAGAGAGAAAAAGTACTTCTGGAAATTGTCAATTTCTGGGAAGCAATCTAGTCTCATGGGCAAGCAAAAGGCAATCAACCATTGCACTATCAACTGCAGAGGCAGAATATATCTCAGCAGCAATATGCAGCACTCAGATGCTCTGGATGAAACATCAGCTGGAGGATTATTAGATCCTTGAGAGTAATATCCCAATCTATTGTGATAACACTGCTGCAATCTCATTGAGTAAGAATCCTATCTTGCATTCAAGGGCAAAGCACATTGAGGTAAAGTATCACTTCATTAGAGATTATGTACAGAAGGGCGTACTTCTTCTGAAGTTTGTTGATACTGACCATCAATGGGCAGATATCTTTACAAAGCCCTTAGCAGAGGATAGATTTAATTTTATTCTGAAAAATCTAAACATGGACTTTTGTCCAGAGTGAAGATGGATCAGAACCTCTGACTATGATACTTCTTGATCAGAAGATGTCTAGTCCAGAAGGTAACTCAATCAGAGTGTGTGTACCCACTGGTACTGACTCTGAAGCTGAGACAGCAACACGTGTGTCAGTATTTCTGATGCATAGTTCCTTGTGCCCGTGTGACAGTCTGTTATGATTGCGTGTAGATGTGCTTCTCTCATGTGTGTGATTTGTGTATTTACTGTTACTATCTATCTTTAATTTTCAACCGTTGATCTTAAAGTGCTTTTTGAATCAACAACGGTTATTTGTCAAAACCCACTATACACACACGATCTCTTTCACTTCCGGTTTTTACTCTCTCTCTCTCTGCTATTTCAAAACCGCTCATCCTTGTTTTCTCTCTCGATCTCTCTTTATCTTTCAACCTTCATCTTCTACCTCAAACCTTCAACCGCTTCAAAAATGGTGAGTCAAACCAGAAGAGCTACTGCAGATGCAACCCAGTTCCCTCACATGGTAGTTGGTCTAGCAACGGGTCAAAGGGGTCCTGAGAATCCGACACAAGATCAAGGTCAAGCTCAAGAGCAGATTCTTCCGATTGCAGAACGGGGCTGTGCCGTTCATTGCGTTTTTGCTCCTGATGAACTTCAAGTACTGGCAGAATGGAGATTCGACCTCGACAACCTTGCTACAAATGGGTATGATCTTCGTCCTGAAGTCCAAGTTCAAGGTTGGGGAAATTACTTCAACAGACTTCGAGGACCGGTGTATGATAAACTGATCAAGGAATTCTGGAAGCACGCCGACTGCGATGATACTCAGGTGGTATCTCACATTCTTGGAAGAAAGATCATCATCACAGAGAAGTCCTTCGTGAACTTGCTGGGTGCAGACACTGCTTTTGGGTATCGTTTCCAATTCACGGAATCGAAGCTGAAACCCAAGACGAAGGATACAATCAACAAGGCCCTGTACACCAATTACAAACCGGGCAAGACGAATTACAAGGTGATGGACCTTCATCCCAAGCTCAGGATCTGGCACAAAATTTTGCTCCACTGCATAAACCAGAGACCAAAGGGCAGTTCCCCAGACTACATCAACTTCAACCAGAAGGTGATGTTGTTCTTCATCCAAGACCAGAAGAAGATCTGCCTTCCCTACTTCCAGTTCTCCTACTTGAAGGAATGTATCCGGAAGTCTCGTACCACTGCCTCCATCAAGTCAGCGATCAAGTATATTCCCTTCGGGAGACTTCTGTCTGATCTCTTCATTGAGAGTGGCCTAGTTCAAGATCTGATAAATGCTGGATGCACAGAGGATCTGACCACCATTGTCAGTGATGTCTTCACGGCAAATTCTCTAAAGAAGATGGGCCTAATCAAGAAGAAGATTGCTCCTGCCCATGAAGACACATCTTCTGAGATCAGAAGTAGAAGGATGCCTCTAAATGATTACCCTCTGTGGACACAGGCAGACAATCCTGACGCCATTAGGTGCTATGTTGAAGACCTAAGGGCTCAAGGATTCGAAATTGATCTCGATGACTTCTTCAGCAGACTGCCGCCAGCTCCAGAGTTTCCTTCTCCTCCCAAGAAGAAAGTTCAGAGGAAGATGATCCTAGAAGAATCTTCTGAGGAATCAGATGTCCCTCTGATCAAAAAGAAGAAGGCTGGTCAATCCAAGAGAAAGCAAGATGAAATCAGCAAGCCCGATGATGGTGATGATGGTGATGATGGTGACAATGAGGATGGTCCTCCTCAGAAGAAGAAGAAGCAGGTCAGAATCGTGGTGAAGCCTACTCGGGTGGAACCAGCTGCTGAAGTGGTCAGAAGGATTGAAACTCCTGCCAGAGTGACAAGATCATCAGCACATTCAAGTAAGTCTGCCATTGCTTCTGATGATGATTTGAATTTATTTGATGCACTCCCCATATCTGCCATGCTCAAACACTCTTCAAATCCCCTCACTCCTATTCCTGAATCCCAACCAGCTGCACAAACCACCTCTCCACCACATTCCCCAAGGTCTTCGTTCTTTCAACCTTCCCCTACTGAAGCACCTCTCTGGAATTTGCTCCAGAACCAACCCTCTAGGTCAGAAGAACCAACCTCTCCCATCACCATTCCATACAACCCACTTGAACAACCAGAGCCTACCCACACAGAACCTGGACCCAGAACTTCTGATCACTCTGTCCCAAGAGCATCAGAACGTCTGGCTCTCAGACCCACGGATACAGACTCTTCCACAGCCTTTACACCTGTATCCTTCCCAACCAATGTTGCTGACTCTTCTCCCTCCAATAACTCTGAATCCATTAGAAAATTCATGGAGGTCAGAAAAGAAAAGGTGTCTACCTTAGAAGAGTATTATCTCACTTGTCCAAGCCCTAGGAGATATCCTGGCCCTAGACCTGAACGTCTAGTTGACCCAGATGAACCTATCTTGGCCAATCCTTTACATGAGGCAGACCCTTTGGCTCAACAAGCTCACCCTGCCCCAGACCAACAAGAGCCTATTCAACCAGAACCTGAACCAGAACAATCTGTGTCTAACCAATCCTCGGTTAGATCACCCCATCCTCTGGTTGAAACTTCAGAACCTCACCTTAGAACCTCTGAACCCAATGCTCAAATGTTTAACATTGGCTCTCCACACGGTGCCTCTGAAGCTCACAGCAGCAATCACCCAGCCTCTCCTGAAACCAACCTCTCCATAATTCCCTACACTCACCTTCAACCCACATCTCTCTCTGAGTGCATCAATATTTTCTATCATGAAGCCTCCTTGATGCTACGCAATGTGCACGGTCAGACTGACCTAAGTGAGAATGCTGAACGTGTGGTTGATGAGTGGAACAATCTAGGCACCTGGCTAGTGGCTCAAGTTCCAATTATGATGCAGCTCCTGCATGCAGAGGTAAGTCAGAGGATTGAGGCTGCAAAGCAAAGGTATGCTCGAAGGGTGGCTCTTCATGAACAAGAACAGAGACATAAGCTTCTTGAAGCTATTGAAGAAGCTAAGAAAAAGAAAGAACAAGCAGAAGAAGCTGCACGTCAAGCAGCAGCTCAAGCTGAACAAGCCAGATTAGAGGCAGAACGAATTGAAGCTGAGGCTGAAGCTCTTAGATGCCAAGCACTTGCACCAGTAGTGTTTACTTCTGCTGCTTCTGCTTCCATTCCAGCTCCTCAATCTGCTCAGAATGTTCCTTCCGGCTCTACTCCGTCAAGCTCGTCCAGACTCGACATCATGGAACAGCGTCTTGACACTCATGAATCCATGCTAATTGAAATGAAGCACATGATGATGGAACTTCTGCGTCGAACTGATAAACCCTAGTTTTAGGATCTCTTCGCTTTTCTTTTTTCTTTAACGTTGTTTTATTTTTGTTCACTTATGGTTCTTTTAATTATTCTACTTTGTTCATTTGTGATTATCTATGCATATCTATATATATTTTTGTCACATGTGTTTGCAAAAATCTTTTTATTCATAATCTCTTTATGTTTGCATCATACATTCTTTCCCTAAAGTCTAGAATGGAGGATCCCTCCTCATTCTTCTGCACTCCTGGCGCCGCTCTGACCTATGTTTTGATGATTACAAGTTAACCTTTGATATGAACAATTGTGGTACTCTAACGTGTTTTTCTGAGTGTGCTATTTACAGGCTCTGACCTCAACTCAATCTCACACAAATCAAAAGCACTGTGTATAAAGAGCAACCCAAGCAACGCTTTCGCATTCACCATGTTCAGTATGAACAGTGGAAAAGCTTCAGAAGTTCTGAAGTTACACAAACTCTGATGTGGACTCAGTCACTAGAAACTCTGAAGATCCAGAAAGTCTGATAACCAAGAAACACTGAAGGCTCAGATATTCTGATGGTGTAGAAGACTCTGAAGATCCAGAAGCTGATTAGTGAAATTCTGTTGTCCAGAAGCAAGATACTCTGAAGACCATGTTCTTCCCTCTGAGTTCAGAATCAGAAGAAACAATGGTCAGAGGATCTGGGCTTTCCCTCTGACTCTGATCAACCGGCATCACAAGTTCCAATATGAAGCATTCCCCTGATCAGAAGTCTCCTAGGTTTAAAGGTCAAGTCGCTATCCAAGTACAAAAGCAACTGTACCTTCCTGACGACCTACCTAACAGTCTCAGACACAGCAGAAGCTGGATTTTCCAGAACTGCCCTCCAACGGTAGCATTTCCCATGCAACGCTCAACCCTAATCCTTGGAGTATTTAAAGAGGCTGAAGACTGAAAGAAACGGCTAGAAGCATTCACATACGCGCAAGACAAACTTAAATTCTTCTAAGCTTTCTTTCATCTAAAATTTATTTAGTTTACACTCAGCTTATTTAGAAGCAAACCTTTGTAAACACCAACCTCAAACAGTTGTTTGATTTTCCTTAAGGGACCGGGTAGGTCAGTATCCTTAAGAAGACTAAGAGAGTGAATCTTAGTGGTGATTCCTTTAGGAGATCAAGGTTGATCGGATCCTAGAGAAGACTAAGAGAGTGAATCTTAGTGTGAGCTAAGTCAGTGTAATTGTCAGTCACTTGTAGGTTTCAAGTGCAGTTGTAACTCTTACCTGATTAGTGGATTGCCTTCATTCTAAGAAGGAAGAAATCACCTTAACGGGTGGACTGGAGTAGCTTGAGTGATTCATCAAGTGAACCAGGATAAAATCCTTGTGTGCTTTTCTATCTCTTATCTTTAGCACTTAAGTTCTCGAAAGATTTGTCAAAATCTTTAAGGTGGAAGTTTTATACTGAAAACGTTATTCAAACCCCCCCTTTCTACCGTTTTTCATACCTTCATTACCTTCTCCGACAATGAGGCCCTTCTGGTTACCTCCAAAGATGACTGATCCACCATCCTTTCTAATTTGGATCTTTGGGAACATAGACTTTTTTCCCATCATGTGTCATGAGCATCCACTGTCTAGATTTGGAACTTAGACTATTAACCAGCGTTGGTGTTTCTTTCGTTCTGTTGAGTAAGTCTGCAACAGAAATAATTAACTTTTTCGGTACCCAAATCTTTTTGGGTCCTTAGTGGTTAGTTGCATGTTTAGAAGGAGTCTTGTTTTCATAGGAAGCCTTCTTTCCGTTATGTTCTATTATTCAGTTCACAATAAACTTGGTTTTTCCAGAGTCAGACGATGTAAATGATATATCCGACATGGTTTTACCAGACGATGATTCACTATCAAAACCTAAGCCACTTCTATCGTACGGATCACGATTATTTCCACATAGTTTAACAAGGTTATCATGACCAACAGTAAAGTTTGATAAATCATCTATTAATACTTTGAATCTTTTCTTTAAAACAACTATTTCTTTCGCAGAGTCTTGTTTCTTCAAAACTTCATTTTCTTGAACGATAGAGTCTTTTTCTTTTAAAAATTTTTCATGCTCTTGTTGTAAGTTCGAAAACTATTTCTTTAAAGCTTTATATTTTTCAGATAAGGCATAAGAATGTTAAAGTAATTCATCATATTCTTCTTTAAGGTTTTCAAATTGTACCTCATCGTCCTCATCATTGTCTGAACCGTTCACAGATGCCATGAGTGCGAAGAGAGAATCTTCATCAAAATCTTCATCTTTGTCTTCTGAGTTTTCATCAGAATCATCCCATCCTGCCACCAAGGCTTTCTTTTTCTGGTAGAACATCTTCATCTTCGTCTTCTGACTTCTTGATGTGTCCTGACTTCTTGCATTCAAAGCAAGTGATGTGACTTTTGTCTGCACTTGGATCACTTTCACCTTTGTGTGTAAATGATTTCTTTCTTTGATGGGTTCTCCAACATCATCTTTGTGGACAATGTTACCAGTTTCAATGATGTCCCACAACTTATAGTTTGAGGACTCAATGAATAATTGCATATGAGTTTTCCAATAAGGATACTCAATTCGATCAAAGAAGGGATGTTTGTTGGTGGATGAGCCCGTAGCGATAGCTAGATCTTCTAACATGGTTCTTTACTCTACACCTTTTTAAGATGTTAGTTCCAACGACTATGCTCTGATGCCAATTGAGATGCAAGTAAATAACACAAGAAAGGAGGGGTTTGAATTGTGTTCTTATAAATCACTTTTAAAAACTTAGGTTTTTGAAAAGAATATTAGTTCTTGAAAATTTTTAGCAAATTTTTTTTGTAAACCTTTTAGTGCAGCGAAATAATGAACAAAGTTAAGCAGACGATCAGCACACGGATTTATACTGGTTCAACCTAAACGATTGGGCTATGTCCAGTACTTGGCCACCACCAAGATTTTCACTAGAAAGTTTCAAGGACTTCTCCAATACAAGTATTCTCAAGGACTTCTCCCACAAGTATTATCACAGACTTCTCCAAGTATTGTACAAGACTCCTCCTACAAGTATTGTACAGGACTTCTCCTACAATCATTTCCAGATGGTTTATGTAACACCCCGATTTCGGTGGCGTCACTTTAGTAACCAAAAAGAAAATAAAGCGGAAAAACGTGAATATTTTTTTCCCGATTTGTTTAAATAATAAAAGAAAGACTTGTCGAAATAAAGACTCTACAGCGAAAGATAAACATAACTAATGTACAATATATTTACAGTCCTCGCTGTAAGTAGTAAGCTACGTCATGAGTATCCTCCAGTGACGGGAAAGTAACCGAAAGTATTGCCCGTGGGCGAATATGTACAAACCAAATTAAAAGGCCAAGTGTTCGTAATACAGTCCTCCAAAACGAAAGTAGGTCAGCCCAAAACGACCTAAACAAGACCAACTAGTATGACAACTCTCTGTGATTTCCATAAAGAAAACCACACAAAAAGCTAAAGGTCGGGGACCTACCCTGCCCCAAAATGAGAACATGACGACTAGAGCTGTAACGCTACTCCAACTCTAATCCTGTCCAGAGGAGCACACCACAGCACTCCCAACTACATACTGGCATGATCGTCGCCTGAATCAGAATCCAGGACGACTAGGTCACTGTCTGCATCCATCTCCTCTCTCGCTACTGCCTGGGTCTAAAACCTAGGAACTCCCGTCACCGTATCCACTACGCGGGCGAACACATCCTCCTCCATCAGGCGCGCCGAAGGCACAACAAGAAAACCACGGGGAGAAGCCGATGTCCTCGGGCGAAGGGTGGCTACAGCAACACGCTCTTGGGCTGGTCTCGCTGGTCCGGAACCCGATGCAAAGTCATCAGCAACAGCAACAGTAGGTGAACTAGAGTCCGATGAAGTCCCTCCCACAGGCTCCTCCTCCGAGGGGTCCTCGTCGTCAGAAGACGACGGTGGTGGTGGTGCTCCTACACCGGGTCCACAGTGCACGCTGGGTGGCAGGTTAAAGCTGACAGTGTAACGCCTTAGTACTCCCTCCGTCAAATGTCCCAGACTGTCGACACGATCCTCCATTATTCTCCCCGAGTAGATCGCTCGGTGGCCGGCGGGGTCGACCACCCATGAGCCGGGGATCTCCTGATCAAGCATCTCGAACCTAGTCCCCCCCCCCGAAGGGTGGACCATCGTAAACCAATTCGCCATGGACATCTGACAATGGGCGTAGTCCGCCAATACACAAACAGCAGATGCGAGGGTCAACTCAAAGAATTACATAAATAATACACCCTGTGGATAGTGTTTAAGGGATAGCTACTTAGGCTTAAAGGTTTGTGATAGCATTATAAATTGTATATCTTCCAAAGGAATATAAATGATAATTGCTGACAATTAACATATATCAAGTAAGATTAACAAGTATCAATCACACTCGGCAACTAAGTCAGTATGCATGGCGCATGAATGATATGACGAGGAACAAGATGCAATCCGGAAGGATGGGCACCAACGAGTCAATCCTAGCACCGGCCATAGTGGGACCATTTCCGCTCGGGCGTCTCTTACACCAAACAAAATGTAGTCAGATCGGCAGTATAACCGCAGGCCTGCCATTTCTGTCTGCTACTAAGAATCACCGCAGTGTGCTTATGTGGAAATCCGGGTCTTATGCCCATTTTGGAATCCAACGAGGTCCGGCATCCCAACGTCTCTGACCTCACTCGTCACGTCGTCACGTGTTCTAGCTAACTTATTGTCTCTAAAAAGAATACCCTAAGGTAAATGTCGATTCTGCGACAAAAGACAATTAAATATAAAAAGAGTGCCATCACTCGTGATGACTTCTCGAGTCATCTGACTCATCTAATTCTGATGGTCAAAAACTGCTCAGCGAGCAAAGAGTACCAATGTACTTGGGACTTATAGTTCCCCGACTTATCCTTTAGATAGTCAAACAAATAAACTGCTCATCGAGCAAAAGAGTATCAACATACTGAGAAACTTATTAGTTTTCCCGAAACATGGATTCGGCGACACTTCTCATTTTCCAAAACTAATATCCAAACCCTATGCTTTTATCTGAGATTTTTATCATTATTTAAAAGGTTCCGAGGTTGTTTAGTGTATTATGAATTTTCCTTGTAAAATAGTTTCCATTTAGGTTTGTCTCTAATATTATGAGTTTAAAAGATCCCATGATCCCAAGTAACTCCCAGAGAAGGTCTCAATCCACTAAAACAATAACAAGGGCCCGAACCTCGGTTCGTCCCATCAAACTTTCCCAAAATCTCATGATGAGTGTGGCATAACTGGCCGTTATCCTCACCCTGACGTACAACAGATATATGTGTAATTGCATAATCAAATTAGCACAATCCAAAAGTCATGGCACATATATCAACACATCTTAGATTAACCATTTAGCACATAACATGTGAATCAATCAACCACAATTAAAGCGATAAATAATCAACAATTTCAGCCGAAGCCTCAGAAAACGGAGACATACGTCTTAATTAGTTCACTCGGCCGAAGCCTCTAGAAAACATTTCCCAATCAATCACAATCAAGTGCATAAACAATAAATCAAGTCGAATTCATCGACACCTAAAGCATTAGCTAGTATTCAGTGAGTAGCCCTCACATGTAGTTCCTCCAGTGCGTTCCTGCAGCGTTCCTTCACGATCTCCTCCTTCCGCTCCACTGAATTCCTCAAACAAACCTTATAGCGAAATCACAGAATTCAATCACAACCAGTCAGAAACTCAGCAAACAATAATTACTAAGGTTACACGAAGCATTATAAACTCTGAAGTACGATAACCTAACGCGATAAGACGAGTTTTCGAAAAAGGAAATTTTCCTCCCCCCCCTTAGGGTGCTCTCGGCCAGAACACATGAAAATGTGTTCCGGCACTTTTTCTTCGATCAAACTTGGTCCTAGGTTATCATTAGTCGTAACTAAGGAGAATTAAAGCTCAGAAAAATTATCGGATCGAAAACTGACGCAGGGGTATTTTGGTCAGTGTTTTTAGCTCGAAAATTCAAAATTGGAATTTCGAAAAATAAATTGGATGGGGACGTCACCAACGACGTTTATGACAACTAATCCTACTAGCGCTAAGCTCAGTCAAGAGTTTTAAGTCAAAAGGGCGAAACTTTATTCGAAAAATGGGTATTTGAGCAGAATTGAAGCTCGGCGACGATTCGGCGAGATTCGGCGAAATGTAATCCGCTAGAAGTACTCTTAGGTTAGTAGGGAATATGTTTAGACACTAAAATCAAGTTATTTGGACAGTTTTACAAAAAGCTCGAAACTTTGAGCACAGAAAAACATAGAGAAAAGCGACCGAATTTACGATTAGAGGTAAGGAACAACATCTATACCTCGAGGTCGACGTGTAGCAACTGTCAGTGCAACGATCAGGCAAGAAACGGCGAAAATATTCTTCTCCCTCTCCTCCAAGCTCCGGGTTCAAGGTGCAATGGTGGTGAAGATTTTTGATTTTCATGCTATTTATAGAAGATGGAAAACGCGGGAAAATGAAAATTTCGCGATTCCGATTTTTCCTGTGCAGTCCTCTGTGAATTCTAAGATAGGTTCTGGCGACAAAATTCCAAAACTCGAAACAGGTTTCTCAGAATTAAGGCAAACGATCCAAAGTCGGTGTAAATCTATTTTACCCGAAAAACTACTTTTTGCAGTTGATGTCGGATGAGAAAACTTCTTTCTGAAGAAAGATTAGAAACAACGAAAGAAATCGGTACACGCGTGTGGAATCTTCGTTTGAAGCTCCGAATAGAAAAAGTGTAACACCCCGATTTCGGTGGCGTCACTTTAGTAACCAAAAGTAAACTTAATGCGGAAAAACGTGAAATATTTTTTTTCGATAATAACTAAGACAAGACTGAATTAAATAAAACCCAAAAGCGAAAAGTAATAGAGCTAATATACAATATATAAACAGCCCCCCGCTGTAAGTAACAACCTCGTCACGAGTAACCTCCAGTGACGGAAAGAAAAGTGTAGCGCCCGAAGGCAAAATGTACAAACCAAATCTACAGGTAAGTGTCCGCAACACTATCCCTCAAAACTGAGAATAAGCTGGCCCATCGGCCTGAAACAAGACCTCCTAAGTCCAACCAACTCTCTGTGATTCCCGTAAAGAAACCACACAAAAAGCTATGGGTGGGAAACTACCCTGTCCCGAATGAAACAAATAATGTTCAGAGCTAGGACTCTACTCCTACACTAATCCCATCTCGAGGAGCTCACACTAACACTCAAACCTACATGCTAGCATGATCGTCGTCCGAATTCGAAATCCAGAACGACCTAGTCTATGTACACCATCCGTCCTCCGCTCGCTATCGCGATGCGCTCCTGTTCCAGCATCCCAACTCTAGTTTCCCCCGAAGGGTGAACCGTCGTGAACCAGTCCGCCAAAGACATCTGACAAAGGGCGTTTGTCCGCCAAAGCACAAATAATAGCACCAATAGATATAGATAAGAGAATAGCCACTTAGGCTTATAGCTAGGGATAACATCCTAGGGTTGCATATTCCATAATGAACTTAACAGCAATAATAACAATTAACATGTTCCACATAGGATTAACAAATAACAATCACACTCGACAACTAAATCAGTATGCATGAATGCAGGATGATTAGTCAAACAACGTCTCCGACTCTCACTCGACACGTCGCCACGTGTTCTAGGTAAATTAAAGTCTCTAAAAGCTTACCCTAAGGTAAAGTCGATTCTGCGACAAAAGACACTTCTTCACATCAACATAGTAACTCATGATGATCTCCGGATCATCCGACTCATCTCAATCCGATGGTCACAACTGCTCAACAGGCAAAGAGTATCACATACTCGGAAACTACCGGTTTCCCGGACTTATCCCCAGGATAGCCCAACAATTAGGCATGTCAAGTCGATCCAACCCCTTGGGTTGAACATACGGACTCGCACACGCAACTCCCACAATTAGGCATGTCGAGTCGATCCAACCCATCGGGATGAACATACGGACTCGCACACGCAACAAATGACAACGCCAAGTCGGTTCACTCAAAAGAGTCGAACATACGGACATTGCGCGTGTCCAATGACTATCGCCGAATCGTTCCAATCCATCAGATTGAACATACGGATCCGCGCGAGTCGAAAGGTTATCGCTGAATCGATCCAATCCCTCGGATTGAACATACGGATTCACGCGAGGTAAAATGGCAATCGCTGAATCGATCCAATCCATCGGATTGAACATACGGACTCACGCGTGCCTGAGTGACTACCGCCGAATCGATCCAATCCATCGGATTGAATATACGGATTCGCGCGTGTCGAAAAGTTGTCGCTGAATCGATCCAATCCCTCGGATTGAACATACGGATTCACGCGAGGTAAAATGGCCATCGCTGAATCGATCCAATCCCTCTGATTGAACATACGGACTCACGCGTGCCTGAGTGACTACCGCCGAATCGATCCAATCCACCGGATTGAATATACGGATTCGCGCGTGTCAACAATTATTGCCGAATCGGCCCAACCCGTCGGGTTTGGACATACGGATTCGCGCCGCAAAGTCGAAGATACACCCAACAACATAGCTGCTCCAACAGCACAACCACAATAGCTGCTCCAACAGCACAACGACAAACGCTGCTCCAACAGCACCACAACATCTACATACTCGAAGCCCCTCAACTTTCTCAATGCTGGGATCCGACGACACTTCTCGTTTTCCAAAACTATGATTTGCATCCAAAGCTTCCTTTCGAGATTATTACCATTACTTAAAGATTTAGAGGTTGTTTAATGTCTTATGAGTTTTCTTTACAAAATAATTATCCTTTTAGTCTTATCGCGAATCCTATAAGTTCTCGGGATCTCCTAATCCCCAAATGACTCCAGAGAATGTCTCGATCCATACAACACCACAACAAGGCCCGAATCTCATTCGTCCTTTCAAGCTTTCTCAAAACTCTCAAAATAAAATCGGCATGACCTGCCCGCTTTTCTCACCGTTCAGAAACTCAGATTATAGTGCAAAAGCAGAATTAACTCATCATAATCAATTAACATGTCATATGTCAATATCTTAAGCAATAACCACATAGCACCTAGCATATAAGGCATGCACCACACATCCTAAATTAATCAATTAGCACTTAGCATGTCATTCACTCATCAAAAACATTCAGTAGATGCATCATCTACATTGTCAGCCGATGCCTCAGAAAACATTTTCCAATCACACACAATTCCAGTGCATAAACAGTAAACCATGTCGAAACATCGACCCTAAGCATTAACTAGAGATTCAGTGAGAAGCCCTCACCTGCAGATTCTCCAGGATTATCTTCTAACTCTTCCTCACAAGCAAAGCGTTGCTCCTCAGGAAATTCCTCAAAAGTTCCTTTAAAGCAAAGTCACAGAAATACTATCAGAATCTATCGAGAACTAAGCTATCGATACTTACTAAGGTTACACGAAGTAATCTATACTCTAAGGTACGATAATCTAGCGCGAAAGACAAGTTTTCGGAAAAGGAAATTTTCCTCCTCCCCCTTAATAGGGCTCGGCCACTTTAGGTAATTATGGGGCTCGATTTTTCTTCGATCAAACTTGGTTCCTATGCTTTCATAAGCCGTAACTAAGGGTATTCTGAACTCGGAAAAATTATCGGATCAAAAACTGTCGCAGGGGTATTTTGGTCATGATTTTTAACTTAGGATTTTCAAAACTGAAATCCCAAAAATAAAATTTTGCAGGGACGTCACCAACGACGTTTATGACAACTAATCCTACTAGCACTAAGCTAAGGCGATAGTTTTCAGCCTAAAAGGTTGAAGCTTTACACCAAAAACTCCAAAAATGGGTATTTTAGGTTCAAATTGATTCCGGCGGAATTCCGGCGACATAACGGAAAATCTAATCCGGCAGAAGTGATCTTGGGCACATATAGAAGAGGTTTAGAATCAGAAATGAAAGATTCAGGATAGTTTTGCAAAAACCCATAAACTATCAGCTCAGAAAACTCTACAGAAAAGCTATAGAAAAAGCGATCAGAGGTAAGGATTAGCGACTATACCTCGAAACCTTGAAGTAGCAACTGATTGATCGACGATCAAGCAAGAAATGAAGAAAATCTCTCCTCCTCCTCTCCTATGCAAACTCGCGGCCTTGAATGGGTTTTTGGGTGAGTTTTGTGATTTTTTTCTCATTTCTTGGCTATATATAGAGGTTGGCAAAACGCGGTAAAATGAAAGTTTCGCGAATCTGATTTTTCCGGCGTCATTCTCCGTGAATTAATAGATATGTTTTGGCGAAAGAATTCCAAAACTAAAATGAGGTCTCTTTGTATTTTTGGCAACTAAAGCATAGTCGGTATAAAACTATTTTACCCGATAAGTTGCTTTTTGCATCGGATGTCGGAATGGAAAACTTCCTTCGGAAGAAAGATTGAAATCATCAAGAGAAATAGGTGTACGCGTGTAGAATATTCATTTGAAGCTCTGAATAGAAAAAGTCTTCATCGTCGAGAAATTCCAGGGTTTTGAAATACCAGGGATTCGGTTTCGGCAAACTTCCGATGATTGGAATCGGACGTTCGTAGATCCTAGAGTTTCGCCTCGAAACGATTGTGATATATGGAAGAAGAGAAGTTCTAACATTTCTCTGAAGATTTTTGGAATTAACTTCCATCGTGCCTAAAAGTGAAAATTAGCTATATACTAGGGTTTCGGACCTAGGTTAAGCGTATAACGATCGTACTATAACTTTTATCGATCATGATGTAATCCTTTGACTTTTCCTGAACTTTCTCCTTCATAAATTTATTTCATTTGGTAGACTCTAGTTCAGGTTTCCCTTCACAATACATCAACCCTAATCGTAAATGGAAATCTCTTCCACTGATCCTAAGCTTAAAATCTTGGGTCTTACATTACTACCCTCCAAAAAGAAAGTTTCGTCCTCGAAACTTAGGGTTCAGTAAAAGCTCTGACTATTGTTCTTGATCTTTTCCTCTAACTCCCATATGGCATCGTCTGTGTCTTTGTTCCAAATAACTCTTACTAAAGCACTCTGCTTTCCCTTCGATTGTTTCACTCTTCTAGTCCCAATGTTGACCAACAGCGTCTCGACAGACATATCATCTTTCAACTTGCCGAGGTTTAACTACAATCATCAATGATAACACCACTAAAACTCTTACTCGAATATGATCTCCAGCTTCTGAAGTCAATCTTTACCCTAAGATTCTCATTCCACTTAGCAAAATTCACTCGATAATCTCTAGCTCGTATCACCAAAATCCATAACAAGTTTCATTCACTCTTAGACTTTAAGCAACTTGTCCAAATATGACAACCTCAAGTGTTCATCTTAATACTAACACCTCCCTTTTCTGTAACTTGATCACCATCGCGTCAATCAACTTCTTAATCTCTCTATCAAATTCTAACCAACTTCGAGTCCTAGAAACTTAAGACAACAGTTCATAGACTTAAAACCTGAACCTTCACCAAGTTTGGACCTCTAATGTCCGTTAATTCTTCAATGCTTCCTAAATGAATCTCCATTTCTTCAAACTATATCTCCTTCGCAAGAGAACTTATACTTAATGCGAACTTTTTCCTCCCAGCTCGACTAATCCTCGATCCAATCAAGTTAATCTTACCAATCCTTCTATCAAAGTCCATAGCCAGCTCTGATTCCGAATATCACCCCCTCAATATTAAGTTGATCAAGCCTAATCTATCGAAGGTGAAATTTAGAAAAACCCACTGGAACAGTCAATGAGTTCCTATCATCCAGTAGTCACAATATCCTGATGTTAAATCCTTAAATGATTCCGCTACGGAACTACACACCCTCAACATAACACGTATACTACCCATAAGGAATCTCTCTAAGTTTCAATCTTCAGCTTCTAACTTCTTGTTAAACGCATTGGTGCAAAACTACTTTCTAGGTTTACCGTGTTATTCTAAACCTCGTGTAATTTCTACAGCTAAAATACGAGCTACGGTCAAATAAGGTGTTAATATGCGTAATAACTATAAGGTCAAAGCTTAGACAATATAAATAAGTTAGGTGTGTTTGCACACGCTACGAGAGTAATGGAATATAGTATACTGAAATGAGAAGGAATGGTTAGAAGGTTACCATCGTTTTTGCGCTCTCCTCTGACAAACCCCTCAGCTCTCTCACCGTCCATGGTGTAAACTCTTGCTTTAGCAGCAGGACGCTTTCCACGAGCAGTGTTCACGGTTGGCTCCGTCTTGGGTGCTCTGCACTGATCGGCAGTGTGCCCCATTCTGTTACAATTAAAGCATTTGGGCCTCTTGTCGGGACAAGCATTAGCATAATGCCCCGGCTCCCCACATCTGAAACAGGTCATCTCCTTCTTCAAAGTCTGATCTCCGGGACCTCCAGCAGTACCCGTCATGGGTATGTAAGATCCTGAAGTAAATCCTCTTCCAGCAGGACGCTGATATGGCCCCCTGCTCTGTAATTTCTCTCTGCCCTGAAAATTTTGAGAGCCCGACCTCATCGGCCCTCCAGTTCCAGTCCGGTTCATTCTCCGGTTCTTCATCAGTTCCACTTCCGTGGCTTTCTCAACCAACGACTGGAATCGCATGATTCCCAGCGGCCTCACTGAGTCCTCAATATCAGGCCTCAGTCCATTTACAAAGCGCTTGCACATGTAGCGCTCATTCACATGATCATGAAAGAATTGAAAATGCTTCGCCAAAGATTCCAGCTTTGAAGCAAATTCCGGTACTGACATACCTCCCTGACGGAGTGTCAGAAATTGTGACTCCCGCTCATCCCAAGCACTTGTTGGAAAATACTTTTCCAAGAATGCGGTCCGGAATGAGTTCCAGCTAATCTCCTCGTGATTGTCTTCCATAATTCCTATGGTGCCCTTCCACCAGTACTCAGCATCCCCGAGTAGCAGATAAGTCGCCATGCCCACTTTGGCACCCTCAGCAGTTTGTAGTACGCCGAATATCTTCTCGATTTCCTGAATCCAGAGATCCGCTTTGTCTGGGTCAGTACCACCAGAGAACTTTGGTAGGTTTTGCCTCCTGAAGTCATTGAGGCCTTTGTTTTGGTCCAGAGTTACTTCCCTCTGGCGCTGATGCTGATCACGTGCCTCCTCAGCAGCACGCCTCATCACATTATCATTTGCCTGCGCTGTTACCGCTTGGGCCTGCGCTGTTACCGCTTGGGCCATAGTGGCCATCATCTCAGCTAGCTGATTAGTATTCACCATGTTCTGTTAAGTTAAACAAACAGTTAGTACTCATCATAAGATAGCATCTAGTATAACTATACAATATGATTAAGCAATAACTTCAATCAATTTTTAAGCGAAAAATCGCTTGCAGACAATCAATTTTCACTCTTTGCAGAGTCACACAACCTAGCACAGAAGACCTATTCCCCAACAACTCCCGAAAGACTCGACCGTGCTCTGATACCACATGTAACACCCCGATTTCGGTGGCGTCACTTTAGTAACCAAAATAAACTTAATGCGGAAAAACGTGAATATTTTTTTTCGATAATAACTAAGACAAGACTGAATTAAATAAAACCCAAAAGCGAAAAGTAATAGAGCTAATATACAATATATAAACAGCCCCCCGCTGTAAGTAACAACCTCGTCACGAGTAACCTCCAGTGACGGAAAGAAAAGTGTAGCGCCCGAAGGCAAAATGTACAAACCAAATCTACAGGTAAGTGTCCGCAACACTATCCCTCAAAACTGAGAATAAGCTGGCCCATCGGCCTGAAACAAGACCTCCTAAGTCCAACCAACTCTCTGTGATTCCCGTAAAGAAACCACACAAAAAGCTATGGGTGGGAAACTACCCTGTCCCGAATGAAACAAATAATGTTCAGAGCTAGGACTCTACTCCTACACTAATCCCATCTCGAGGAGCTCACACTAACACTCAAACCTACATGCTAGCATGATCGTCGTCCGAATTCGAAATCCAGAACGACCTAGTCTATGTACACCATCCGTCCTCCGCTCGCTATCGCGATGCGCTCCTGTTCCAGCATCCCAACTCTAGTTTCCCCCGAAGGGTGAACCGTCGTGAACCAGTCCGCCAAAGACATCTGACAAAGGGCGTTTGTCCGCCAAAGCACACACAGAAGACGCGAGGGTCAACTCCAAAGAATTACATAAATAATAGCACCAATAGATATAGATAAGAGAATAGCCACTTAGGCTTATAGCTAGGGATAACATCCTAGGGTTGCATATTCCATAATGAACTTAACAGCAATAATAACAATTAACATGTTCCACATAGGATTAACAAATAACAATCACACTCGACAACTAAATCAGTATGTATGAATGCAGGATGATTAGTCAAACAACGTCTCCGACTCTCACTCGACACGTCGCCGCGTGTTCTAGGTAAATTAAAGTCTCTAAAAGCTTACCCTAAGGTAAAGTCGATTCTGCGACAAAAGACACTTTTTCACATCAACATAGTAACTCATGATGATCTCCGGATCATCCGACTCATCTCAATCCGATGGTCACAACTGCTCAACAGGCAAAGAGTATCACATACTCGCAAACTACCGGTTTCCCGGACTTATCCCTAGGATAGCCCAACAATTAGGCATGTCAAGTCGATCCAACCCCTTGGGTTGAACATACGGACTCGCACACGCAACTCCCACAATTAGGCATGTCGAGTCGATCCAACCCATCGGGATGAACATACGGACTCGCACACGCAACAAATGACAACGCCAAGTCGGTTCACTCAAAAGAGTCGAACATACGGACATTGCGCGTGTCCAATGACTATCGCCGAATCGATCCAATCCATCGGATTGAACATACGGATCCGCGCGAGTCGAAAGGTTATCGCTGAATCGATCCAATCCCTCGGATTGAACATACGGATTCACGCGAGGTAAAATGGCAATCGCTGAATCGATCCAATCCATCGGATTGAACATACGGACTCACGCGTGCCTGAGTGACTACCGCCGAATCGATCCAATCCATCGGATTGAATATACGGATTCACGCGTGTCGAAAAGTTGTCGCTGAATCGATCCAATCCCTCGGATTGAACATACGGATTCACGCGAGGTAAAATGGCCATCGCTGAATCGATCCAATCCCTCTGATTGAACATACCGACTCACGCGTGCCTGAGTGACTACCGCCGAATCGATCCAATCCACCGGATTGAATATACGGATTCGCGCGTGTCAACAATTATTGCCGAATCGGCCCAACCCGTCGGGTTTGGACATACGGATTCGCGCCGCAAAGTCGAAGATACACCCAACAACATAGCTGCTCCAACAGCACAACCACAATAGCTGCTCCAACAACACAACGACAAACGCTGCTCCAACAGCACCACAACATCTACATACTCGAAGCCCCTCAACTTTCTCAATGCTGGGATCCGACGACACTTCTCGTTTTCCAAAACTATGATTTGCATCCAAAGCTTCCTTCCGAGATTATTACCATTACTTAAAGATTTAGAGGTTGTTTAATGTCTTATGAGTTTTCTTTACAAAATAATTATCCTTTTAGTCTTATCGCGAATCCTATAAGTTCTCGGGATCTCCTAATCCCCAAATGACTCCAGAGAATGTCTCGATCCATACAACACCACAACAAGGCCCGAATCTCATTCGTCCTTTCAAGCTTTCTCAAAACTCTCAAAATAAAATCGGCATGACCTGCCCGCTTTTCTCACCGTTCAGAAACTCAGATTATAGTGCAAAAGCAGAATTAACTCATCATAATCAATTAACATGTCATATGTCAATATCTTAAGCAATAACCACATAGCACCTAGCATATAAGGCATGCACCACACATCCTAAATTACCCAATTAGCACTTAGCATGTCATTCACTCATCAAAAACATTCAGTAGATGCATCATCTACATTGTCAGCCGATGCCTCAGAAAACATTTTCCAATCACACACAATTCCAGTGCATAAACAGTAAACCATGTCGAAACATCGACCCTAAGCCTTAACTAGAGATTCAGTGAGAAGCCCTCACCTGCAGATTCTCCAGGATTATCTTCTAACTCTTCCTCACAAGCAAAGCGTTGCTCCTCAGGAAATTCCTCAAAAGTTCCTTTAAAGCAAAGTCACAGAAATACTATCAGAATCTATCGAGAACTAAGCTATCGATACTTACTAAGGTTACACGAAGTAATCTATACTCTAAGGTACGATAATCTAGCGCGAAAGACAAGTTTTTGGAAAAGGAAATTTTCCTCCTCCCCCTTAATAGGGCTCGGCCACTTTAGGTAATTATGGGGCTCGATTTTTCTTCGATCAAACTTGGTTCCTATGATTTCATAAGCCGTAACTAAGGGTATTCTGAACTCGGAAAAATTATCGGATCAAAAACTGTCGCAGGGGTATTTTGGTCATGATTTTTAACTTAGGATTTTCAAAACTGAAATCCCAAAAATAAAATTTTGCAGGGACGTCACCAACGACGTTTATGAAAACTAATCCTACTAGCACTAAGCTAAGGCGATAGTTTTCAGCCTAAAAGGTTGAAGCTTTACACCAAAAACTCCAAAAATGGGTATTTTAGGTTCAAATTGATTCCGGCGGAATTCCGGCGACATAACGGAAAATCTAATCCGGCAGAAGTGATCTTGGGCACATATAGAAGAGGTTTAGAATCAGAAATGAAAGATTCAGGATAGTTTTGCAAAAACCCATAAACTATCAGCTCAGAAAACTCTACAGAAAAGCTATGGAAAAAGCGATCAGAGGTAAGGATTAGCGACTATACCTCGAAACCTTGAAGTAGCAACTGATTGATCGAAAATCAAGCAAGAAATGAAGAAAATCTCTCCTCCTCCTCTCCTATGCAAACTCGCGGCCTTGAATGGGTTTTTGGGTGAGTTTTGTGATTTTTTTCTCATTTCTTGGCTATATATAGAGGTTGGCAAAACGCGGTAAAATGAAAGTTTCACGAATCAGATTTTTCCGGCGTCATTCTCCGTGAATTAATAGATGTGTTTTGGCGAAAGAATTCCAAAACTAAAATGAGGTCTCTTTGTATTTTTGGCAACTAAAGCTAGTCGGTATAAAACTATTTTACCCGATAAGTTGCTTTTTGCATCGGATGTCGGAATGGAAAACTTCCTTCGGAAGAAAGATTGAAATCATCAAGAGAAATAGGTGTACGCGTGTAGAATATTCATTTGAAGCTCTGAATAGAAAAAGTCTTCATCGTCGAGAAATTCTAGGGTTTTGAAATACCAGGGATTCGGTTTCGGCAAACTTCCGATGATTGGAATCGGACGTTCGTAGATCCTAGAGTTTCGCCTCGAAACGATTGTGATATATGGAAGAAGAGAAGTTCTAACATTTCTCTGAAGATTTTTGGAATTAACTTCCATCGTGCCTAAAAGTGAAAATTAGCTATATACTAGGGTTTCGGACCTAGGTTAAGCGTATAACGATCGTACTATAACTTTTATCGATCATGATGTAATCCTTTGACTTTTCCTGAACTTTCTCCTTCATAAATTTATTTCATTTGGTAGACTCTAGTTAAGGTTTCCCTTCACAATACATCAACCCTAATCGTAAATGGAAATCTCTTCCACTGATCCTAAGCTTAAAATCTTGGGTCTTACAAAAAGTCTTCATCGACCATTTATTTTAAGGTTCTTGAGCTATCATGGATATAGTTTTGGCAAACCTTCGAGAATTAGAATCGGACGTTCATACATCCTAGGGTTTCGTATCGAAACGCTTGTCATGGAAATGATTAAGAGAAGTTCTAACATTTCTCTGAAGATTTTTGGAATTAGTTTCTATAGTGCTCTTAAGGGTAAATTATTCTTTTACTAATGCACTAGTCCTAAGCATAAGCGAATATTACTTGCGCTATAACTTATTTCGATTCTAATGTTATCCTTAGCCTTTTCCTGAACTTTCTCCTTCATAAATTTATTCCATTTGATGAACACTTGTTCAGTTTTCCTTCACGTTACATCGAACCTAATCGTGAATATGAATTTTATCGATTTATTCTAAGGTTAAAAACTTGGGTCTCACAGTTTAGCTCTACAATGTTTCTCTTCGTTCAAGAGTAATGGTAGAGAATTTAAATCACTAGAACTCTAAGTTTTTGGGTTTAGATTTGACTTTGGATCACTCAAGAGTTCTAGATCTAAGAGAGAAATAAATGAAGAGATTCGACTCTTTTAAGGTACAAGGTTCTCTCTTTTACTTTGCAGATGAAGTGGCTGGAATTTGACACTTAGGAAATTTTCTGCTTTGAGCTTTGAATGCTTTGAGTTCTTGTGCTTACACCGTTAATTCTCTTTGTCTTCATTCTTCATGTTTGCCTTAAATACTCGCTTGCTAGTGTTGTATCCATTGTGAGACATGATCTAACCGTTGTTCTAGCCGTTGAGAGATGCAATTCATCAGTTGATTGAAATGGCTTTGGTTGGTAGCTTCATTGAATGCATGCTCAGATCAAGTCTATCCTTTAGCCGAAAATGTGGTGTTTGTCAGTTAGTAGGTGGCAATAAACTTGGGCTACTTTTCAAACATGAGACAATTGGGAGATATGATGTTGACAGGTTGTCCTTTTCCCTTGCTGGTCAGCGCCCCTTTAGAAAGAGTAACATAGTCTTTATGTGATATATTTTGAATGTAAGTCAAATGGTTCCAATCTGACTTTGTCTTTGGCGCCGAAAAATTGTTTTCTATTTTTGTGACTGGTGAGTTGGCATTGGATGGTCAGAACGAATGTGCCGTGATTTGAACTTGTTTGCATACCAGATAGTCTTGTGAATTCTGAAGCTTTTTCTTTTCGTAGCGATTGAATGTTGAAGCATTGTATGCAAATTGAATTTTTATGAAATTCAAATTAATTGAGAAGCTTAGTTGACAATATGAGTGCTTCTATATAACAATCTCCCCTGTTTTAAAAATGACAATTTTCTAATAAAAGGATAGAGGGTAGTTGAAAAAGGTTTCTAAAGATAGCATAAACTCCCCTGAGTTCTATATAGTAAGACGATTCTTAGATAAGAGTTTGCAAAAAAGAAAAACATTCAAGTTCTACTTATAGCCTTCGTTTCTCAACCAAGACTTTTTAAGTTTTATTTCCCCTAAGGAAAGCAGTCTGTTTGAATAAAACTTTTTCAGAGCGAGGTTTTTAAGTTCCAAAAACTTAACATACATAACTGATCATCTCTCTATACTTTTTCTATGACTTCTCCCCCTTTGGCATTATTAAAAAGCATGCAATAAATTAGCCAAGAAGCGGTATCGGAGCATAAACTATCATGTGAAGATAGCAAGAATAGCAATAAACACATTAAACGGTGCAACATAGCATATAGAGTGAACAAATAATTAAACAATGTAGCAAACAGTGTAACGACATAAGTGCAATAATTAAACAGACATAAAAGCTTAAATCGTTCAATAAGGATTGAGATAGAGAGTGGCCATTAGCCGAATCTGGTGAGCAGCTGTTCAATCTTGGAGGTAAGATTCAGGAAGAGTTGATTCATTTGATCCTTGTGGCTTTCAAAATCCTCCTTGGTGACAAACTGATTGGCCAACGACTGTTCTTGATTTATGGAAGCATCATTTTCCTCTTGATCTCCTTCTTCTTCTGCATCGTTCTCCGTGGGGGTCTTTGATTGTTCATCAGCAAGTTCAACTTCTGGTGGAAGTTCAACAAAGTATTCACCACTTTCATATCCTCTTCCCAATTCCAACCAGGCCTAACCAACACCAATTTCAAATCTTCGCGGAACTCTGGTGTTTGGTTAAGAAGTAGCTCATGGAAAGTAGTCTTCCCTGGGAAGAGGGCCTTCTCTTGATTTTCAGTGAGGAGACCAAGGAATTTCCGGATATCCTCAACTTGGTACTGAATAACATTCCCCCTGAACCAAGATGAGTAGGTCGGGGGGTTCGATTTCTGCTCCTGGTCGTCACAGTTCGCACAAAACTCCCTCACCATGACCTCACAAGCTAAAGGACTGGGGTTAACCCACTTCCCCCACTTCCATTTCTCCATGGCCTCTTGCATACCAAGGGTGTCCCTCTTTCCATCCCTATAGATAACTCCCCGCTCCTTCACACACTCTTTGTGTGCTAGGACAGTTTGATAGAACCCATCCTTTGTTGCCGATAAGAAGTGGGAGCTGTCAAAGATTTGGGAAGAAGAGGACGAACCCGTGGCTCTTGTGGAAAACCTTGCTCTCTTAGAAGGAATCTTCACAAAGTTAGTACAACCGCAAGCCACAAACAAATGTTAAACATGTTACTTAAAAAAAACAAAACGAAAACTAAAAGGGAAAAAAACCTCTTTATAAAACTAAAACTCAAGCACCTAAGAGCACTCAACAAATTTTCTAGAGAATTTGGCACAAAGAGATAGACAACCACAAGAGAATTTGCACAAAATCAACTAGAAAACCCATTGAGGCATTCTAACAAATACCTAGAAGGCAAGAACAAAGCTAAACTAAACCACAAAATCCTAAATTACCCAACTCTCAAAATTTCACTCACCCTTACTAAAATAACAGAAACTACCCAAGAATAGCTTCAACAACCCAAATCCAACTCATACAAACACAATACCTCTCACCCAAACCCCCATTGAAGCATGCAATGTAGCACCCAAGAGTAAAGATGAAATAAAATGGAAAATGGAACTTACCTTGAAATGAAAGTAAGTGGGTGAAAGTGAAGATGAACTTGATGCAATGCAAAGCTTGAGAGAACAAAGGAGAGCCAAAGTGTGTGCAAATGAGAGATGGGAAGTAGAAATGGGGTATAAGTAGAGTTGGGTGCGGTTTTAAGAGAGGTAGGGAAGTTAGAGAGTGGGAAAATGAAGGGTTAGAGGGGTTTTAAAAGAAAAAAATTGGTAAGAACGCGTTCTGAGCGCTCAAGCGCTAGATAAGGGCTCTTGAGCGCCACTGGGTGAAAAAGTAACAAAAGTTTATGTTAAATTGGCGCTTGAGCACCAATCCAGGGCGCTTGAGCTCCCCACCCAGTGCAAAACTACTGCACAGGTAGCGCCTGAGCGCTAATGAGGAGCGCTTAGACACCAATTGGGCTTAGGAACTTCATTTTTTTGGCTTTTTCTTTCTAAAAAGAACTTACCTAAAGCAAGAAAAAGCAAAAATGAAAATAAAGACATGGGTTGTCTCCCATTCAGCCATAAGTTATAGTCCCAGGTAGACCCTCCTTCCTTTGGTGTTAGGAAGGAAATTCCTTACCATCAATTCTCTTACCACAAGTGCAAGGGAGGAACCTTGCACAAAACCTCTAGAGCAAATCCTCCCAAGAGGAGATATATTCTTGTTCATCAAACCAAAATCTAGCTCCCCTTATCAAGGAATAAGGGAAGAGCTTAATCTTTAACTCATCATCTGACACTCCTTCCTTTTTGATAAGAGAGCTAGCTTGGGTAAACTTGACCATTTGGAGTTCTCGTACTTAGACTCACCATACTTTTTTTCGCTAACAAGCTTAATGAGAGCCGGATGGAACTCAACATCCTTTTCCTTAACCTTGGGGATCTCATCCGGAGTCATGGGCAAGCTCTTGATCACATCACAAACAAAATCATCAACAAGGTCAGTTTCTCACATAGGATTGAAAACTGAAAACCTTACCTTGTCCTTATCAACTCGGAGAATGAGATGACCCTTACCAACATCAATCTTAGCCCTGCCACTAGATAAGAAGGGTGTTGGTCAATCTGCAAGTGTACATATACCACCCGGTTTTAAAATATTGATCCACAGGGATTGTGAGTCAGAATTGTGGGTTTAAGCTTCAAGCTTGTTAGTTTTGAAAGCAGTAAAATTCTGATTTAGAGATTGATTGAATGTGAGAAGATATTGTCAAACGAGCAATAGCGAAAATGTTGAAAATATCAAATGATGAAAAAGCTTTGGGTTGTCGATCATCTAATCCATTCTATGCATGTGAAAGAGCAATAGTGAAAATACCTATCCAATGCATGTGAAACCTTGATCCAATCCTTGTTGCTCTAGCCTATCTAATTACGTATTGATTCCTCACATAAAAAATTCTCTCAAACTAAAAGTTAAGCCCAATTCCTTGTGTACTTAATCATTCATTTGAGGTTTTAAGCATACATACTCAGATCAACAAAACCCAACCCTTCCTCTATTTCTAGTAGAAAGCATAGAAGGATCAATTTCAATTCATGTCCCTAAACTATAACAAACTTTCGTTGTGATTATAGTCTAGCTTATAGCAAGTGTGCACTGAAGCAAAGCATGCATATTAGAATTAAAATACAAAGATGGAATCAAGAACTCATGCATAGAGATAGTATTTAACAACTAAAACTTCATAGTATCACTTGAAACCCAAAGCAAAAAAAAAAAAACTAGGCACTCATGTCTAGGGAATCCATACAAGGAAATTTTAAATAATCTGAGAAATTGCAAGGTGAAAGCCTGTTAAAAGCCCCAAAATTCTTCCTCAGCTTCTAAACTTGACAAAATTATAAGAAATTGATCCAAGGTTCCAAAGAAAATGACAATAGCCTTATTTATAGGGAAAATGTTCAAGCCAGGGTGACCAAGTGCTATACAGGGACGCTTGAGCGCCCACCTTCAAACTCCAGCACCAAAACCTTCTGTTGACCTGGTGCTCAGGCGCCTATCAGGAGCACTTGAGCGCCAATTGCAAGCTCAAAAGTCTTTTATACTTCACTTTTACTCCACTTGATTGCTCCCACCAAACCTCCAAGCTTCTTGGCCTTCTTCCTTCAGCAGTTTCAGACCTGAAAGCTAACATTCAAGGAAAGGAAAATTTCTTGGAACTCCAAGAGGTTATTGGCACAAAAGCCCTCAAATCAAGTGGACCTTCCATCAAACCCTTAAACTATGCTAAAATGCAATAAAAGTCCTTATAAAACTACTAAATTACCAAAACCAAACAAAAATTCAAATAAAGATAAAAATGCATGAGAATGCATGAAACACTACATGAGACACAAGAAAAAGACTCAAAACTAACAAAGAAATAACCCTAAAAACAAGACTAAAAGAGGGTCATCAGACCACTATGCTCAACAAGAGCTCGCCCTCGAGCGTAAACACAACTCGCATGCAACCGAAAAACCAGGAAATCAAGAATACATCAAAGCCACAAGCCCAGAACCAAAAAACAACCCTCTCAAGTAGCAAGGTTTGGATGATTGGTTAATAGCTGAGCTTGCAACCCTTCAATCATCACCTCATCATCACCGTTGTAACCAAGGCCTAAATCCTTCCCTAAATTCCAAATCCTCTGAGCCCTTGTCCTCACCCTGACATTTATTCTCTAGATTCAATCGTCATGATGTCTTCCTGTTACGGCTACGTTTTGGTCTACCCCTCCCACATTTCACCTCCTGGTGTGGCGTTACACACCCCATGGTACTCACATCACTAGCACAAGAGTTGGTGGCACCTTGATCCTCTCCCAATTCCTCCAAGCTACCACATGCCATTACCTTCTCATCATGCACATCACCATTCTCAATCTGTACCCCCTCTACTTGAATATGTGGATCCAAAAGCTCAAAATCCCTTCTAAAATCCTCATGTGATTGACAAGTATTTATTGAATCTGATTCAACTTAAGACAACCGGACCCCACCTCTACCCCATGCATTTGAAATGGGTGACACTAGATCTGTCGCCAAGCTCTCCCCCCATTAGATATCGTCGTTGTTGCACACCTCCCCGGTGACATGACTGCTTCACAAGGATGAACTAAACTTTGTTCAGGCCGCTACACGCTCTCTTCCTGCCCACCAAAAGATCACTGCGAAGGAGGCCTTCAATTAAAAATGGAGAGTGTAGTGCACTAAATGTGACAAAATTGATGGAAAAATTTGAAATTCTGGTTCTCGCAAGACAGATGTCAAACACAATGTTTCACACAATGTTTTAACATACAAGAGTTTAGCCACAACGATTAACACAGTAAAAAACAGTAAAGCAATAAAGAACACAGAAAATTGGTAATCAAGTTCGGTGCAACGTGACTTTTAGCCGGTCTTAGATGAACAACCCTTGTTCAACACTTTCCTACCAAATACAACCCGTGAACTTCTAGTTAGGACTCCCCCTAAGTAAGAAACAAATTTCACTTTCTCTCACAATCACTGCCACAATGATTGATTTCTTACAATAAGAACGACAAGAGATAACAACTCTGAAGTTGATCAACATAGCATAAGAAAGGGAGGGGTTTGAATTGTGCCCCACTTAAATCTTGATTTTCAAAATGATATAAAGATTTAATAATCTTCGTTGGTATCGTTTGGTGCAGCGCAAGTGTAAAAGCAGAAGGGTAGATGATGCACACAGACAAACAATTTTATCTTGGTTCACCCCTTGAACGATAAGGCTACGTCCAGTCCTTGGCAGCACCAAGATTTCACTAAGATCAAGTATCAATGACTTCTCCTTACAAGTATTCGACATGATTTCTCCCAATGAGTATTCTTGTACATGTGTCTCCAAGCATAACGTGTATTATTGTACATGCACCTGCAGGCAGAACGAGTATTCTTTTGCCACTGTCTCTCTACGAAAAACACACGTATTATTTTTCCGCTGCCTCTCTAGGAATTAGCGAGTATTCTTTCAGTACTGCCTCTCCAGGTATTGAGTATTAGACAAGACTCCTCCCAACAAGTATTATTGTACATGCTTCTCCAGGCATAACGAGTATTCTTGTCCATGTCTCTCCAGGCATAACGAGTATTATCTTACCACTCCCTCTCAGGAATTGAGTATTCTTTTACCACTGCCTCTCCAGGCATTAAGTATTATAAAGGACTCCTCCATTACAAGTATCATACAAGACTTCTCCCAAAACAATCTTTTTCAAGATTGCTTTATTGTACTCTAGAATCGCTTCTTGATAGAGGGATAGTAAATCAATTAAGATCATGAATCATAATGTATTAAGGTTTGACTCTTAAGTGAATACTTTATGTTGAGTTACAAGGTAGAGGTAGAAAGAATTTGACTATAAATAATATTTACTCTACATGTTGAAGCGGATGATGATAAATGATATGATCCATTTCATCATTGATCTCTGATTGTTGAGCTCTGAGGCTTCTTTTCATGTTTAATTGGTTTGAGCATAAAGCTCAATCCATGTGAGCCTAAGCGCTACTTCTTCAAGTCTTCACCTCTTCCCTTTATACTCTTGAACCATCTATAAGTGAAAGATAGCTGTTGCGACTCGTTGGAGCGTGTTGTACACATAGCTTCTAGCCGTTGGATCAAAATGTACAAAAGGTACTTTTGTCAGAGAGTGGTACTGTCGTAAAGATGTAATCTATCTGTAGCAGGTAGCATAAGTCTGAGTTTCTATCCATTGTTGTAGAGATATGGAAATCTGATAGTGACGACTCAAAGCTTTTATATTTACCATAGTATTGTGCCAGATATTTGATTTTCAACATGAATCTTCTGCACAAAGCTTTCTCGGCTTTATCTTCAATGGGAATTTTGCTTGATTTCAATCAAAATGATATCAGTAAACAGACATGGAGAGGCTATGGGCAGCTTCACAACAAAGGAGTCAACATGTTTCATTGTTTGATCAAACACATAAGCACCCAAATCAAGCTTGACCTATGTTCCTATGAGAAAAATAAAATTAGCCAACTACACAATGATCCCAGAAGTATGATCTATAAGTGCCTAATTTTTTGCACTAATCCTGTTCAGAATTGCATACTTCACACTTAGGCTTCCACTAGAAAGCAGACCTTTCTTGGGCCAAGTCTTCACTTGCCCAGCAATATTTTTCTTTCTGAGCATTCAGACTAACATCCTTTTCAGGCACAACAGTTGTAGTTCTACCCAAATACTTGTTAATAACAGTAGATGAATACTTAACACACTTACTCCTCGCAAAGACCTTCATGAATTCCTTGTTTACTCTATAAACAACAAACTACAAGACTACCCCATTTCTATACATACACTCCCGAATACCCTCATAAGGATAACAAGCTCTATATAAGCACTTTGCAAGCGTGCTCCCATCCCAGCATGAAGTTATTAGACTTAGTACCATCCCTGAGCACATGTTGAAGATGGGTGTCGCAATCACATGCTAAGAGGAGATGAAGATCCATGAAATCACTAGCAAGCTCAGGGAGACCAAACATGTGATCTTTTAGTAATGTAACAATTTCCAAGCAATTAGTAACACAATAATTTTTTTTAAGGTTTATAAACACATTTCTACTGTGGAAAATACAAAATCCTTGTGGAAGAATATTGAATCTTTGCATCCTTCTAAATCGGCGAATAATAAATTATATTTATTGAATTCACAGGGATTGTGAGTGAGAATTGTAGGTTTAAGCTTAAAGATTGTGAGTTTTGAATGCAGTAAAATTCTGATTTAGAGATTGATTGAATGTGACAAGATATTGTCAAAAGAGCAATAGTGAAAATGTTGAAAATATCAAATGATAAAAACACTTTGAGTTGTCGATCATCGAATCCATTCTATGCATGTGAAAGAGCAATAGTGAAAATACCTATCCTATGCATGTGAAACCTTGATCCAATCCTTGTTGCTCTAGCCTATCTAATTACGTATTGATTCCTCACATAAAAAATTCTCTCAAACTAAAAGTTAAGCCCAATTCCTTGTGTACTTAATCATTCATTTGAGGTTTTGAGCATACATATTTAGACCAACAAAACCCAACCATTCCTCTATTCCTTGTAGAAAGCATAGAAGAATCAATTTCAATTCATGTCCCTAAACTATAACAAACTTTCGTTATGATTATAGTCTAGCCTATTGCAAGTGTGCACTCAAGCAAAGCATGCATATTAGAATTGAAATACAAAGATGGAATCAAGAACTCATGCATAGAGATAGTATTTAACAACTAAAACTTCATAGTATCACTTGAAATCCAAAGCAAAGAAAAAACTAGCCACTCATGGCTAGGGAATCCATACAAGGAAATTTTAAATAATCTGAGAAATTACAAGGTGGAAGCCTCTTAAAAGCTCCAAAATTCTTCCTCAGCTTCAAATCTTGACAAAATTATAAGAAAATGATCCAAGGTTCCAAAGAAAATAACAAAAGCCTTATTTATAGGAAAATGGTCAAGCCAGGGCGCCCAAGTGCTATACAGGGGCGCTTGAGCGCACACCTTCAAATTCCAGCATCAAATCCTTTTGTTGACCTGGCGCTTAGGCGCCCATCAGGAGCGCTTCCGCGCCAATTGCAAGATCAAAAGTCTTTTAAACTTCACTTTTAATCCACTTGATTGCTCCCGTCAAACAACCAAGCTTCTTGGCCTTCTTCCTTCAGCAGTTTCAGACCTGAAAGCTAACATTCAAGGAAAGGAAAATTTCTTGGAACTCCAAGAGGTTATTAGAACAAAAGCCCTCAAATCAAGTGGAACTTCCATCAAACCCTTAAACTATGCTAAAATGCAATAAAAGTCCTTATAAAACTACTTGACGAACGCACTGTCGCAGGCCCGTGTCAAAGTATTTTTGCTTTGAATGCGGTACAAGGTGTTGAACACAAGGATCATGTTAAGTTCAAACGTATCATAACGTCTTTAAAATCTTATTTTGATCATAACAATTTTATAGTAGAAGTTTCATTGAAAATTTATTTACTGATAACGTTCTCAATTTCAGGAGAAACTTGGCTATATGTCACACGCTTCAACGTTCTATCAATTATTAAAAGGATATTTTCCTCAGAAAATAGAAGTAACTCTGCCTCTACTGTACCCCAGTGAAGACTCTGACCGTTCAATGCCACGTCATCAGTCAGATATATCAAGAAGTATTTTGAGCGCCAAAGTCATAGTTTGATTACAACCGGTTGTCCCACATTCAAATCCAATGACAACTATTTGAATCTCATTCAAACTAAAACACATGAAGACAAATTTACTTCAGCAAAAGGCACGCTGACCAACAAAGGAAATTACAAGCCGTCAACATCAAATTGCCAAATTGTCTCATGTCTGAAAAGTAGCCCAAAGTCTATCACCACCTACTAGCTGACAAACATCACCTTTTGAGCTAAAGGATAGACTTGATTACACTGAAACCTTTGCTCCAGTGGCCAGAATTGAAGCTATTCGTATTCTCTTAGCCTTTGCATGTCAACACTCCATTAAACTATATCAAATGGATGTCAAAAGTGCTTTTCTAAATGGAGTAATAGAAGAAGAAGTCTATGTGAAGCAGCCTCCAGGCTTTGAGGAACCATCTTCCTCCGAGCATGTGTTCAAACTCAAGAAAGCTCTCTATGGACTAAAACAAGCGCCAAGGGCTTGGTACGATCGCTTAAGTAGCTTTCTCATGAAGAACAGTTTCTCAAGAGGACAGATTGACAACACCCTATTCAGAAAGCAACTGAAAGATGACTACATCCTTGTACAACTATACGTCGATGATATCATCTTTGGAGCTACTAGTGATAATCTATGCAAGGAATTTTCAACTCTCATGCAAAGCGAATTCGAGATGAGTATGATGGGGGAACTAAAATTCTTTCTTGGTCTTCAAATCAAGCAAGAAAAGGACAAGATCTACATACATCAGACCAAATACATAAAGGATATGCTCAAGAAATACGACATGCAAAACTCAAACAAAATGAGCACTCCTATGTATCCAAACACTGTTCTTGACAAGAATGATGAAAGCTCACCGGTTGATCCAACATCGTACCGAGGAATGATAGGATCTCTACTGTACCTTACTTCAAACAGACCGGACATCATGTTCAGTGTTTGCCTATGTGCTAGATTCCAAGTAAATCCTCAACAATCTCATCTCAGTGCTGTTAAACAAATTTTTAGATACCTAATAGGTACTGCTAATCTTGGTCTATTGTATGAGAAAGGTAGTGATTTCAGGTTAAGTGGATACTGTGATGCTGATTATGCTGGAGATAGAGTAGAACGGAAAAGCACTAGTGGAGGATGTCATTTTCTAGGAAACTGTTTAGTCTCTTGGTCTAGCAAAAGGCAAAGCACCATTTCCCTATCCACTGGTGAAGCTGAGTATGTAGCAGCAAGTTCCTGTTGCACTCAACTTCTATGGATCAAGCATCAGCTTGAAGACTATAGTATTCATGAAGATCACATACCTTTACTATGTGATAACACAAGTGCTATAAATATTGCAAAAAATCCAGTTCAACACTCAAGAACAAAGCACATTGAGATTAAGCATCATTTCATCAGTGATCTAGTTGCGAAAGGGCCCATTGATATGTCTTATGTTCATACTGAAGATCAACTTGCTGAAATTTTTACTAAACCCCTACTGGAAGGCAGATTCTCTTATCTAAGAGAAAGAATCAATATGCAATATGCACACTGAAGGTATAGAAATGCAAGTTTACTATTTTGCCGGTACTGTTCGATGAATTAACGGAGTATAGTTTAAAAGCCATCCCAGAACGAACTAGGCCAATTGCATGCATGCTTTATCGTACTATGAATTTACCATTGCTACTGTTCAGCCTTTCCTGAAAAATGATTGTCAAAAGTTCAACGTCATCATTTCCGTGGCACGTGCTTCAACAGTTCTTTTCTGAAAAGTTACATCACATTCAATGCTCAACAGTTACTCAGTCAGCCTTTATGGCACGTGCAACCCCAACTCATTTGTTTAATATTTTCTCTTTTGAAGGAAAAACCACTTTTTACACTTCCTTCCAAAACCGTCATCCCATATTCCAAATCAATATATCTCTTAAAGATTTTGTAAACCTACCTTACGCTATCTCATTTGCAAAATACACTCTCTCACCTCCAAGAAAAGCAACTTCCTTTCTCTGCAAATTTTTTCCTCTTTTCAAGTCCAAATGGTCGGAGTTCTTGCAACCGCCTCTAAGGCTCCTTCCAAGAAAGGTGGAAAGGCACTCTACTCAAAGGCTGAAATGGAGATTCTGAAGAGAAGAGCCGAGAGGATCAACCAATATCGATTTGTTCAGAACCAAGAAATTGGTGCAGTGAAGAGTGAGAAGCTGGGTGATAACGCTCTGGTTTCACCAAGATACCTTGATATGTGATGACCCTAGTTTAGTAGTGTTTTTAGGGTCATTTCTTAGTTTGTTTTGAGTCTTTTTGATGAGTCTCATGTAGTGTTTCATGCATTCTCATGCATTTTTATCTTTATTTGTGTTTCTACTTTGCTTTGGTAATTTCATAGTTTTATAGGGACCTTTCATGCATTTTAAGTAAGTTTAAGACTTGTATATCTTTTCTACTTGAATTGAGGGTCTTTTGTGCTAATAAACTCTTGGAAATCCTAGATATTTTCCTTGCTTTGTTCCTAAACAGCTAGGTCTGAAAACTGATGAAGAAAGAAGGTCAAAAGGCTTGGAAAATTGAAGGGAGGCTTAAAAGGGAGTTAAGAAGAAGGTCAAGAGGCTTTCTAGCATGTAGAGAGCGCTCAGGCGCTCGTGTTGTGCGCCTGAGCGCCAATTGGATCGATGTTTACAAGATGCTAGAAAGGAATTGGCGCCTGAGCGCTCCTGTTGAAGCGCCTGAGCGCCAATTGCCTTCCAGAGAGCTTGTTTTGGCTTGGAGTTGGCGCTCAGGCGTGCTTAATTGGCGCCTGAGCGCCCAGACTCGACCTGTTTGCTTATAAATAGGCTTTTTGTCATTTCTCTTGGAACCTTTTGTCATTTTATGATATTTTCATAAGTTAGAAGGGAGAGCTTGAGTTCTGGAGCTTTGGGAGCTTTCCCTAGGTCTTATGTTCCAGGTTTTATCCTTATTTTCTAGCATGGATTTCATAGCCATGTTTGGCTAAAAACCCCTTTTGCTTTGGGTTCTTTGTAAGACTTTGAATGTTTTTGTAATTCAGGTTCCTTCTGATACGATTGTCCTGCACGATGCTGGGACAAGAGGTTCGACAACCACTTAACAGTAAAACAAAACTTAACAACAGAAACAATAACACGCAGTAATTGTTAACCCAGTTCAGTGAAAACTTTCACCTACGTCTGGAGGGTTTGCACCCAAAGAAAGGAAATCCACTATCTCAAGATTCAGGAATTATAGACACTCATGAACAACTCAGTTCATAGTTCACTTCCTAATCTACCCAGTGTATTTCTACTTAGAATCTCAACCTAAGTATGAGAGCCCCTCTCACTTTCTCTCAATCACTGCCACAGTGATTGGTAAACACAGTGAACAATCAGAGTTTGAATGTAATCAAACAACACAGAACCCTACTTTGCTTTATAGAATCAGTGTGCAAAGAGGATTCACAAATAACAAAGGACAAAGCACAAACACAAATCCTAAAACACTCGATCTCTCTATCAGCTTCCCCACACTTCATGTTTTAGGTCTTCATCCTTTTATAGACTTCAACAGCGGTACCATGGGCTTTAGGGTTGGCACGGGCTGAAGAAACAGATTGCAGTAACGGCAATTCAAAACGCAATCTTGATAGATTCGGTTTCTTATTGCACAAGTAAAGATAGAAACCAATCTTTTAACAAAGATTGTTTCAACAAATAACAACCCAACAAATAAACCCTTCTGGAATAGATACTTGCTCCTCAAGTAACTCAAAAACATATCTTCAGCAAATCTTCAGAGAGCCCACAACAGAAACACAAGCTGAGGACTGATGCCCTAGCTTCACGAGGTCAGATGTCACGGCATCTGCTTCGACAATCGGTTGTTTTGACAAAATGCATGGCAACATGTTCCAACAATCTCCCCCTTTGTCAAATTTTGTCTAAAACAACTCACAATCAGAGAGGATAGAAACTAGAGAAACAATTCTCCCCCTTAGTCAGATCTCCCCCTCAAACTGATGCAACTACACAACCAACTACCATACTTCAGAAGGCACTGTCGGAACAAACCAGTTAGCAGCACGAATACACAACCAGAGGTACAATCAGCCTTAGCACATGATGACACCACAATAGATCGGCTTGAACATCATCGTATCAGAAATACTGTCATCAGAAGTTGGCAGCACATGATCAGAAGTACTACCATCAGAAATACTGCTTATAAGAGGCAACGTCAGAAGTACTGCTTATCAGAGGCAACGTTTCAGAAACAAACATGGCCAATGTCTTGAACGTGTCTTCAAATTGAACTGACCAAAGCTAACACTATCAGAACACATATAGCAGAAACAGAAGCCACTTTATAGTAGAACTTCACAGTAGAAACATAGGTCTTCACAAACTTCTGAAAGTTCAAACATCTGAACAAACTTCTGAAATCTCAAACATCTGAAAAAAACAAACTTCTGAAATCTCAAACTTCTGAACAAACAAACTTCTAAATCTCAAACTTCTGAACAAACTTCTGAACTTCTGAGCTACTCCCCCTTTTTAGCACAAATTTGCAAAGGGTGCATCAAAACAAAAACACAAGACAATAGCAAAAGAACAAAGCAAACTAGTCTTCAGAACTTGACTCCTCCCCAGACCCGTATGCTCTTTCTTCAGATCCTTCCTCCTCTACATTTCTCGCTTTCTGAGTAGCTGTAGGAGCAGCATTTTGCTCACCATCTTGACGTGCTTCTTCTTGTAGCTTGAGTAACAACGCATCAACCTTGAGCTTCCTGGCAGTGCTCACCCTGATTGTCTCCTCCAAAGCCTTGGAAACTTCCTGTAATTCAGCAATTATGGCCTTAGTACCAGATTCAGTCACAGGAGGAGCAGATGTTCTGCTGGTTGGTAAAGCAATGTCTAGAACATGTGGCTCCATAAACAAACGTTGATCCAAAGTGATTGGAACACCACGAGACATAGCCACATCATCAGCCCTAAGAATCTGAGGATGTTGCTTCAGAATGATCTCAGTAAGAAGTGAAGGAAATGAAACAGGCAGCTTCACAGCACAAGTATCAGCATGCTTCAATGTCTGCTCAAACACAAAAGTTCCAAAATCAAAAGCAATAGACTTGCCAATCCTGTAGATCAATTTGGCAAGCGTTGCAGAAACACCAGAAGTATGCTGAGTAGGAACCCAATTTACAGCACCAATCCTGTTAAGGATAGCATACTTCACACTCAAATTTCCAGTAGACAACAACTTCTTGCTGGGCCACTTCTTCACATAACCTGCAGTAAGCTCCTTGGCAACATCATCCATGGACACTTCTTCATCAACAAATTCAATAGCACTTCTGCCAAGTGCTTGATTGATCACAGCAGGTGAGACCATCACACATTCAGCCCGCACATAGACTCTCCTGAATTCTGCACTATCAGGAAGTCCTACATCAACAGAGAGATTCACCAAGAACTCTCTCACAAGCTTCTCATAGCACCTACCAACATTCTGAATAGTCTTCATCAGACCTGCTTTCTCAATAAGTGCAATAACATCTCTGCATTCAAGAACATCAGAGCCAACTTCCCTTTCCTTGGCCATTCTCCTCTTGCAGACAAACTTCCACTTCTGAACATTCTCTTCTGAGTGGAAAGACACTCTATCAATAGGAACAGCAGGAACATTCTGAGGAATACGCTTACCTGAAAACTTCTTTTTCTCAGAAGATCGAATGTCCTGGACACCGACTTCAACATCTGACTTAGAGTCTTCAACCTCAACTGAAATCTTCCTTTTCTTCTTCTCAGTGGGAGTCTTGTCTTCCTTTTGCTTTCCTTTACTCTTCACTCTGGCTTGTCGGGACTTGCAAGTTATAGGTGAAGACTTGGATTTCTTTGATGGAGTAGGAGTGACTTCAGGAGAAGAGACCCTTCTTTTCTTCTTCATCCTCGCAGCAACACTATCAGCAAAAGACTCAGTCAGAGGAACATCATCAGAAGCATCATCAGAGATGTCCTGAACAGAGGCTGGATCAGCATCCTTCGAAGAGGATGAATCAGAGATATTAGGCTGGGTAGCATCGCCTGAATTTTCATGAGAAGTGGAATCCTTTCCAGGAGTTTCTTGAGCAGAACTTCCCTTAGACCCAGTTGCCTCAACATCAGCCACAACATCAGGCACAACATCAGGGGACGATTTCACAGGAGAATCTTCATCATTGATTTCCTCTTCGTCCGGAACATCCTCAAGAATAGGAACATGTGGGGCTTTGCTGTTCTTGATCTGCGATTTGTAGACCTTACACGTTGGGTTTCTTGATCGCATCTTCTTGGAGGCTTTCTTGGACACAGAAGATGGTTGAGAAAGATCACTCTTCAAACCCATGCACTTGACTCCTTTAGCAGTTCTTTCAATCTTGGCCTTGACAGATTCCTTCTTTCCTGAACTTTGAGACATGATGAATCGAGAGCAAATACAAACAGAGTACAGAACAATGAAACAGATTTGCGAATGAGAGATGATAAGTCTTGAAGAAGATAGATGCACACTCGATTGAGAGAACACAATTTGCCCGTTGGAGGTAGTTATAGGATAAATGAACCATGAAGTAACCTTTTCTCTGCTGATGTCACAACGGCAGTTAATGATGACCAAGAATAAACTAGCCGTTAACACACTGGGGCACGCTAATTGCTATGCATCAGAAAGACAAACCCCTAGACTTCCTCTTAGTTTTTCAAAAGTGATTGCATCAAGGGGTTTAGTGAAAATATCAGCCAATTGCTTGTCAGTTGTAACATGATCCAAATTAACAATTTTATCCTCCACCAAGTCTCTAATAAAATGATGTCTAATGTCAATATGCTTGGTCCTGCTATGCTGTATGGGATTCTTAGAAATATTAATTGCACTGAGATTGTCGCAGTACAATGTCATGACATCCTGTTCAACATCATACTCTTTCAGCATTTGCTTCATCCACATGAGCTGTGTACAACTACTTCCTGCTGCAATATATTCTGCTTCAGCTGTAGACAATGAGACACAATTCTGCTTCTTGCAAAACCATGAAATCAAATTATTCCCTAAGAAGAAACAACCACCAGATGTGCTCTTTCGATCATCTGCACTACCTGCCCAATCTGCATCACAGAAACCAACTAACGAAGAATTTGTATCATGAGTATAGAGAATACCATAGTCACTCGTGCCATTGATGTACATGATAATTCTCTTGACTTGCAGCAGATGACTGGCCTTAGGAGCTGCCTGATACCTAGCACAAACTCCGACAGCAAATGTGATGTCTGGTCTGCTAGCAGTGAGATACAACAAGCTTCCAATCATGCTTCTATAGAGACTTTGATCAACATCTTCCCCCTGTTCATCCTGGAAAGTTTGATGTGTGTAGCAGCAGGAGTTCTCTTGTGACCAGCCTTTTCAAGGCCAAACTTCTTGACTAACCCTTTAGCATACTTACTCTGTGATATGAACATAGAATCCTCCATTTGTTTGACCTGTAGGCCTAGAAAATAATTCAATTGACCAACTAGGCTCATCTCAAATTCAGATTTCATTTGTCGGACGAAATGCTCCACCATGGAGTTCGACATTCCTCCAAAGACAATGTCATCCACATAAATCTGTGCTATCATGAGCTTACCTTTGTCATTCTTCACAAACAGAGTTTTATCAATTCCACCCTTGCTGTAACCATTGCTTACAAGAAATTCAGTTAACCTTTCATACCAAGCCCTAGGTGCTTGCTTCAAACCATACAACGCCTTCCTCAACTTGTACACATGATCTGTGTAACGCCCCGATTTCTCGGACGTCACGAAAAACCAAAAATCATGATTTTCACAAAGAATTTTCGCCGTCCATTTATTAATCTTCATTAAATGACAAAGATCCAATTATTACGAAAGTTCTCAGCGTTAAATATAAATCAAATAAACAAACGTGCGAGTAAGGAAAACGAACGATTGATATAAATCCAATAACTGAAATAATGTACGGTGGCCACACCCATGTGTGTAAACAAAACCACCCTAGTAATCTGACAAAATTGTTTACATTTGAAAATCAACTACAAGTACTTCAAAGTAAAATAAAAGCTCCAAAAATAAAACAGCGCTCTCAACCCAATCAAGGCCACTCGTTGCAGTCTGCATCTTCTCTGGCCCACATGTTGGAAGGCTCCGGCGTCTCCTCTCCTGGCTTCGGAAGCTCAACTTTCATGTCCAGGTTCCACTGCTTCAATGCCTCCAAGCTCCACCCAAACCCTAATGGTACGGATCCATGAGTCCCTGATTCAGCTCTTGCTCGGGTGGTGCAATGGGGCTCACCGGCTCCTCCTTCGGCACCAAAAGTCCCTCTGTCTGATTCCGGTACTCGGAAGTCACTGAAGGCTCGCTCCCCTCGCCTGACTCGTAGCCTGGCCCCTCACTAGGGTCCGACTCCGAACCGCTGAGAAAATCCATCCCTAAGGGGAGTCCAAAACGGAAGGGTGCGTGAGGAAACCGAATCTTCCCTCTGATAGGCTGAGTCTCAACAATCTGCCCAGCTTGGTCTCTTTTGAAGATGGTCGCGCCGCCGACGTACACGTTCTTCTCCTGGCGGTAGTCGACACCCCAGGCCGTGTCCTCATCAAAACTATGGAGATAAATCTCCCAGTCCTGATCCACTAGCTCCTTCCGGATCACCATCTGTTGGCGTTAAGCGCCCAAACAACAAATAGCAAATAGAGAGGGTCAACTTCTGACTCTCAAATATCTCTAGTCTCTAGCATGTTATAGACAATATAATATCATCATTAATCAACAGAACATAACTAAAAGGTTAATCACATAGCCTAAGTTTCAGTTAGTCTATGCGTCCTCACTTTTCACACAACCACCTTTCACCTTGGATCCAACACCATTCGTCCAGCAGACGAACAACACCATGAGCAAAGCTCACAACATCATGGCGTTCCTTGGAACGACCACAGCACACCATGGGTCAGACACCCACAAGTCATAACATCACGGTTCAAACCGCATTCACCCTCGCGTGCAAGTTATCCGTTTTGTCTCTAACGGAACCACTGTTCTCATGGTTCATAGTCCTAACCAGACCTATGTTCCACTAATCATAATTTACTTGCATGCGAGTAAACATCATAAAATCCTAGTCTCATGTTACTACTTCAAGTAAATAGACAGGCATTTTATCTCATGTTATTGAAATTAAATAACATCATGCATAATTTCACTTAGCAAATAAGGCATACTTGAACTAGAATACATCAACTAACTAGTTCTATAGCATACTAAGAATTTATCATATTAACTTAGTAATAAATCATACATCATATCATCACTTAGCATAATATTGAATACTAATACTAAGCATGTTATCAACCACACTCGCATACAACTTCACATGCAGGAAAGCAGTAAGACTTCTCTAGACGGAAGTGCCCTCACCTTGGCTACGCTTTCCACGCGAGATCGAGTACGTTCGATCTAACCTTTCCGTGCGCGAACCTGCACGGACCAACAAACTAGGGTTAGAATTTGAAGGAAAAAGGAGCATCATTTCCCCCCTTCAAATATTCGAACCCCATCCCCTAAAACCAAACAATATTTCATCTTCTTCTTGTAAACAAGAAGAAAAAATACTTGAGTTCACTACTTCCCGAAGGAAGCAGAGCTTAGTTACTATAGGAATTATTTCCTATAGAGGTCAAGAAGAACTCTGGAGAGGGAGAGATAGAGACTCACAAAAATTTGGAGAGCTCTGAGTTGTGATTTTCCCCTCACTAGAGACTCCTATTTATAGTGGAGGGTGTGGAGGTGAAAATACAATAAAACCCTTATTTTCAGCCCAAGCCCAGGGTTAAAATATAATTTTAATAAACTTTAATTCAAATTAATTACTTAATCACCAAGAAAAATCAAAATATCCCAAGATCCCCTCCAAGATGCCTTGGCCGCCCCCCTCATCTAGGTAGTTAGGATATTTTTCTGATTTTCTCTTCAATTAAACCCTCAAATCAAGGAAAATTGGTTTAAATTTCAAAATAAAGCCCTAAACCCTAGCAACTAGAGTTTTCGGCCACTCTCTCTCTCCTTAACCAATTTTCAAAAATTAAAAACCTTCCATATTAGTTTAAATAAAATCTGAATTTATTTATTTTTTTAAAATAAAGATGACCCAAAGCATTTATTTCATTATAAAATATCTCCAATATCTTTGCCCTTTTAAACCAAATTTTCGGCCAACATAAAAAAAAGGTATATCTCCAATTTTCAAATCCTATCTTCTCAAAATAAATTAATTCAAAATAAAAATCTGATTTAAATAAATTCCCATAACACTTTATATTTATTTAATAAATAAATAAAACTCCTCCTCCAATATAATAGATATGAGTCTTGAAAATTCCCTTTTTGCATATTTTATGCACTACCCAAAATTATGCATGTGCATGCATGCATATCGACTACTCGCGCTTTACGTAATAATTAATTACGTAATAAATTACTATACAAGCGTTATAGTAACAATTAATCAGTATTTTCTCCTTACTGAAAATAGAACATCGTACTTTATATTATTCTTCAATAATACAAAAACATAAATAAATCCCCGGGTCTTACAATCTGGATGATGCGGATCTGTAAATCCTTTAGGTTGTTCAACATAGACTTCTTCATTCAAATAGCCATTCAGAAAAGCACTCTTCACATCCATCTGATATAGTCTGTGAAGGTATGAAAAACGGTAGAAAGGGGGGGTTTGAATAACGTTTTCAGTATAAAACTTCCACCTTAAAGATTTTGACCAATCTTTCGAGAACTTAAGTGCTAAAGATAAGAGATAGAAAAGCACACAAGGATTTTATCCTGGTTCACTTGATAAATCACTCAAGCTACTCCAGTCCACCCGTTAAGGTGATTTCTTCCTTCTTAGAATGAAAGCAATCCACTAATCAGGTAAGAGTTACAACTGCACTTGAAACCTACAAGTGACTAACAATTACACTGACTTAGCTCACACTAAGATTCACTCTCTTAGTCTTCTCTAGGATCCGATCAACCTTGATCTCCTAAAGGAACTAAACAAACTGTTTATCAAAGAATTGTTTACAAGAGATTTGCTTCTAACAAGCTAATAGTAAACTCAATGAATTTCAGATGAAAGAAAGCTTAGAAGAATTTAAGTTTGTCTTGTGCGTATGTGAATGCTTCTAGCCGCTTCTTTCAGTCTTCAGCCTCTTTATATACTCCAAGGATTAGGGTTGAGCGTTGCATGGGAAATGCTACCGTTGGAGGGCAGTTCTGGAAAATCCAGCTTCTGCTGTGTCTGAGACTGTTAGGTAGGTCGTCAGGAAGGTACAGTTGCTTTTGTACTTGGATAGCGACTTGACCTTTAAACCTAGGAGACTTCTGATCAGGGGATGCTTCATATAGGAACTTGTGAAGCCGGTTGATCAGAGTCAGAGGGAAAGCCCAGATCCTCTGACCATTGTTTCTTCTGATTCTGAACTCAGAGGGAAGAACATGGTCTTCAGAGTATCTTGCTTCTGGACATCAGAGTTTCCACTATTCAGCTTCTGGATCTTCAGAGTCTTCTACACCATCAGAATATCTGAGCCTTCAGTGTTTCTTGGTTATCAGACTTTCTGGATCTTCAGAGCTTCTAGTGTCTGAGTCCACATCAGAGTTTGTATAACTTCAGAACTTCTGAAGCTTTTCCACTGTTCATACTGAACATGGTGAATGCGAAAGCGTTGCTTGGGTTGCTCTTTATACACAGTGCTTCTGATTTGTGTGAGATTGAGTTGAGGTCAGAGCCTGTAAATAGCACACTCAGAAAAACACGTTAGAGTACCACAATTGTTCATATCAAAAGGTTAACTTGTAATCATCAAAACATAGAGTTGTACTACTAGATCAAAACTTGATCTTACAATCTCCCCCTTTTTGATGATGACAAAACTAAGATTTTTGATGAACAATTCTTAAACATTAAACTGAATTCACTCAGAGTTTAGAGATATAGAATAAGACTTATCCTGATGTGAATAGTTTATCTTGCTCATTCTGAATTTAAGTCACTGCTTGATTCTGAGCTTAGCTCCCCCTGAATCTAATACTTGATGAAAACGTTAGTAAAGTCTAGATTCTGAGCTAAATGATATAAGAGTTCAGAGTGAAAAACTTATGACATAGATGAAAATCGAGTAATCAGAGCGCATAAGTAATCAGAGTCACGGACAAGGTATCAGAGTCTTGGGTATCAGAGTCAACTAGAATCACTTCAGAAGAAGTGAAATGTATTCCTTGTATTTGCCCAGTGACACATCTATGGTCATGAAGGTGGAACTCTTAAATTCTCCAAAAGAAAAATAAATCACACTAACACATCTTACACATCAAAAACTGGGTTTACTCCCCCTTTTTGTCATAAGCAAAAAGCTTGGAGTGTGAAAAACTTAGCTTGAAGTACAAGGTACTCCCCCTTAGAGAAGGTCTAAGTTTAAAGAAAAGGAAAACGATGCAAGAAACAGAGTTAGGCGAAATAAATAGAAGAGTTAATGCAAGAGAAGAACGTTTACCACCGGTCAAGGAAGTAAAGAGAAGGGTCAGTTACCAAGAACTTAACCTCGAGAAACTGTAGGAGCATTAACTTTCAGAGAGAAAGTGAAGCATATATAAAGCGTTGGAGAGAAAGGTAAGCTTCACACCTCGAACAATTTTCAGTAAAAAAAATGGCATCATACATCGTAGCACTAGAAGAGCTGAGGAAGAAGGCCTTCGAGGAGGACTTGTCCCTTAACATCAGGCATCCAGAGGGTACAACGACCATCTCGGAGCTAACACGGACACTGCTGGAAGAGGACCTGCGTCCAGAGTTGAAGAGAGACCTGAGGGAATTTCTTGCCTTCGTTGAGGAGGTGCAAGAACTCAGCCGGCTTGAACTCAAGCTGCTGAAAGAAAAAGAGAGTTTGGAAGAGAAGCTCAAGACTGCAAAAGAGATTCTGGAGAGGGATGAGCTAAAGAACAGGTTCAACAACATCCAGCATGTACTGGAGCGTCTGGAGAAGGATAGGTCAGAGCAGCGCCAGGAGTGCAGAAGAATGAGGAGAGATCCGCCATTCTAGACTTTAGGGAAAGAATGTATGATGTAAACATAAAGATATTATGAATAAAAAGATTTTTGCAAACATATGTGACACAATTATATATAGATATGCATAGATAATCACAAACGAACAAATTAGAATAAATAAATAAAAGGAAACAGAGTTTAACAAAAATAAAACAACGTTAAAGAAAAAGAAAAACGAAGAGATCCTAAAAACTAAGGTTTATCAGTTCGACGCAGAAGTTCCATCATCATGTGCTTCATTTCAATTAGCATGGATTCATGAATGTCAAGACGCTGTTCCATGATGTCGAGTCTGGATGAGCTTGACTGAGTAGAACCGGAAGGAACATTCTGAGCAGCTTGAGGATCTGGAATGGAAGCAGAAGCAGCAGAAGTAAACACTACTGGTGCAAGTGCTTGGCATCTAAGGGCTTCAGCCTCAGCCTCAAGTCGTTCTGCCTCTAGTCTGGCTTGTTCAGCTTGAGCTGCTGCTAGACGTGCAGCTTCTTCTGCTTGAGCTTTCTTTCTCTTGGCTTCTTCAATAGCTTCAAGAAGCTTATTCCTCTGTTCTTGTTCATGAAGAACCACCCTTCGAGCAAACCTTTGCTTGGCAGCCTCAACCCTCTGACTTCCCTCTGCATGCAGGAGCTCCATCATAATTGGAACTTGAGCCACTAGCCAAGTGCCCAGAGTGTTCCACTCATCAGCCACACGTTCAGCATTCTCACTGAGGTCAGTCTGACCGTGCACATTGCGTAGCCTCAAGGAGGCTTCATGATAGAAAATATTGATGCACTCAGAGAGAGATGTGGGTCGGAGGGGAGTATAAGGAATTATGGAGAGGTTGGTTTCAGGAGAGGCTGGGTGATTGCTGCTGTGGGCTTCAGAGGACCTTGTGGAGAACCAATGTTAAACATTTGAGCATTGGGTTCAGAGGTTCCAAGGTGAGGTTCTGAAGTTTCAACCAGAGGATGAGGGGATCTAACCGAGGATTGGTTAGACACAGATTGTTCTGGTTCAGGTTCTGGTTGAATAGGCTCTTGTGGTCAGGGGCAGGGTGAGCTTGTTGAGCCAAAGGGTCTGCCTCATGTAAAGGATTGGCCAAGATAGGTTCATCGGGGTCAACTAGACGTTCAGGTCTAGGGCCAGGATATCTCCTAGGGCTTGGACAAGTGAGATAATACTCTTCTAAGGTAGACACCTTTTCTTTTCTGACCTCCATGAATTTTCTAATGGATTCAGAGTTATTGGAGGGAGAAGAGTCAGCAACATGGGTTGGGAAGGATACAGGTGTATAGGCTGTGGAAGAGTCTGTATCAGTAGTTCTGGGAGCCAGACGTTCTGATGCTCTTGGGACAGAGTGATCAGAGGTTCTGGGTCCAGGTTGTGTGTGGGTAGGCTCTGGTTGTTCAAGTGGGTTGTATGGAATGGTGATGGGAGAGGTTGGTTCTTCTGACCTAGAGGGTTGGTTCTGGAGCAAATTCCAGAGAGGTGCTTCAGTAGGGGAAGGTTGAAAAAATGAAGACCTTGGGGAATGTGGTGGAGAGGTGGTTTGTGCAGCTGGTTGGGATTCAGGAATAGGAGTGAGGGGATTTGAAGAGTGTTTGAGCATGGCAGAAATGGGGAGTGCATCAAATAAATTCAAACCATCATCAGAAGCAATCGCAAACTTACTTGAATGTGCTGATGATCTTGTCACTCTGGCAGGAGGTTCAGTCCTTCTGACCACTTCAGCAGCTGGTTCCACCCGAGTAGGCTTCACCACGATTCTGACTTGCTTCTTCTTCTTCTTAGGAGGACCATCCTCATTATCACCATCATCACCATCATCAGGCTTGCTGGTTTCATCTTGCTTTCTCTTGAGTTGACCAGCCTTCTTCTTTTTGATCAGAGGGACATCTGATTCCTCAGAGGATTCTTCTAGGACCATCTTCCTCTGAACTTTCTTCTTGGGAGGAGAAGGAAACTCTGGAGCTGGCGGCAGTCTGCTGAAGAAGTCATCGAGATCAATCTCGAATCCTTGAGCCCTTAGGTCTTCAACATAGCGCCTAATGGCGTCAGGATTGTCTGCCTGAGTCCACAGAGGGTAGTCATTCAGAGGCATCCTTCTACTTCTGATCTCAGAAGATGTGTCTTCATGAGCAGGAGCAATCTTCTTCTTGATTAGGCCCATCTTCTTGAGAGAGTTTGCCGTGAAGACATCACTGACAATGGTGGTCAGATCCTCTGTGCATCCAGCATTTATCAGATCTTGGACGAGGCCACTCTCAATGAAGAGATCAGACAAGAGTCTCCCGAAGGGAATATACTTGATCGCTGACTTGATGGAGGCAGTGGTACGAGACTTCCGGATACATTCCTTCAAGTAGGAGAACAGGAAGTAGGGAAGGCAGATCTTCTTCTGGTCTTGGATGAAGAACAACATCACCTTCTGGTTGAAGTTGATGTAGTCTGGGGAACTGCCCTTTGGTCTCTGGTTTATGCAGTGGAGCAAGATTTTGTGCCAGATCCTGAGCTTGGGATGAAGGTCCATCACCCTGTAAGTCGTCTTGCCCGGTTTGTAATTTGTGTACAGGGCCTGGTTGATTGTATCTTTGGTGCTGGGTTTCAGCTTCGATTCCGTGAGTTGGAAACGATACCCAAAAGCAGTGTCTGCACCCAGCAAGTTCACGAATGACTTCTCTGTGATGATGATCTTTCTTCCAAGAATGTGAGATACCACCTGAGTATCATCGCAGTCGGCGTGTTTCCAGAATTCCTTGATCAGTTTATCATACACCGGTCCTCGAAGTCTGTTGAAGTAATTTCCCCAACCTTGAACTTGGACTTCAGGACGAAGATCATACCCATTTGCAGCCAGGTTGTCGAGGTCGAATCTCCATTCTGCCAGGACTTGAAGTTCCTCAGGAGCAAATACGCAGTGAACGACACAGCCCCGTTCTGCAATTGGAAGAATCTGCTCTTGAGCTTGACCTTGATCTGGTGTCGGATTCTCAGGGTCCCTTTGACCCGTTGCTAGACCAACTACCATGTGAGGGAACTGGGTTGCATCTGCAGTAGTTCTTCTGGTTTGACTCACCATTTTTGAAGCGGTTGAAGGTTTGAGGTAGAAGATGAAGGTTGAAAGATGAAGAGAGATCGAGAGAGAAATCGAGGATAAGCGGTTTTGAAAAGCAGAGAGAGAGAGTAAAAACCGGAAGTGAAAGAGATCGTGTGTGTATAGTGGGTTTTAACAAATAACCGTTGTTGATTCAAAAAGCACTTTAAGATCAACGGTTGAAAATTAAAGATAGATAGTAACAGTAAATACACAAATCACACACAGGAGAGAAGCACATCTACACGCAATCATAACAGACTGTCACACGGGCACAAAGAACTATGCATCAGAAATACTGACACACGTGTTGCTGTCTCAGCTTCAGAGTCAGTACCAGTGGGTACACACACTCTGATTGAGTTACCTTCTGGACTAGACATCTTCTGATCAAGAAGTATCATAGTCAGAGGTTCTGATCCATCTTCACTCTGGACAAAAGTCCATGTTTAGATTTTTCAGAATAAAATTAAATCTATCCTCTGCTAAGGGCTTTGTAAAGATATTGCCCATTGATGGTCAGTATCAACAAACTTCAGAAGAAGTACGCCCTTCTGTACATAATCTCTAATAAAGTGATACTTTACCTCAATGTGCTTTGCCCTTGAATGCAAGAAAGGATTCTTACTCAATGAGATTGCAGCAGTGTTATCACAATAGATTGGGATATTGCTCTCAAGGATCTGATAATCCTCCAGCTGATGTTTCATCCAGAGCATCTGAGTGCTGCATATTGCTGCTGAGATATATTCTGCCTCTGCAGTTGATAGTGCAATGGTTGATTGCCTCTTGCTTGCCCATGAGACTAGATTGCTTCCCAGAAATTGACAATTTCCAGAAGTACTTTTTCTCTCTGTTCTATCTCCAGCATAATCAGCATCACAGTAACCTGAAAGCTTATACTCTGATGTTTTCTTATACATCAAGCCAAGGTTAGTGGTGCCTTTCAGATACCTTAGGATCCTCTTAACAGCAGTTAAGTGGGTTTCCCTTGGATCTGATTGGAAACGAGCACATAAATGAACACTAAATAGTATGTCTGGCCTAGATGCAGTTAAGTATAGAAGTGAACCTATCATGCCACGATAGAGCTTCTGACATACTTTACCACTTTTATCTTCTTTCTCCAGAATGCATGTAGGATGCATTGGAGTCTTGGCCACTGTAGATTCCAGCATATTGAACTTCTTCAGAAGTTCTTTAGTGTACTTGCTCTGATGGATATATGTTCCTTCTGGTGTTTGATCAACTTGTATTCCCAGAAAGTACTTTAATTCTCCCATCATACTCATCTCAAATTCAGCCTGCATCATCTCAGAAAATTCTTTGCATAGAGATTGATTAGCAGAACCAAATATAATATCATCAACATAAATTTGCACAATTAAGATATCATCTTTATAAGTCTTGCAAAAAGAGTTGTATCTACTTTACCCCTTACAAACTCATTCTCCAGAAGGAATGAGCTAAGTCTCTCATACCACGCTCTGGGAGCTTGCTTCAGACCGTAGAGTGATTTCTTCAATTTGAACACATGGTCTGGTTTCTTCTCATCTTCAAAACCTGGGGGTTGATGAACATAGACTTCCTCTGAGATATAACCATTTAGGAAGGCACTCTTCACGTCCATCTGATGTAGAACTATGTTGTGATTTACTGAGAAAGAGATCAACAGTCTGATAGCCTCCAGGCTTAAGTTTCAGCTCTCGGAACATACGCCTTTCTCCCGTCATGTGACGCGAGCATCCACTGTCCAGATACCATGATTGGTGTTTCAGTGGAGCTATCAAGGATATCTGCAACATAGATAATCTTGTCCTTAGGTACCCACTTTCTGGGTCCTCTCTTGTTAGTTACCCCAGAGGTTCTAATCACCTTGGGTGTCTCAACATGATATTTTAAAGGAATATTTGCATGATATTTAGTCATAGAGAAAGATCCCTTTTTAAGAGGGTTTTTAGCAACTTTAGCAGGTACAGGATCAGGCAATATGGTACCAGAGGGAACAAAGCATTCATACAAGGATTTAGCTTTAGACACAGAGGGCTCATTTCTAATTGGTTTAGAATAGCCAATGCCATGCATTCTATTTCTGCTTACGCCATAGATCATTGAAGCCATTAAGCTTCTATCCACGCTTTTAGCTAGGAATCTTTGAAAAGACTTTTCATACTTAGATTCATTTCTACAATCAGAGGCATCACAGGCAACAATTTCTTCTAACTTAGCAATCTGGTTCTTAAGCACAGAGTTAGAATTGATCAAGGCATGATTATCATTTTTCAAATCAGAAATAATTTTCTCATGTTCAGAAGGAGTCTTAGAGACAGCAGATAAGTTCTTTTTCAGCTTCTTATGCTTAGACAATAAGGAGTTATACTTATCCATAATATCAGACAATGCATGTTTCAGTTCAGAGGTAGAGAAAGAAGCGAATACCTCATTTTCATCGTCTGAGTTAGGATTCCTTCTGATTCTGAGTCAGAGTCAACAGCTTCCTTTGACTCTGCTTCCTTGTCTTTGACAATAGCCATGAGTCCTTGGACTTCACCATCAGAGTCAACATCCTCTGACTCTGATTCATCAAATGTCACCATCAGACTCTTCTTTGTCTTGAAGTGCTTCTTTGGCTTCTTGTCCTTCTTCAATTTGGACAGTCACTTTTGTAGTGCCCTGATTCTTTGCACTCAAAGCATGTGACTTCCTTAAGTGAGGACTTCTTCTGACCTGAGGATTCAGACTTTCCTCTTGCCTTTCCAGAGCCTTTGTATTTGCTCTGCCTGTGCTTCCAGATGCGATTGAGTCTCTTGGAGATCAGAGTCAGCTCATCTTCATCAGAATCTTCTGATGCTTCTTCAGATTCCTCTTCTTCAGCTTGAAGAGCTTTTGACTTCTCAACCTTAGCCTTTTCAGATTTGGATTTCAAGGCTATGGACTTTTTCCTCAGATCTTGCATCTCTGAGCGCTTCAGCTCATGGCATTTCAAAATGCTGATGAGTTCTTCTAAACTCATATTCTCAACATCTCTCGTGAGCTCTATTGAAGTCACCAAAGGCATCCAACTTTCAGGAAGACACCTGATGACCCTTATGACATGATCTTTTGTTGTGTAGCTCTTGTTGAGAGGTCGTATGCCAGCTACAAGCAACTGAAATCTGGAGAACATTTCTTCAATGGACTCATTTGGCTCCATGATGAAGGATTCATACTTTTGGATCAAAGACAATGCCTTTGATTCTTTGACTTTCTTGTTTCCTTCATGAGACATCTTCAGAGACTCGAAAATGCCTTTTGCAAACTCACGATCTGTAATCTTCTGGTACTCTTCATAGGAAATAGCACTTAGAAGAATTGCTCTTGCTTTGTGATGTTGTGAGTACAGCTTCTTTTGATCTGCAGTCATCTCTGACCTTGGGATCTTCTTGCCATCTACATCAACTGGACGCTCGTAGCCATCCACAATAATATCCCAGAGATCTGCATCGAAACCCAGAAAGAAACTTTCCAGTCTATCTTTCCAATATTCGAACCTTTGACCGTCGAACATAGGAGGCTTTGCATTGTAACCATCTCTTTGAGTTTCACTGGTGGTGGCAGCCATTGTTTTTCACACCGGCCCGGATCACTGAACACTGTTAGGTGTGGTAATCAGAACTTGCGCTCTGATACCAATTGAAGGTATGAAAAACGGTAGAAAGGGGGGGTTTGAATAACGTTTTCAGTATAAAACTTCCACCTTAAAGATTTTGACCAATCTTTCGAGAACTTAAGTGCTAAAGATAAGAGATAGAAAAGCACACAAGGATTTTATCCTGGTTCACTTGATAAATCACTCAAGCTACTCCAGTCCACCCGTTAAGGTGATTTCTTCCTTCTTAGAATGAAGGCAATCCACTAATCAGGTAAGAGTTACAACTGCACTTGAAACCTACAAGTGACTAACAATTACACTGACTTAGCTCACACTAAGATTCACTCTCTTAGTCTTCTCTAGGATCCGATCAACCTTGATCTCCTAAAGGAACTAAACAAACTGTTTATCAAAGAATTGTTTACAAGAGATTTGCTTCTAACAAGCTAATAGTAAACTCAATGAATTTCAGATGAAAGAAAGCTTAGAAGAATTTAAGTTTGTCTTGTGCGTATGTGAATGCTTCTAGCCGCTTCTTTCAGTCTTCAGCCTCTTTATATACTCCAAGGATTAGGGTTGAGCGTTGCATGGGAAATGCTACCGTTGGAGGGCAGTTCTGGAAAATCCAGCTTCTGCTGTGTCTGAGACTGTTAGGTAGGTCGTCAGGAAGGTACAGTTGCTTTTGTACTTGGATAGCGACTTGACCTTTAAACCTAGGAGACTTCTGATCAGGGGATGCTTCATATAGGAACTTGTGAAGCCGGTTGATCAGAGTCAGAGGGAAAGCCCAGATCCTCTGACCATTGTTTCTTCTGATTCTGAACTCAGAGGGAAGAACATGGTCTTCAGAGTATCTTGCTTCTGGACATCAGAGTTTCCACTATTCAGCTTCTGGATCTTCAGAGTCTTCTACACCATCAGAATATCTGAGCCTTCAGTGTTTCTTGGTTATCAGACTTTCTGGATCTTCAGAGCTTCTAGTGACTGAGTCCACATCAGAGTTTGTATAACTTCAGAACTTCTGAAGCTTTTCCACTGTTCATACTGAACATGGTGAATGCGAAAGCGTTGCTTGGGTTGCTCTTTATACACAGTGCTTCTGATTTGTGTGAGATTGAGTTGAGGTCAGAGCCTGTAAATAGCACACTCAGAAAAACACGTTAGAGTACCACAATTGTTCATATCAAAAGGTTAACTTGTAATCATCAAAACGTAGAGTTGTACTACTAGATCAAAACTTGATCTTACAGTCTGAACTTCAAGAGACAAGCTACACCTAACAAGAGTCTTATAGATTCCAGTCTAGCTACAGGAGCAAAGGTTTCATCAAAATCAACTCCTTCTATCTGAGTATATCCTTGAGCAACTAGCCTTGCTTTATTCCTTGTGACTGTTCCAGTTTCATCTGACTTGTTCTTGAAGATCCACTTAGTACCAATGATGTTTACTTCTTCAGGTCTAGGAACTAACTCCCACACTTCGTTTCTGAACTGCTCTAGCTCCTCTTGCATAGCATTTATCCAGTATTCATCAGTGAGAGCTTCATTGACATTCTTGGGTTCTATCTTGGAGATGAAACAACTGTGAGCAATTATACTTCTGGATCTGGTAGTCACCCCTTCTTGAAGATTACCAATAATGTTTTCTTGAGGATGATTCTTCTGAACCCTGATTGATGGAGCTTTGTTTGATGTGATATCTTTGTCTTCCTTTTCATCAGCACTTGTTTCTGACTCATTGTCGAGGGCGGTTGCTGAAGCATCGGCTGGAACATCAGTACCATCATCATCTTCATTCAGAACTGCTTCTTCCTTCTTGCTTGGTTCATCATCTACAGTCACATTCACAGATTCCATCATGGTCCTTGTGCGAGAGTTAAAAACTCTATAAGCTTTGCTGTTCATAGAATATCCCATGAAAATTCCTTCATCACTTCAAGGATCAAGCTTCCTCTTAGGATCACGATCTGCAAGGATATAACATTTACTTCCAAATATGTGAAAGTATTTTACAGATGGTTTTCTACCTTTCCATAGCTCATACTGTGTGGAGGATGTCCCTGCCCTGATGGTGACTCTATTATGTATGTAACAGGCAGTACTCATAGCTTCAGCCCAGAACTGGTGTGGAATCTTCTTAGCATGTAACATTACTCTAGCTGATTCCTGGAGAGTTCTATTTTTCCTTTCAACTATTCCATTTTGCTGTGGAGTGATGGGGGCAGAAAATTCATGACTAATACCTTCTGTTCCACAGAACTCCAAGAATTTTGAATTCTCAAACTCCCTTCCATGATCACTTCTAATTCTCACAATCACACAGTCCTTCTCATTCTGAAGTCTCATACAAAGATTCTTGAATATTTCAAAAGTCTCTGATTTTTCTCTCATAAATTCAACCCATGTATACCTTGAAAAATCATCTACACAGACAAACACATACCTTTTTCCCCCCAAGCTTTCAACCTGCATGGGACCCATGAGATCCATGTGAAGCAACTCCAGAACCTTTGTCGTGGTCTGATGCTGGAGCATCTTATGTGGCACCTTGGTTTGCTTACCAATCTGACATTCTCCACATAGCTTTCCTTCTCCCAAGCTCAAATTGGGCAATCCCCTTATTGCTTCATCTGCAAGAATCTTTTGCATGCTCCTGTAGTTGAGATGTCCTAGTCTTTGATGCCATACATTCACCTCATCTTCTTTAGTTAACAAACATCTGGAAACATGAGCTTTATCTTCTGATGTCCACATATAACAGTTGTCTTTTGATCTGACTCCTCTCATCACAACTCTCTCATCATCAGTGGTCACAACACATTCTATCTTATTGAACTTCACATCATATCCTTGATCACACAGTTGACTTATGCTGATTAGGTTGGCTGTTAAACCATTCACAAGTAACACATTGTTCAAGTTAGGAGATTCTGTGCTAACAAGTTTTCCTACTCCCTTGATCTTTCCTTTAGCTCCATCTCCAAAAGTAACATAGTTGGTGGAGTGACTTCTGATGTCTTGCACGAAGCTCTTGTTTCCTGTCATGTGTTTTGAGCAGCCACTATCAAAATACCAATCTTCCTTTGATGATGCTCTGAAGGACGTGTAGGCTACCTGACATCTGACTTCACCCTTTGGCTCCCATTGCTTCCTCATCTGAACAGGCTTTTTCTCGTGCATCTGAGGATAACCATATAACCTGTAACAGTAGGGCTTTATATGACCATTCTTACCACAGTAGTGACACTTCCAAGGTACAGTTTTGTCAAGCTTAAGCTGGGGTTTCACATGCAGAGGTACATGTCGAGGCAATGAATCTGACACCTGATAATTTCTGGGCTTCTTGAATTCAGTTTGTTTTGCAGCAGACACAAATTTCTTTGAACCTTTCTGATTTCCTTTGTTTGCTGTTTTATAGTCAAAGCCAATTCCCTTCAGACTCCCTCCTTGCTTGCTAGTTTCTTTCAGAATTTCGTCAAGCATATCAGAACCACTGTTCAACATTCTAATAGATTTGTGAGTAGCTTCAAGCTTTCTTGTCAGAGTTGCCACTTCCTCTTGAAGTCCTGCATTAATCAACACTAGATTAGCCTTTTCAACAACATCAGCATTATTAAACTTACTTTGCCATTCCTCCAGATCTTCCTTCAGCTTTGTGCTGAGCTCCTTCAGCCTTTCATTCTGAGAGACAAGTTGATCTATCTCACTTTGCTTTTCTCTCACAAGTTTACATGCTTCTTCCCACTTGATGTGTAGCAGCTTGTAAGTCTCAGCCAATTCCTCATCTGTAATGTCCTCATCACTTGTATCAGACTCATAGATGGTTCCAGAGAAAGCATTGACTTTGTTTGCAGATATCTCCTCCTCATCTTCAGTGTCTTCATCTGACCAAGTTACCATCATACCTTTCTTCTGCTTCTTTAGATAGGTGGCGCATTCAGACCTGATATGACCATATCCTTCACATTTATGACACTGCACTCCTTTATTCTGACCAGATCTTTCTTCTTCTTTGGTCTTCCTCTGTGAATTAGAGAGCTTGGCTTTGTTATCGAACTTCATGTCCTGGACATTAGGCCTGGTTCTTTTGTCAATCTTTCTCAATGGTCTGTTGAATTTTCTTGCTAGCATGGCCAGAGCCTCAGAAATATTTTCACCCTCACAATCTTCATCATCACCTTCATCAGTGTTTGACACAAAAGCAATACTCTTATTCTTCTTCTCAGATTTTCCACTAAGTTTCAACTCAAATGTCTGCAAAGAGCCAATAAGTTCATCAACCTTCATGTTCTCGATGTCTTGAGCCTCCTCAATTGCAGTGACTTTCATAGCAAACTTCTGAGGAAGAGATCTCAAGATCTTCCTTACAAGCTTCTCATCTGACATAGGTTCTCCCAAAGCAAATGAAGCATTAGACAAGTCACGACACGCATGTGGAATTCTGAAATAGTCTCTTCTTCAGTCATCATCAAATTTTCAAATTGAGTAGTGAGCATCTGAAGCCTTGACATCCTTACTCGAGTAGTTCCTTCATGTGCAGTTTTCAGAATTTCCCAAGCATCCTTTGCCACAGTACACGTATTGATCAGCCTAAACATATTCTTGTCAACTCCATTAAAGATAGCATTTAGAGCCTTTGAATTTCCAAGAGCAGCTTCATCTTCAACACTGGTCCATTCTTCTTCAGGTTTTTCCACAACAGTAGTAGAGGTGCCTTCAACCTCAGCCTTAGTGGGGTGTTTCCAACCCCTGACAATAGCTTTCCAAGTCTTGTTGTCAATTGATTTGAGAAAGGCTGTCATGCGAACCTTCCAGTAGTCATAGTTAGTAACATCCAGAATGGGTGGCCAATTGATTGATCCTCCCTCCTTGTTATCCATGAGAACTTGAATAAAACTCCCTGGAGCTCACCCAACCAGAACAGGGTGCCTGCTCTGATGCCAATTTGTAATTCAGGTTCCTTCTGATACGATTGTCCTGCACGATGCTGGGACAAGAGGTTCGACAACCACTTAACAGTAAAACAAAACTTAACAACAGAAACAATAACACGCAGTAATTGTTAACCCAGTTCAGTGAAAACTTTCACCTACGTCTGGATGGTTTGCACCCAAAGAAAGGAAATCCACTATCTCAAGATTCAGGAATTACAGACACTCATGAACAACTCAGTTCATAGTTCACTTCCTAATCTACCCAGTGTATTTCTACTTAGAATCTCAACCTAAGTATGAGAGCCCCTCTCACTTTCTCTCAATCACTGCCACAGTGATTGGTAAACACAGTGAACAATCAGAGTTTGAATGTAATCAAACAACACAGAACCCTACTTTGCTTTATAGAATCAGTGAGCAAAGAGGATTCACAAATAACAAAGGACAAAGCACAAACACAAATCCTAAAACACTCGATCTCTCTATCAGCTTCCCCACACTTCATGTTTTAGGTCTTCATCCTTTTATAGACTTCAACAGCGGTAGCATGGGCTTTAGGGTTGGCACGGGCTGAAGAAACAGATTGCAGTAACAGCAATTCAAAACGCAATCTTGATAGATTCGGTTTCTTATTGCACAAGTAAAGATAGAAACCAATCTTTTAACAAAGATTGTTTCAACAAATAACAACCCAACAAATAAACCCTTCTGGAATAGATACTTGCTCCTCAAGTAACTCAAAAACATATCTTCAGCAAATCTTCAAAGAGCCCACAACAGAAACACAAGCTGAGGACTGATGCCCTAGCTTCACGAGGTCAGATGTCACGACATCTGCTTCGACAATCGGTTGTTTTGACAAAATGCATGGCAACATGTTCCAACAGTTTTAGCTATCAATCCTTTTCTATTCATGATGTTCTGAGTAAACCCTTGAATCTCACTTCTATGCTTTATCTTTCAAGCTTGAATGCATGCTAGCTTTTTACTTTTCTATAATCATAACGATAGTTTGTTATAGAATTGGGACTTGTTGTGAGATTACCTCTTCAATACTTGCTGCTAGGAATAGAGGAAGGGTTGAGGTTTGTTGGCCTGAATTGCATGCTTAGTGCTTCTAACAAATGTTTAGGTTATCAAGGAATTGAATCTATCTTTTGATTAGAAAGGGTTTTCTTTACGAGGCATCGATAGATGACTATCTAGGCTAGAACATCAAGGAGAGACTCAGGATTAATTGAATAGGAAGGTTTGCTAAAACTGAATTTGTTGAGCAAGAACCCAAGGCAATCTCATCTCTGAATTTCAATCGCTTTTTTACTTGATCACTTGTCTTTTTACAAACTCAAGAAACAACCAATCATTAAAACTGAATTTTATTTGCTTTCCAACCTTGAACTCGATTCTTAAACCGAATTCGCATTCCAATTCCCTGTGGTTCGATAAATTAAAACCGGGTAGATTCTGTACACTTGCAGAAGAACCAACAATATGAAGGTATTTGCTTTTGTGAAAATGGATGGACTCAGTGACCTCTTCCATCAAGACAGAGAGACGGTGTATAACGTTGCACAACGAGAGGTTTACGTGCCTCTTGTCAAAGAGTTCTATGATTGCGCTGTGGTGAAGAATCGTGAAACTATTCGGTCAAGGGCTTTCAACAAAATCATTGACGTCTCCTTGCAAGATGTCGCTGAAGCTCTTGGTGTAAGTCTGAATCAAGGTGAGAAGTACTCTCCTTCTTGGTGGTCAAAGACAGAGGACTACCGGTGCATCTGGAAAAATCAAGAAGATCCCTTGATAGTGGAAGTGAGCAATCTCAGGGACGAGCTCAAGTTCAACAATGCTGTGATCAGCAAAGTTGTACTTCCCAAAGATGGTGCAAGAGGACATGTTAACGCACATGCAAGGTATGCCCTTTACAAGATTGAGAAGAAGGTAAAGGTAAATCCTGCTCATTTGATGTGGAATTACTTGATAAATTTCCTGGATATGGGAAAAGGGTTTCTTCCCTTTGGGTCCTTACTGACCGTGATTTTTGAGAAGAGAGGGATTACTGCTGAATTTCTGGCAAACAAGGAAGAACGAATAGAAGAGGATATCATCTGGCCCACTCCTATCAAGCTAGGAGATGTAAGCAAAATGAACATCAAGTATGATGATTCACAGGTTCCTGATGAATACCTGGCAAAGAAGAGAAGAGTTGTAAGAGAAAAGGAGAAAAGTGACACAATCGTCAAGGGTGGCAAAAAGAAAGTGAAAACCTTGAAGGCACTGGAAGCTCAAACCAGTACGGTTTCAAGCAAAAGAACTCTATCTCCTGCTTTGCGAATCGCACTGTTTCCTGAGGACGAGCCGGAACAGTCCAGGAACGTGCCCAAGGCGCCTACTAAGGAACGGTCCATCAGAATCATCAAAGGTGGAGTTCCTGTACAGTCTGTTTCTCATCCTATTGCTTCAAGAACAAGATCTGGGCAAGCATCTCCTGCTGGCAAGCTTGCAGAACCTAAGAGAAAACTTAAACGATTGAGGAAGCAGTATGATGATGATTCCACCGTACAAGTTCAACAGCCTCACTACTCCAAAAGGAAGATTCTAGCAAATGAACCTGATGAACCTGTTGATGAAGAAGATCTCATCATTCACACCACCATTGCAAAATCCATAGATTCCAACTTTCCACATCACGAGGTAACCACTGAAATTTCCAATCAAGAATTTGTCAATTCATTGTTGTAAGATCAAGTTTTGATCGAGTAGTACAACTCTATGTTTTGATGATTACAAGTTAACATTTTAGTATGACCAATTATGGTACTCTAACGTGTTTTTCTGAGTGTGCTATTTACAGGCTCTGACCTCAATTCAATCTCACACAAATCAGAAGCACTGTGTATAAAGAGTGACCCAAGCAACGCTTTCGCAACATCTATGTTCACTATGAACAGTAGAAATGTAAGACCTGGATTTACAGAACAAGTTTATTTTCCGACTCACGTGTAGAATCAGTGTAAGCGTGACAGGGGTTCGCTGTTTGAGAAAGTTTAATGAAGAAGAAAGTTCAGGAATTGCTTGAGGAATGTTTCATAGTTGTTTTAGGAATTAGTGCGAGTCGTCTGCACACCTGCCATATGGCGAGAGCGTCCAGAATAGGCTAATTTCGCTTTTAGAGCAACGTATTAAGTGAGATTTCAAATCCTTGGAAAATTTAAAGGTTCTCTTTATTTTTCCTTCGACCAGTGTTTCATTTCGGAACCCTGGACTGTACGCACGATAGTATTCACTTTTCGGAAGTCCGACGACGCTAATTTCTTTGCTTCGAAACCCTAGATTCAATCAGTGAATGAAGACTTTTTCTATTCGGAGCTTTTAACAAAGTTTCCGTCCGCGTTGCCAGATTTTTTTCGATGTTTCCAATCTTTCTTCAGAACGAAGTTTTGTCGTCTGACCTTCACAGCAAAAAGTAGTTTTTCGGGACAGATTAACTTACACCGCTTTTGGGATTTTGGAGATCGTTTTTCCCAAATGTTAGAGATTTGTTTTGAGTTCTGGAATTCTGTCGCCAGAATCTCTCTTAGAATTCACCGATGAACGTGCTGCAAAAATCAGAATCGCGAAATTTTCATTTTCCCGCGATTTCACCTGCCTATAAATAGTAAAAAAATCAAAATATCTCTCATAACTTCCATTTGGGGCCGCGGATTGAGGAGAGGGAAGGGAGAGGAGATTTTCGCCGAAACTTGACCGACACTAAACTCTTATTCTAGTACTCTTGTTGTTGGAGTTGTGTTGTATTGACCGACACTAAACTCTTACTCTAGTACTCTTGTTGTTGGAGTTGTGTTGTATTGACCGACACTAAACTCTTATTCTAGTACTCTTGTTGTTAGAGTTGTGTTGTATTGACCGACACTAAACTCTTATTCTAGTACTCTTGTTGTTGGAGTTGTGTTGTATTGACCGACACTAAACTCTTACTCTAGTACTCTTGTTGTTGGAGTTGTGTTGTATTGACCGACACTAAACTCTTGGGTTTGAAATTGGGTTTTAAGCTAAACGCTTGTGTTGTGAGGACGATTCGATGTTTGGCTAACCATATTGCATCATGCATCATTTGGTGAGGAACAGGAATGCTTCACCAATGCATCATTTGATGAAGAACGGGAATGCTTCATCATTCGGTGAAGAACGGGAATGCTTCACCCATGCATCATTTGGTGAGGAACGGGAATGCTTCACCAATGCATCATTCGATGAAGAACGGGAATGCTTCATCAAGAGTGAAGAACGGGAATGCTTCACTAGTGAAGAACGGGAATGCTTCACTATCCGGATCATATTGATTGCATTTCACGCATACATTCACTCTGACTGGAATTGTGTGCTGTTTGCATTACTGAATTATTGTTAGAACCGATAACATGCTAGGAATATATTTTTATATATATAATAACATATATATATTCCCCAATCACATGTTGTTTGTATATCTACTCTATTCCGTGAGTTGACCCTAGCGCCTTGGCTTTGGTTTCATGTTTGTGTTTGGGCGGTCGGCCTGCTACCAGATGTCGATGGCGATTTGGGTTTCGATGGTCTCTCCCTCGGGGGGGATCAGGTTTGGGTTGGAGGACCGTACTGACGAGCGTGGACGTCTGACGGAGGGAGTTCTACGACGCATGGAGCTGAGCTTCAACTTGCCATCTTCAGTTCGCTGTGGACTCGGTTATGTGAGCAGTAATGGGGGGGTAGGTTTAGGCAGGCGTCATATTTTGTGTGGAGCTCTGATTCGTCTTACTTTTGGGACAGGGTAGGTTCCCGATGCATGGCTTTTTGTGTGGTTCTCTTGCTGAGGATCACAGAGAGTCTGTCGGACTATAGGGGTCTTGTGTTGAGGCCATTTTGGGGCCGACTTTCTCATTGGATGACTGTACGTATGACTTTTACTTACATTACTGGTTCTGTACATATTTGCCTACAGGCACACTACTTTGGAGTCACTGCGAGTGCGCGTGACGTGGGAGTGCAGCTGAGGCTGTACATGTCTATATATGTTGTATATCGGTTAGTTTAGTTGCTGGGTTATGTCTTTATTTTCTATCGCTTTAATTTAAAGGAATCAAACGAAAAAAAAATTACCTGCTTTCCGCGTAAAGTTTATTTTTAGTTACTAAAGTGACACCAGGAAATCGGGGTGTTACAAGAAACGCTTCAGAAGATCTGAAGCCACACAAAGCTCTGATATGGACTCAGTCACTTGAAGTTCTGAAGATCCAGACGTTCTGACAACCAAGAAACTCTGAAGGTTCAGATGTTCCGATGGTGTAGAAGACTCTGAAGATCCAGAAGCTGAAAAGTGAAATCTCTGATGTCCAGAAGCAAGATGACTCTAAAGACCATGTACTTCCCTCTGAGTTCAGAATCAGAAGATACAACGGTCAGAGGATCTGTGCTTCCCTCTGACTCTGATCAACTGGCTTCACAAGTTCCAACATGAAGCATTCCCGTGATCAGAAGTCTGCTAGGTTTTAAGGTCAAGTCACTATCCAAGTACAAAAGCAAATGTACTATCTTGACGACCTACCTAACACTCTCAGCCATAGCAGAAGCTGGAATTTCCAGAACTGCCCTCCAACGGTAGCATTTCTATGCAGCGTTCAAACCCTAATCCTTGGAGTATAAATAGAGGTTGAAGATTGAAAGATGCGGTTGGAAGAATCTCACACGCGCAAGCTAAATTCAAAAACCTTCTAAGCATTCTTTCATCTGAATTCATTGTGTTTACTATTAGCTTTTCAGAAGCAAACTCTTTGTAAACATTCTTTCTTAAACAGTTGTTTAGTTACCTTTAGGAGATCAAGTTTGATCGGATCCTAGAGAAGACTAAGAGAGTGAATCTTAGTGTGAGCTAAGTCAGTGTAATTGTTAGTCACTTGTAGGTCTCAAGTGCAGTTGTAACATTTACCTGATTAGTGGATTGCCTTCATTCTAAGAAGGAAGAAATCACCTTAACGGGTGGACTGGATTAGCTTGAGGGATTTATCAAGTGAACCAGGATAAAAATCCTTGTGTGCTTTTCTATCTCTTATCTTAAGCACTTTGTTCTCAAAATCTTTTATTATGAAAACGTTATTCAAACCCCCCCCCCTTTCTACCGTTTTTCATACCTTCAATTAGTATCAGAGCGCAAGTTCTGATTACCACACCTAACAGTGTTCAGTGATCCGGGCCGGTGTGAAAAACAATGGCTACCACCAGTGAAACGCAAAAAGATGGTTACAATGCAAAGCCTCCCATGTTCGACGGTCAAAGGTTCGAATATTGGAAAGATAGACTTGAAAGTTTCTTTCTGGGTTTTGATGCAGATCTCTGGGATATTATTGTGGATGGCTATGAGCGTCCAGTTGATGAAGAAGGCAAGAAGATCCCAAGGTCAAAGATGACTGCAGATCAAAAGAAGCTTTACTCACAACATCACAAAGCTAGAGCAATTCTTCTAAGTGCTATCTCTTATGAAGAGTACCAGAAGATTACAGATCGTGAGTATGCAAAAGGCATCTTTGAATCCCTGAAGATGTCTCATGAAGGAAACAAGAATGTCAAAGAATCAAAGGCATTGTCTTTGATCCAAAAGTATGAATCCTTCATCATGGAGCCAAACGAGTCCATTGAAGAAATGTTCTCCAGATTTCAGTTGCTTGTAGCTGGAATACGACCTCTCAACAAGAGCTACACAACAAAAGATCATGTCATAAGGGTCATCAGAAGTCTTCTTGAAAGCTGGATGCCCTTGGTGACTTCAATAGAGCTTACGAGAGATGTTGAGCATATGAGTTTAGAAGAACTCATTAGCATACTGAAGTGCCATGAGCTGAAGCGCTCAGAGATGCAAGATCTGAGGAAGAAGTCAATAGCCTTATAATCCAAATCTGAGAAGGCTAAAGCAGAAAAGTCAAAAGCTCTTCAAGCTGAAGCAGAAGAATCTGAAGAAGCATCAGAAGATTCTGATGAAGATGAGCTGACTCTGATCTCTAAAAGACTCAACCGTATCTGGAAGCACAGGCAGAGCAAGTACAAAGGCTCTGGAAAGGCCAAAGGAAAGTCTGAATCCTCAGGTCAGAAGAAGTCCTCAATTAAGGAAGTCACATGCTTTGAGTGCAAAGAATCAGGACACTACAAAAGTGACTGTCCAAAATTGAAGAAGGACAAGAGTCCGAAGAAGCACTTCAAGACCAAGAAAAGTCTGATGGTGACTTTTGATGAATCAGAGTCAGAGGATGTTGACTCTGATGGAGAATTCCAAGGACTCTTGGCCATTGTCAAAGACAAAGGATCAGAGTCAAAGGATGCTGTTGACTCTGACTCAGAATCAGAAGGAGATCCTAACTCAGACGATGAAAATGAGGTATTCGCTTCTTTCTCAACCTCTGAACTGAAACATGCTTTGTCTGATATCATGGATAAGTATAACTCTTTGTTGTCTAAGCATAAGAAGCTGAAAAAGAACTTATCTGCTGTTTCTAAGACTCCTTCTGAACATGAGAAAATCATTTCTGATTTGAAAAATGATAACCATGCTTTAGTGAATACTAACTCTGTGCTTAAGAATCAAATCGCTAAGTTAGAAGAAGTTATTGCCTGCGATGCCTCTGATAGTGAGCATGAATCTAAGTATGAAAAATCTTTTCAAAGATTCCTGGCTAAAAGCGTAGATAGCTTAATGGCTTCAATGATCTATGGTGTAAGCAGAAATGCAATGCATGGCATTGGCTATTCTAAACCAATTAGAAATGAGCCTTCTATGCCTAAAGCTAAATCTTTGTATCAATGCTTTGTTCCCTCTGGTACCATTTTACCTGATCCTTTACCTGCTGAAGTTGCTAAACCTCCTCTTAAAAAGGGATCCTTCTCCATGTCTAAATATCATGCAAAAATTCCTTTACATTACCATGTTGAGAAACCCAAGGTGATCAGAACCTCTGGGGTAACTAACAAGAGAGGACCCAGAAAGTGGGTACCTAAGGATAAGATTATCTATGTTGCAGATATCCTTGATAGCTCCACTGAAACACCAATCATGGTATCTGGACTGTGGATGCTCGCGTCACATGATGGGAGAAAGGCGTATGTTCGAAGAGCTAAAACTTAAGCCTGGAGGCGAAGTTGGCTTTGGTGGCAACGAAAAGGGTAAAATTGTTGGTACTGGTACTATTTGTGTAGATAGTAGTCCATGCATTGACAATGTTTTATTGGTAGATGGCTTAACTCATAACTTATTGTCTATAAGTCAATTAGCTGACAAGGGTTATGATGTTATCTTTAATCAAAAGTCCTGCCGGGCTGTAAGTCAGATCGATGGCTCTGTTCTATTTAATAACAAGAGGAAGAACAACATTTATAAGATCAGATTATCTGAGTTGGAGGCTCAGAATGTGAAGTGCCTTCTGTCTGTTAATGAAGAGCAATGGGTATGACATAGACGGTTAGGGCATGCCAGTATGAGAAAGATTTCTCAGCTGAGCAAGCTAAACCTTGTTAGGGGCTTACCCACTCTGAAGTTCTCTTCAGACGCTCTTTGTGAAGCATGTCAGAAAGGCAAATTCACAAAAGTCACTTTCAAGGCAAAGAATGTTGTCTCAACCTCAAGGTCGTTGGAACTTCTGCATATCGACCTATTTGGACCAGTGAAAACTGAGTCTATAGGTGGCAAGAGATATGGGATGGTCATTGTTGACGACTATAGCCGCTGGACATGGGTAAAATTTCTAACCCGCAAGGATGAGTCTCATGCTGTGTTCTCTACCTTCATTGCCCAAGTGCAAAACGAGAAGGCTTGTAGGATTGTGCGTGTCAGAAGTGACCACGGTGGAGAGTTTGAGAATGACAAGTTTGAGAGTCTGTTTGATTCCTATGGAATTGCACATGATTTATCTTGTCCCAGAACTCCTCAACAAAATGGTGTTGTTGAGAGGAAGAACAAAACTCTTCAGGAGATGGCTAGAACCATGCTCCAAGAAACTGGCATGGCTAAGTACTTTTGGGCAGAGGCAGTAAACACAGCGTGTTACATTCATAACAGAATCTCTGTGAGACCAATTCTGAATAAGACTCCCTATGAATTGTGGAAGAATATAAAACCCAACATTTCTTACTTTCATCCTTTTGGTTGTGTTTTTTATGTTCTTAATACTAAGGATAGATTGCATAAATTTGATGCTAAGTCTTCTAAATGTCTATTACTTGGTTACTCTGAGAGATCTAAAGGTTTCAGATTCTATAATACTGATGCTAAAACAATTGAAGAATCTATTCATGTTAGATTTGACGATAAGCTTGACTCTGACCAGTCAAAGCTAGTTGAGAAATTTGCAGATTTAAGTATAAGTGTTTCTGACAAAGGCAAAGCTCCAGAGGAAGCTGAGTCAGAGGAAGATGAACCAGAAGAAGCTGGTCCCTCTGATTCTCAACCTCAGAAGAAGAGCAAAATCACTGCAGCTCATCCTAAGGAATTGATTCTGGGCAACAAAGACGAACCAGTCAGAACCAGATCAGCCTTCAGACCCTCTGAAGAGGCCCTGCTCAGTCTGAAAGGATTGGTGTCCTTAATTGAACCCAAGTCAATTGATGAAGCTCTTCAGGACAAGGACTGGATTCTGGCTATGGAAGAAGAATTGAATCAATTTTCCAAGAATGATGTTTGGAGCCTAGTGAAGAAGCCTCAAAGTGTCCATGTAATTGGAACAAAATGGGTGTTCAGAAACAAGTTGAATGAGAAAGGAGATGTAGTCAGAAACAAGGCAAGGCTAGTTGCTCAAGGCTACAGCCAGCAGGAAGGAATAGACTACACAGAAACATTTGCTCCAGTAGCAAGACTAGAAGCAATCAGACTGTTGATATCCTTCTCAGTAAATCACAACATAATTCTACATCAGATGGATGTTAAGAGTGCCTTCCTAAATTGATACATATCAGAGGAAGTCTACGTTCATCAACCCCCAGGTTTTGAGGATGAAAAGAACCCAGACCATGTTTTCAAATTGAAGAAATCACTCTATGGTCTGAAGCAAGCTCCCAGAGCATGGAATGAGAGACTCAACTCATTCCTTCTGGAGAATGAGTTTGTAAGGGGTAAAGTAGATACAACTCTCTTTTGCAAAACTTACAAAGATGATATCTTAATTGTGCAAATTTATGTTGATGATATTATATTTGGTTCTGCTAATCAATCTCTATACAAAGAATTTTTTGAGATGATGCAGGCTGAATTTGAGATGGGTATGATGGGAGAACTCAAGTACTTTCTGGAAATACAAGTTGATCAAACACCAGAAGGAACATATATCCATCAGAGCAAGTACATTGAAGAACTTCTGAAGAAGTTCAATATGTTGGAATCTACAGTTGCCAAGACTCCAATGCATCCTACATGCATTCTGGAGAAAGAAGATGCAAGTGGTAAAGTTTGTCAGAAGCTCTATCGTGGTATGATAGGATCACTTCTATACTTAACTGCATCTAGGCCAGATATATTGTTTAGTGTTCATTTATGTGCTCGTTTCCAATCAGATCCAAGGGAAACCCACTTAACTGCTGTTAAGAGGATCCTAAGGTATCTGAAAGGTACCACTAACCTTGGCTTGATGTATAAGAAAACATCAGAGTATAAGCTTTCAGGTTATTGTGATGCTGATTATGCTGGAGATAGAACAGAGAGAAAAAGCACTTCTGGAAATTGTCAATTTCTGGGAAGCAACTTAGTCTCATGGGCAAGCAAGAGGCAATCAACCATTGCACTATCTACTACAGAGGCAGAATATATCTCAGCAGCAATATGTAGCACTCAGATGCTCTGGATGAAACATAAGCTGGAGGATTATCAAATCCTTGAGAGCAATATCCCAATCTATTGTGATAACACTGCTGCAATTTCATTGAGTAAGAACCCTATCTTACATTCAAGGGCAAAGCACATTGAGGTAAAGTATCACTTTATTAGAGATTATGTACAGAAGGGCGTACTTCTTCTGAAGTTTGTTGATACTGACCATCAATGGGCAGATATCTTTACAAAGCCCTTAGCAGAGGATAGATTTAATTTCATTCTGAAAAATCTGAATATGGACTTTTGTCCAGCATGAAAATGGTTCAGAACCTCTGACTATGATACTTCTTTATCAGAAGATGTCTAGTCCAGAAGGTAACTCTATCAGAGTTTATGTACCCATTGGTGCTGACTCTGAAGCTGAGACAGTAAACGTGTGTCAGTATCTCTGATGCATAGTTCCTTGTGCCCTTGTGACTGTCTGTCGTAATGAGTGTTGATGTGCTTCTCTCCTGCGTGTGATATGTGGATTAACTGCTACTATCATGTCTTTAATTTCTAACCGTTGATTTTAAATTGCTTTTTGATCAACAACGGTTATTTGTCAAAACCCACTATACACACACGTTCTCCTACACTTACGGTTTTACATTCTCTCTCTTCAGTTTTTCAAAAACTTATCCCCACGATCTCTCTCTCTCTCTGTACATCTTTCTCCTTCTACCCAAAACCTTCAACCGACTTCACGATGGTGAGACAAACCAGAAATGAAGCTGCAGATGCAACCAGGTTTCCTTATATGGTAGTAGGTCAAGCTACAGGCCAATTGGGTCCTGAAGCTCCTAATCAAGGTCAAGCTTCAGAGAAGATGATTCCGATTGCAGAACAGGGCTGTGTCGTTCACTGCGTTTATGCTCCGGAAGAACTCCAAGTGCTTACTGAATGGAGATTCGACCTGATAATATAGCTGCAAATGGGTATGATCTTCGTCCTGAAGTTCAAGTTCAGGGATGGGAAGAGTATTTCAACAGGCTTAGAGGTCCAATTTATGACAAATTGGTCAAGGAATTCTGGAAACACTCGGACTGTGATGATACACAAGTTGTCTCCTACATTGCTGGAAGGAGGATAATCATCACTGAGAAGTCCATTGTGAATCTGCTGGGTGCACACACTGGAACTGGGTATAGATTCCAACTGACAGAATCGAAGTTGAAACCCAGAACAAAGGAAGAAACCAACAAGGCTCTTTACACCAACTACAAACCTGGCAAGAGCGACTACAAGGTGATGGATCTTCATCCCAAGCTCAGAATCTGGCACAAGATTCTGCTTAACTGCATCAACCAGAGGCCAAAGGGTAGCTCTCCTGATTACATCAACTTCTGCCAGAAGGCAATGCTATTCTTCATTCAGGATAAGAGGAAGATCTGCATTCCTTTCTTCTTGATCTCTTACCTGAAAGAATGCATCAGGAAGTCCAGAACCACTGCCTCCATCAAGTCTGTCATCAAGTACATCCCCTTTGGGAGACTGCTTTCAGATCTCTTCATTGAGAGTAAATTCGTAGAAGATCTGATCAAGGCAGGATGCACAGAGGATCTGTCTACAATTGTAAGTGATGTCTTCACATCCACATCTTTGAAGAAGATGGGATTGGTCAAGAAGAAGATAGCCCCTGCTCATGAAGATACTTCTGATGAAGTAAGACAAAGAAGGGTGCCTCTGAACGATTTCCCTTTGTGGACCCAAGCAGACGACCCAGAAGCTATTTTGTTCTACATTGATGATCTGAAGCAACAAGGGTTTGAGATTGATGTAGACGAGTTCTTCAGGCGATTGCCACCAGCTCCAGAGTTTGACTCTCCTCCCAAGAGGAAAGTTCAGAGAAAAATGGTCTTGGAGGAATCTTCTGAAGAGTCTGATGTTCCTCTGAAGAAGGCTGACAAGCCTAAGAGGAAGCATGATGAAACCACCAAGCCGGATGATGGTGATGATGGTGATAATGATGATGGTCCTTCTCCTCCAAAGAAAAAGAAGAAGCAAGTCAGAATTGTGGAGAAGCCTACCCGTGTGGAACCTGCTGCTGCAGTCATCAGAATGGAGACTTCTACCAAAGTGACTCGGTCTGCCGTGCGTTCATCAAGTAAGTCTGCTGTCACTGAATCTGATGATGATTTAAATTCACTTGATGCACTCCCCATCTCTGCACTTCTTAACCGCACTGCCACCCAACTCACTTCTATCCCAGAGTCTCAACCAGCTGCCAAAACCACATCTCCACCTAATTCCCCAAGGTCTTCATTCTTTCAACCTTCCCAAGAAGAAGCACCTCTGTGGAATATGCTTCAGACTCCACGTCCCTCTGAACCAACCTCTCCCATTACCATCCAATACAACCCACTAACCTCTGAACCCATCATTCTTGAACAACCAGAACTTGAACAACCAGAACCTGAACTCAGAACGTCTGATCACTCTGTCCCCAGAGCATCAGAACGTCCTGATCGTAGAACTGCTGATACAGATTCTTCCACTCCCTATACTTCTGTATCCTTTCCTACCAACGTTGCTGACTCCTCACCTTCCAACAACTCTGAGTCACTTCGTAAATTTCTGGACGTCAGGAAAGAAAAAGTGTCTGCCATTCCTGAGTACTACTTCACAGTACCAAGCCCTAGGAGATACCCTGGACCTAGACCAGAACGTCTAGTTGACCCAGATGATCCTATTCAGGCTGACCCCTTGCATGAAGCAGACCCTTTAGCCCAACAAGTTCAACTAGACCAAGTTCAACAAGAACTCATTCAACCAGAACCAGAAAACTCTGTGTCTAACCACTCTTCGGTTAGATCACCACATCCTCAGGTTGAAACCTCAGAACCAAACCTTGGAGCCTCTGAACCAAATGTCCAAACTTTTGCTATTGGCTCTCCTCAAGGTGCCTCTGAGGCAAACAGCAGCAACCACCCAACCTCTCCTGAAACCAACCTCTCCATTGTTCCCTACACATATCTCAGGCCAACCTCTCTCTCTGAGTGCATCAGTGTTTTTAATCATGAAGCTTCACTGATGTTACGAAATGTGCAAGGTCACACTGACCTGAGTGAGAACGCTGACTTTGTTGCTGAAGAATGGAATCGTCTGAGTACTTGGATAGTTGCTCAGGTTCCTGTTATGATGAGTCATCTCACTGCAGAAAGGGATCAGAGGATTGAGGCTGTAAGACCTGGATTTATAGAGCAAGTTAATTTCCGACTCACGCGTAGAATCAATGTAAGCGTGACAGGAGTTTAATGTTTGAGAAAGATTAATGAAGAAGAAAGTTCAGGAATTGCTTGAGGAATGTTGCATAGTCGTTTTAGGAATTAGTGCGAGTGGTCTGCACACCTGCCTTATGGCGAGCGTGTCCAGAATAGGCTAATTTCGCTTTTAGAGCAACGTTTTAAGTGAGATTTCAAATACTTGGAAAATTTAAAGGTTCTCTTTATTTTTCTTTGACCAGCGTTTCATTTCGGAACTCTGGACTGTACGGACGATAGTATTCACTTTTCGGAAGTCCGACGACGCTAATTTCTTTGCTTCGAAACCCTAGATTCAAGCGCTGGATGAAGACTTTTTCTATTCGGGACTTCTAACGAAGTTTCCGTCCGCATTGCCAGATTTGTTTCGACGTTTCCAATCTTTCTTCAGAAGGAAGTTTTGTCGTCTGACCATCACAACAAAAAGTAGTTTTCGGGACAGATTAACTTACACCGCTTTTGGGATTTTAGATATCGTTTTTCCCATATGTCAGAGATTTGTTTGGAGTTCTGGAACTCTGTCGCCAGAATCTCTCTTAGAATTCATCGGGGAACGTGCTGCAAAAATCGGAATCGCGAAATTTTCATTTTCCCGCGATTTCACCTGCTTATAAATAGCTAAAAAATTCAAATATCTTCTCATTTTCTTTCTTCAAGGCCGCGAGTTTCAAGGGGAGAGAGGGAGAAGAATTTTTCGCCGAAACTCGACCGATCTTCGCGCAGTTCGTTCCTACTTCAAGGTACCGAGGTAACTAGCTTGATTCTTACCTCTGATCACTATTTCAACTGCTTTTCTATAGTCCTTTCTGTGCTCAAAGTTTTGAGCTTTTTGTAAAACTGTCTGTTTTTCCTGATTTCTCTATCGGGGTTTGTTCTCTACGTGCCCAAGAGCCTAAAACCTCCGTCAGTATTCGCCGATTGTGATCGAGTTGTCAAGGATCTGAAAACTGATTCAAAACCCTTTTTGTCGCACATTTCGAAACTTTACTGTCGAAAAGTCGTAATCTGACTTCGTGCCTTTGGGATTAGTTGTCACGGATGTCGTTAGGATCACTACTGTCAAATTTGTTTTCCGAACTGATAACTTTGAGGTTTTGAGCTTTTATTTTGGACCAAAATGCCCCTGAATAGCCGTATTTCGATCCGATCGTCCGAAAATTTTTCCGACAGTTTCTTTGCCTTAGTTTTACCCTAAAACTACCTTGTAAACAGATTTGATCGAAGAATAAGAGCCGGAGCCCTTTTTCCCTTATGGCCGAGAGCTATATCAATATGGGGGGAGTTTTTCGTTTTCGAAAACTTGTCTTTTCGTATCCGATTGTTGTATTCTGAAGCTTTAATGCTTTGTCTATCGTTTATGAGTTGTATTGCGATCGAACTAATCGATTTCGTTTGGATTCTGCTTTGTTTTTCTCCGAGGTTCAGTTGAAGGAACTTTGGGAGTTTCAGAGCATTTGAGTGAAGGAACCTTTGATCACGAGACTGGAACAGCTCGAGGTTAGGGCAACTTACTATTAGCTATGACTGCATGATAGGCGTCGATAAATTCGACTTATGCTTTATCTGATATTGATTATGATGATGAGTTGATGTTATGTTGTTTTTCCATAACTTGTGATATTGTGATATTGTTGGATTGTGCGTTTTGACGCGACTTCGGAGTGGGGATTCATTGATCTGGTGATCTTTGATATTTCGGGTTGGATGAACAACCCTAGGCAAGTTCGAACGTGGGGTTTGAGACTTAGCCATTCGTTGGTATTTGTTGGAATACTTAGACTTTCCCCGGGAAACTTCTTTTGGAGGGTTTTGGAAAATTAGAATGATTAGAATTTCGAAAAAACTAGAGACTTTGGGAGACTTAGACTTTGAGAAATAAACTCATAACTTGACTAATCCAATTCGAAACGTTTTTACTAAACGAATAAATATAGGGAACCTAAAGGGGAAAATGATAGTGAAAGACGGGGAAAAGTCGACTTTTGTTGTGGGTTTTGGAATTGGGGAAAGCCACTGAGGTGAGTTACGGTGATGATTGAAAGTCACCGAGTACTCTAGTACTCTTGTTGTTCGAGTTGTGTTGTATTGACCAACACTAACTCTTGGGTTTTGTTGTTCGAGTGGTGTTGTATTGACCGACACTAACTCTGGGTTTGACTTTGGGTTTTGTTGTTGGGGTTGTGTTGTATTGACCGACACTAACTCCGAGTTGTGTTGTATTGACCGACACTAACTCTTGGATCTTCGAGATTGGGTTTTGAGCTAAACACTTATGTTGTGAGGACGATTCGATGTTTGGCTAACCATATTGCATCATGCATCATATGGTGAATAACGGGAATGGTTCACCATTGCATCATTTGGTGAATAACGGGAATGGTTCACCAATGCATTATTGATGAATAACGGGAATGGTTCATCATACGGTGAATAACAGGAATGGTTCACCAAGAGTGAAGAACGGGAATGCTTCACTAGTGAAGAACGGGAGTGCTTCACTTGTGGCGAACGAGAACGCGTCACAATCATCCAGATCATTTTGATTGCATTTCACGCATACATTCACTCTGACTGGAATTGTGTGTTGTTTTATTTATTGAAGCATTGTTAGAGCCAATAACATGCTAGGATTATTTATATATATATATATATATATTTCAACATATATATCTATACCCCATATCACATGTTGAGTGTATATCTACTTATTTCCGTGAGTTGACCCTAGCGCTTTGGCTTTGGTTGCATGTTTGTGTTTGGGTGGTCGGCCTGCTGCCAGATGTCGATGGCCGACTGGTTTTCGATGGTCTCTCCCTCGGGGGGGATCAGGTATGAGTTGGTGGATCGTGATGCCCCCACCGCTTGGGTGATCGATGTTGCGGGTCACCGAGCGACGTACCGGGGAAGGGTCATGGAGGACCGGACGAATGAGCGAGGACGTCTGACGAGAGGAGTGCTACGACGTATGGAGCTGAGCTTTGACTTGCCGCCCTCAGTTCACTGTGGACCAGGTACTGGTCGAGGACCACCTGCACCACCTCCTGCTTCATCTTCTGATGACGAGGACCCAGCGGAGATTGAGCCTGTTGTTGCTGCACCTGTTGCGCCACCTCCTGCTACTGCCATTGATCCTACCGACGTGGCGTCGACCTCTAGGCTTGTGCGGCCGAAGAGGGAGTCTGTTGTCCCATCTGCCTCACGTCTCTTTTCTTTCTCTTCACCGCACGACTACCGTGTGGACCCCTTGGTTTGGGTGGTGGAGGAGGACGCTCTTACAGGAGAGGTGGATGTTGAGACCGGCTCGACTAGGACGGTGCGCAGGACAGTTAGGAGGGAGGTCGTGGACTTGGACACCGAGATGATTACGGTGGATTCCGACTCTGACTCCGAGAGCAGTGGGGAGAGCTACTCGCCGAGCAGCGACGAGGAGGAGGAGGAGCTATGAGCTGGACTGGGAGGGTAGGTTAGGCTAGCGTCATTTTTTGTGTAGAGCTCTGATCGTCTTACTCTTTGGGACAGGGTAGGTTCCCGATGTGTGGCTTTTTGTGTGGTTCTTTTGAGGAGGATCACAGAGAGTCTGTCGGAGTATAGGGGTCTTTTGTTCAGGCCATTTTTGGGTGCCGACTTTCTCTTGGATGACTGTATATTTGATACTTTTACTTACAGTTATGGTTCTGTATATATTTGCCTGCGGGCACACTACTTTGGAGTCACTGCGAGTGCGCGTGACGGGAGAGTGCAGCTGAGGCTGTACATGTGTATATATTTGTATATTGGTTAGTTAGTGTTGGGTTATGTCTTTATTTTCTATCGCTTTATTTAAAAGGAATCAAACGAAAAAAAAATTACCCGTTTTTCCGCATAAAGTTTATTTTTGGTTACTAAAGTGACACCCGGGAATCGGGGTGTTACATTGTGGTATCAGAGCTTAGTCGAGTCTTTTGAGAGTCTTTGGGGAATAGGTCTTCTGTGCTAGGTTGTGTGACTCTGCAAAGAGTGAAAATTGATTGTCTGCAGAACGATTTTTCGTTCTAATTGATTGTATTGTTACTTAATCATATGGAATAGTTTTGATGCTATCATACGATTAGGACTAACAGTTTTCTTGGGGGTAACTGACGATGGTGAACACGAATCAACTAGCAGAGATGATGGCCACTATGGCTCAGGCGATGACTAACCAAGCGAATGACAATGCTTTGAGGCGTGCTGCGGAGGAAGCGCGTGATCAACACCAGCGTCAGAGGGAGGCGACTCTGGATCAGAACAAAGGTTTGAATGATTTCAGGAGACAGGATCCACCTAAGTTTTCGGGAGGTACTGACCCGGAAAAAGCGGATCTCTGGATTGAGGAAATAGAGAAGATCTTTGGTGTGTTACAGACTGCTGAGGGAGCCAAGGTGGGGATGGCAACCTTTCTGTTGTTGGGTGATGCTGAGTACTGGTGGAGGGGAGCCAGAGGGATAATGGAAGCCAATCATGTGGAGGTGAACTGGAATTCTTTTCGAACAGCTTTCCTCGAGAAGTATTTTCCTGACAGTGCTCGTGACGAGCGTGAATCGCAGTTTCTGACTCTTAAACAAGGGAGCATGACCATCTCGGAATATGCTGCTAAGTTGGAGTCTCTGGCAAAACATTTTCGATTTTTCCGTGACCAAGTTGATGAGCCCTACTTGTGCAAGTGCTTTGTGAGGGGACTGAGAGCTGACATTGAGGACTCTGTGAGACCGTTGGGGATCATGAGATTCCAAGCATTGGTTGAGAAAGCCACAGAGGTGGAATTGATGAAGAATCGAAGACTGAACAGGGTTGGAACAGGAGGACCAGTGAGGTCGACACCACAGAACTTTCAAGGAAGGGGAAGGTTTCAGGCGAGGAAGCCGTATCAACGTCCTACGGGGAGAGGGTTTACCCCGGGATCTTACAAGCCGATGGCTGCTGCTACTACTTCTGGAGGGTCGGGAAGCCGTACCCAAAACCGTGAGGTGACTTGTTTCCGATGTGGAGGGGTCGGACACTATGCAAACAATTGCACGATGCCACCAAGATGCTACAACTGCAATAAATCTGGGCATCTGGCTATGGATTGCAAGGCACCAAAGGCTGAACCGTCTGTGAATGCTGTTAGTGGGAAGCGCCCAGTGGCGAAGGGAAGAGTGTATACAATGGATGGGGAAGAGGCTAAAGGAGCAGATGGATTGATCAGAGGAGAATGTGAAATTGACGGTAATCTTCTAACTGTACTCTTTGATTCTGGTGCAACTCATTCATTTGTCTCTAAGGATTGCGTATCAAGACTGCATCTGCCTATTACTACTTTGAGTTTTTATCTTATGGTAACTACACCTGCTAGGACCCTAATTGCTAATGCCGCATGCATGCACTGTTCAGTAGTATATAGAGATAGAACTTTTCATGCTAATCTAGTATGTCTACCCCTTAAAAACCTAGATGTAATCCTAGGAATGGATTGGTTATCCCACTACCATTGTCTTTTGGACTGTAGTCGAAAGAAAGTTGTGTTCCCAGACTCGGATCTTTTCGAGTATCTTTCTATTAACTACATTAGTGCATCGTTGAGCGAGGGCACTCAGAGGTACTTTTCATTGCTAAGTCTGGAGGGGAAGAAGGAATCAGATATTCATGGTGTTCCGGTGGTTCGAGATTTTGCGGATGTTTTTCCTGGAGATGTACCTGGACTACCGCCTGTACGCGATGTAGAGTTTGTGATCGACATTGTACCTGGAACCGGACCGATTTCGATTGCACCTTACCGTATGGCACCTGCGGAGTTAGTAGAGTTGAAATCTCAGTTGGAGGATCTTTTCGGCAAAAGGATTCAATCGACCAAGTGTATCACCGTGGGGAGCGCCAGTGCTTTTAGTTAAGAAGAAAGACGGAAGGTCGAGATTGTGTGTGGATTATCGACAACTGAACAAGGCGACGATCAAGAACCGATACCCGTTGCCGAGGATAGATGATTTGATGGATCAACTACGAGGGACTGCCATATTTTCCAAGATAGACTTGAAGTCAGGCTACCATCAGATCAGAGTGAAGGCTGGGGATATACCAAAGACTGCTTTCAGGACACGTTACGGACACTACGAGTACCTAGTGATGCCGTTTGGAGTGACAAACGCACCTGCTGTTTTCATGGATTACATGAACCGCATCTTTCATGAATTCTTAGATCGGTTTGTGGTGGTGTTTATTGAAGAAATATTGATATATTCGAAGGACGCAAAGGAACATGAGGAACATTTGCGCCAAGCTTTACAAGTGTTGAGGGAGAAGAAGCTGTATGCGAACCCTTCAAAGTGTGAATTCTGGCTGGAGGAAGTCAATTTCTTAGGCCATGTTATCTCAAAGGAAGGCATAGCTGTGGACCCAGTGAAAGTGGAGACTGTTTTGGCTTGGGAGCAACCGAAGACAGTGACAGAAATCAGAAGTTTTGTGGGTTTAGCTGGATACTATAGACGCTTCATTGAGGGATTTGCCAAGATTGTTGGACCTTTGACTCAATTGACGAGGAAGGATCAACCTTTTGCATGGACTGAGGTGTGTGAATCAAGTTTTCAGACACTGAAGGAACGTTTAACGACGTCACCTGTGCTTATTTTGCCACAACCGGAGGAACCTTATGAAGTTTATTGTGATGCTTCGTATCAAGGCTTGGGATGTGTGCAGATGCAACATCGAAAAGTGGTGGCTTATGCTTCGAGATAGTTGAAGACTCACGAGAAGAACTATCCGACTCACGATTTGGAGTTAGCTGCCATTGTGTTTTCGCTGAAAATCTGGAGGCATTATCTATATGGTTGTACTTTCACGATATTTAGCGATCACAAGAGTCTTAAATACCTGTTTGATCAGAAGGAGCTGAACATGAGACAACGAAGATGGATGAAGTTTATCAAAGACTATGAGTTTACGTTGCAATATCACCCTGGGAAGGCGAATGTAGTTGCTGATGCTTTGAGTAGGAAAATGCATGTCTCGTCAATGATGGTTAAAGAGCTGGAGTTACTGGAACAATTTCGAGATATGAGTTTAGGTGTGACACCGTCGGAGGGAAAGTTGAGATTCAGAATGATCAGAATCGCCAGTGGACTGATGGAAGAGATTAGAGAGCAACAATTGCAAGATGAGTTTCTGCTTGAGAAGAGGAACTTAGTAATTCAAGGGAAAGACCCGGAATTCAAGATCGGAACTGACGATATCTTAAGATGCAAGGAAAGAGTTTGTGTACCCAATAATCCAGAATTGAGAAGGATAATCATGGATGAAGGACACAAGAGTAAATGGAGCATTCATCCTGGTATGACAAAGATGTATCAAGATTTGAAACTGAATTTCTGGTGGCCAGGAATGAAGAAACAAGTGGCCGAGTATGTAGCTGCATGTTTGACTTGTCAGAAGGCTAAGGTAGAGCATCAAAGACCTGCTGGTATGCTACAGAGTTTAGACGTGCCAGAATGGAAATGGGATAGCATATCCATGGATTTCGTGGTAGCTTTGCCAAGAACACAGAAGCGACATGATTCAATTTGGGTGATTGTGGATCGTTTAACTAAGTCAGCGCATTTTCTACCAGTGAGAACTACCTACAACGTGGAAAAGTTGGCTGAGATTTATGTGTCTGAGATTGTGAGGCTACATGGAGTTCCGACGAGTATTGTGTCTGATCGGGATCCAAAGTTTACTTCGCACTTTTGGGGAGCTCTTCATGATGCGTTAGGAACCAAGCTGAGATTGAGTTTGGCGTATCATCCACAAACTGATGGGAAAACAGAGAAAACTATTCAGTCGCTAGAGGATCTACTACGTGCTTGTGTGTTGGACAACAGAGGAAGGAGGGATGATCTTCTGCCATTGATCGAGTTTACATACAACAATAGTTTTCATGCGAGCATTGGGATGGCACCGTATGAAGCTTTGTATGGCCGAAAGTGTAGGACACCGTTGTATTGGTATCAAGATTGGGAGAGTTTGTTGATTGGGCCAGAATTGCTGCAACAGACGACTGAGAAGGTTAAGCAGATCAGAGAAAAGATGAGAGCTTCACAGAGCAGACAGAAGAGTTATGCTGATCAGAGACGTAGGACCCTAGAGTTTGAAGAGGGCGACCATGTGTTTCTACGAGTTACTCAGACAACGGGGGTTGGACGAGCTATTAAGTCAAGGAAGCTCATGCCAAAGTTTATTGGGCCTTATCAAATCACTCGACGTGTTGGACCAGTTGCATATCAGATTGCACTACCACTATTTCTTTCCAATATTCATGATGTATTTCATGTGTCGCAGTTGAGGAAGTACATTCCAGACCCGACTCATGCAATCGAGCCAGACAACGTTGAGCTGAAGGATGATTTGACCTTTGAGGCACCGCCAGTGAGTATTGGGGATAGAAGAGTGAAACAACTGAGAGGGAAGCAGATTGCGTTGGTGAAGGTGATATGGAACAACGATACGGGGGACGCTACATGGGAATTGGAAGATAAGATCAAGGAACTGTATCCCGGAATTTTAGCAGAACTCTGAGTTTCGAGGACGAAACTTTCTTTTTGGAGGGGAGTATTGTAAGACCTAGATTTACAGAGCAAGTTAATTTCCGACTCACGCGTAGAATCAGTGTAAGCGTGACAGGAGTTTGATGTTTGAGAAAGATTAATGAAGAAGAAAGTTCAGGAATTGCTTGAGGAATGTTGCGTAGTCGTTTTAGGAATTAGTGCGAGTCGTCTGCACACCTGCCTTATGGCGAGCGTGTCCAGAATAGGCTAATTTCGCTTTTAGAGCAACGTTTTAAGTGAGATTTCAAATCCTTGGAAAATTTAAAGGTTCTCTTTATTTTTCCTTCGACCAGCGTTTCATTTCGGAACTCTGGACTATACGCACGATAGTATTCACTTTTCGGAAGTCCGACGACGCTAATTTCTTTGCTTCGAAACCCTAGATTCAAGCGCTGGATGAAGACTTTTTCTATTCGGGACTTCTAACGAAGTTTCCATTCGCGTTGCCAGATTTTTTTCGACGTTTCCAATCTTTCTTCAGAAGGAAGTTTTGTCGTCTGACCATCACAGCAAAAAGTAGTTTTTCGGGACAGATTAACTTACACCGCTTTTGGGATTTTAGATATCGTTATTCCCAAATGTCAGAGATTTGTTTGGAGTTCTGGAATTCTGTCACCAGAATCTCTCTTAGAATTCATCGGTGAACGTGCTGCAAAAATCGGAATCGCGAAATTTTCATTTTCCCGCGATTTCACCTGCCTATAAATAGCTCAAAAATTCAAATATCTTCTCATTTTCTTTCTTCAAGGCCGCGAGTTTCAAGGGGAGAGGGGGAGAAGAATTTTTCGCCGAAACTCGACCGATCTTCGCGCAGTTCGTTCCTACTTCAAGGTACCGAGGTAACTAGCTTGATTCTTACCTCTGATCACTGTTTCTACTGCTTTTCTATAGTCGTTTCTGTGCTCAAAGTTTTGAGCTTTTTGTAAAACTGTCCGTTTTTCCTGATTTCTCTGTCGGGGTTTGTTCTCTACGTGCCCAAGAGCCTAAAACCTCCGTCAGTATTCGCCGATTGTGATCGAGTTGTCAAGGATCTGAAAAACTGATTCAAAACCCTTTTTGTCGCACATTTCGAAACTTTACTGTCGAAAAGTCGTAATCTGACTTCGTGCCTTTGGGATTAGTTGTCACGGATGTCGTTAGGATCACTGCTGTCAAATTTGTTTTCCGAACTGATAACTTTGAGGTTTTGAGCTTTTATTTTGGACCAAAATGCCCCTGAATAGAGTATTTCGATCCGATCGTCTGAAAATTTTTCCGACAGTTTCTTTGCCTTAGTTTTACCCTAAAACTACCTTGTAAACAGATTTGATCGAAGAAAAAGAGCCGGAGCCCTTTTTCCCTTATGGCTGAGAGCTATATCAATGGGGGGGGGAGTTTTTCGTTTTCGAAAACTTGTCTTTTCGTGTCCGATTGTTGTATTCTGAAGCTTTAATGCTTTGTCTATCGTTTATGAGTTGTATTGCGATCGAACTAATCGATTTTGTTTGGATTCTGCTTTGTTTTTCTCCGAGGTTCAGTTGAAGGAACTTTGGGAGTTTCAGAGCATTTGAGTGAAGGAACCTTTGATCACGAGACTGGAACAGCTCGAGGTTAGGGCAACTTACTATTAGCTATGACTGCATGATAGGCGTCGATAAATTTGACTTATGCTTTATCTGATATTGATTATGATGTTGAGTTGATGTTATGATGTTTTTCCATAACTTGTGATATTGTTGGATTGTGCGTTTTGACGCGACTTCGGAGTGGGGATTCATTGATCTGGTGATCTTTGATATTTCGGGTTGGATGAACAACCCTAGGCAAGTTCGAACGTGGGGTTTGAGACTTAGCCATTCGTTGGTATTTGTTGGAATACTTAGACTTTCCCCGGGAAACTTCTTTTGGAGGGTTTTGGAAAATTATAATGTTTAGAATTTTGAAAAAACTAGAGACTTTGGGAGACTTAGACTTTGAGAAATAAACTCATAACTTGACTAATCCAATTCGAAACGTTTTTACTAAACGAATAAATATAGGGAACCTAAAGGGGAAAATGATAGTGAAAGACGGGGAAAAGTCGACTTTTGTTGTGGGTTTTGGAATTGGGGAAAGCCACTGAGGTGAGTTACGGTGATGATTGAAAGTCACCGAGTACTCTAGTACTCTTGTTATTCGAGTTGTGTTGTATTGACCGACACTAACTCTTGGGTTTTGTTGTTCGAGTGGTGTTGTATTGACCGACACTAACTCTGGGTTTGACTTTGGGTTTTGTTGTTGGGGTTGTGTTGTATTGACCGACACTAACTCCGAATTGTGTTGTATTGACCGACACTAACTCCGAGTTGTGTTGTATTGACCGACACTAACTCTTGGATCTTCGAGATTGGGTTTTGAGCTAAACACTTATGTTGTGAGGACGATTCGATGTTTGGCTAACCATATTGCATCATGCATCATATGGTGAATAACGGGAATGGTTCACCATTGCATCATTTGGTGAATAACGGGAATGGTTCACCAATGCATTATTGATGAATAACGGGAATGGTTCATCATACGGTGAATAACGGGAATGGTTCACCAAGAGTGAAGAACGGGAATGCTTCACTAGTGAAGAACGGGAGTGCTTCACTTGTGGCGAACGGGAACGCGTCACAATTATCCGGATCATTTTGATTGCATTTCACGCATACATTCACTCTGACTCGAATTGTGTGCTGTTTGATTTATTGAAGCATTGTTAGAGCCAATAACATGCTAGGAATATTTATATATATATTTCAACATATATATCTATACCCCATATCACATGTTGAGTGTATATCTACTTATTTCCGTGAGTTGACCCTAGCGCTTTGGTTTTGGTTGCATGTTTGTGTTTGGGCGGTCGGCCTGCTGCCAGATTTCGATGGCCGACAGGTTTTCGATGGTCTCTCCCTCGGGGGGGATCAGGTATGAGTTGGTGGATCGTGATGCCCCCACCGCTTGGGTGATCGATGTTGCGGGTCACCGAGCGACGTACCGGGGAAGGGTCATGGAGGTTCGGACGGATGAGCGAGGACGTCTGACGAGAGGAGTGCTACGACGTATGGAGCTGAGCTTTGACTTGCCGCCCTCAGTTCACTGTGGACCAGGTACTGGTCGAGGACCACCTGCACAACCTCCTGCTTCATCTTCTGATGACGAGGACCCAGTGGAGATTGAGCCTGTTGTTGCTGCACCTGTTGCGCCACCTCTTGCTACTGCCATTGATCCTACCGACGTGGCGTCGTTCTCTAGGCTTGTGCGGCCGAAGAGGGAGTCTGTTGTCCCATCTGCCTCACGTCTCTTTTCTTTCTCTTCACCGCACGGCTACCGTGTGGACCCCTTGGTTAGGGTGGTGGAGGAGGATGTTCTTACAGGAGAGGTGGATGTTGAGACCGGCTCGAGTAGGACGGTGCGCAGGACAGTTAGGAGGGAGGTCGTGGACTTGGACACCGAGATGATTACGGTGGATTCCGACTCTGACTCCGAGAGCAGTGGGGAGAGCTACTCGCCGAGCAGCGACGAGGAGGAGGAGGAGCTATGAGCTGGACTGGGAGGGTAGGTTAGCCTAGCGTCATTTTTTGTGTAGAGCTCTGATCGTCTTACTCTTTGGGACAGGGTTGGTTCCCGATCGAAATTCTAGATCCCTTAGAACAAATGTCCTGCACGATGTTGGGACAATCGATTAGAACATCATATGACTGAAAGGCATGAACACAAAACAACAAACAACTAAAAGAAACAAGACACAGGAAGTTGTTAACCCAGTTCGGTGAAACTACACCTACGTCTGGTTAGCTTTCGCCCAATGAAAAGGAATTCCACTATCTCAAGAACTAGGTATTACAGACACACATGAACACATCAAGTTCATTGTTCTTAACCTAATCTACCCAGTGGTATTCTACTTAGAACCACAGCCTAAGTATGAGTGCCCCTCTCACTTTTCCTCAATCACTGCCACAGTGATTGGTAACAACAATAACACAAGGTTTGTTTGACACTCAAACACAAAACAGAACTCAGTCTCACTTTATAGAATTAGTGAGCAAGACGAGTTCACAACTAACAAAGACAAAGAACAACTTACACTCTTAAGAACACTTGATCTTCAAGGTAATTCTCTCGATCAACATCAAGCTTCAGGTCTTTGTCTATATATATACTTCAGCAGAGACGGCTAGGGTTTCTTTAGGCTGAAGAGTACTTTGATCCAACTCATATCAGTAGACAATCTTCCAAGATCTGATATGAGTGATCAACAAGTAAAATAGAAACAAATCTTTTAATCACAGATTTGCTCCAACAATAAACAGCCCGCAATTGGCTCCCAACAATCAGTTACTTGTCCTTCAAGTAAGCACAAAACATACCATAAAACCTAACCATAAGGGACCCACTTGCATACCAGCAGGGGCGGATGTCCTGGCCTTCACCAAGGCAGATGTCACAACATCGGCTAGGACATCAGGTTGTTTTTAACAAAATTGATGACAACAAAGGAACAACAATCTCCCCCTTTGTCAAATTTTGTCTAAAAACAACTTCACTACCAGAGAGGGCAAAAAAATTTCAAAATCATCAGAGTCTGCAGCAGAAATACTCCCCCTCAAACCAATGCATCCACAACAGCCAAAACACGGAGGAACTCCCCCTCAAAAGATGCATCCAAATAAACACTGCCTAAAGTATATAGAACCCATATGCATAGCAGTACAAACTAAAACAACCACACTTGGTAACACTTGAACAGAAGCTAGCTTGAAGCACTTGAACATAAAAGATCTCCTGAACTTGTCTTGACAAAGCTGCATACTTATTACATAACATAACCAGAATACCAAGTCTTCAAAAAAAAAACAAACTACAACACACTACTACTCCCCCTTTTTAGCACAAATTTGGCAAAGGTGGAAAGAATTTAACCAAGGCCAACTAAAAATCAACTAGGAGATGCACTAAACACCAGAAGAAAAGGAGTTTTCCTCATCATTTTCTGCAGATCCTTCCTTCTCAGCATCAGCTGCATGCTCACCCTCTTGACCAGCTTCCCCCTGGAGAGTTTGAATGAGAGCATCCACCTTAATCTTCCTAGCAGCAGCAATCCTGATCGTCTCTTGAAGTTCCTTGGAAATGGCCTCAAGTTCAGCAGTGACACTGTGAGTGCCTGAGGCAGACATAGAGGCAGGAATAGATGTCCTACTGGATGGCAGATCAATGTCCAGGACATGAGGGTCCAGGAACAACCGTTGGTCCAAGGTGATGGGAGGGCCTTTGGGCACAGGAACATCATCAACAGTGAGGATATTAGGATGTTGTTTCAGAATGATAGCAGTCAGTAAAGAAGGAAAAGAGATGGGGAGTTTCACAACACATGTCTCTGCATGCTTCAAGGTTTGGGAAAACACAAAGTTGCCAAAGTCATAAGCAATTTCAGTCCCAATGCGATAGAGAAGCTTGGCAAGCATAGCAGAAACAGCAGAAGTATGGTTAGAGGGAACCCAATTCACTACTCCAATCCTATTCAAAATAGCATACTTCACACTCAGAACCCCAGTTGACAGAAGCTTCTTAGCAGGCCACTTCTTTACTCTTCCAGCAGTCAATTCCTCAGCAACCGTATCCAGAGAAAGTTCTTCTTCAACAAATTCAACCACACTTCTTCCAAGGGTTTGGTTGACGATAGCAGGAGAGAAATTCACACACTTACCCCTGACAAACACTTTCCTGAATTCAGGACTGGCAGAATTATTAACATCATCAGAGAGATTGACAATAAATTCCTTCACAAGCTTGTCATAGCATTTTCCTATGTTCATTACAGTCTGCCTCAACCCTGCTTTTGCAATCAAGGCAATGATCTCTTTGCAGGCTAACACATCAGAATCAATCTCCCTCTCTTTGGCAACACGTCTTTGATAGACATATTTCCATTTGAAGGCATTTTCTGGAGCATGAATAGACACATTATCTAGAGGAACATTAGGAATATCTGAGGGAATATGCTTACCAGAGAACATTTTCTTCTCAGAGGCAGTGATGTCCAGGACATCGCCTTCAACATCTGATTCAGTCTCCAAATCAATTCTGGAAACTTTATGCTTTTTCCCAGTAGTCTTCTTGGCTTTCTTCCCTGATGATTCCACAGCATTCTGCTTGCCTTTCCGTGACGCATCGGTTGCCCTTGATTTTGAAGATCCAGTAGTGATCTTGGTTTTCTTCTTCTTGACAACAGGGGTTTCTTCAACAGATGCTCTTCTTCGCTTAAGCATTCTAGCAGCAACACTCGCCAGAGGCACATCCTCTGAACCTTCATCATCAGAGACATCATGAACAATAGGAGGGGTCTTCATCGATTCCTCTGACAAAACATCCATTGAGTTTGCAGCCTTGGAATCAGAACTCTTGGATGAAGAGGAAGAATCCTTTGAGAGTGAAACTTCCTTGACAGGCTTATCAGACAATGTCGCGACATCGTCTTCATCATTTGCAGAGACAGAAGTGTTGGAGACTTCCTCAGGCACAGGGGCTTCTGGGTTTTGCATTGGGGTTGCACGAGACTTGTAGTGCTTCTTGGAAGGAGTTCTTGAGTTCTTCTTAGATTGAGTGGAAGAACTTGTGTGCAAACCCATAACCCTAGCACCACCAGCAGTTCTTTCTATCTTTCCTTTCACAGACTCTTTCTTGCTTGAAGACATGATGAACTGGTAAAGCAAACGGACAAATACAAGAAATTGAGAAAAATGTAAGTGATGAGAACCAGAAATTGTGAGAGCAAGATTGGCAACTTGTGGTGAGATTGTGATGAAGCCATTGGTGATGATTATATAGCAGTTGAGTGAGAAGGAAGCAATGATGTCACAACGGCAGTTAATGGTAGTTACGAGGAAACTAGCCGTTAGACAGAAAAGGGGCTTTAATTGCTATGCTTCTTCGAAGAGGCAAATCCCAAGATTTCCTCTTAATTTGTCAAATGTAGCAGCATCTAAGGGTTTGGTAAAGATGTCAACCAATTGTCTCTCTGTGGGGACATGTTCCAAAGTAACAATTTTATCCTCCACTAATTCCCTGATGAAGTGATGTCTGATATCTATGTGTTTGGTTCTGCTATGTTGTATAGGGTTCTTGGCAATATTGATAGCACCAAATTGTCACAGTACAATGTCATGACATCTTGCTCAACTTCATATTCCTTGAGCATCTGCTTCATCCAAATAAGCTGAGTACAACTGCATCCAGCACCTATATATTCAGCTTCAGCTGTGGATAAAGACACGCAGTTTTGCTTCTTGCTAAACCAAGAGATTAAGTTGTTTCCAAAGAAGAAACACCCTCCAGATGTACTCTTTCTATCATCAGCACTCCCTGCCCAATCTGCATCACAATACCCTACAAGAGAAGAATAAGTATCATTTGTATAAAGAATCCCATAGTCACAAGTACCATTTATGTACTTAATGATTCTTTTCACTTGTAAGAGATGACTGGTCTTTGGAACAGCTTGATATCTTGCACAAGCACCAACAGCAAAGGTAATGTCAGGTCTGCTAGCAGTGAGGTACAAGAAACTTCCAATCATGCTTCTATATAAGCTTTGATCAACATCCTCTCCCTGATTGTCTTTAGACAGCTTGATATGTGTAGCAGCAGGAGTCCTTTTATGTCCAGATTTTTCAAGTCCAAATTTCTTGACGATGCCCCTAGCATACTTACTCTGGGAAATAAACGTTGAGTCTTCCATTTGTTTGATCTGAAGTCCCATAAAGTAGTTCAATTCACCAACTAAGCTCATCTCAAACTCTGACTTCATTTGTTGGACAAAATGTTCCACCATCGTGTTCGACATCCCACCAAACACAATATCATCAACATATATCTGTGCAATCATGAGTTTTCCTCTTTCATTTTTCACAAATAATGTCTTGTCTATTCCTCCCTTGCAATAACCATTGCTCACCAGAAACTCTGTAAGGCGTTCATACCAAGCTCTAGGAGCCTGTTTTAATCCATACAGGGCTTTCTTGAGTTTGTAGACATGTTCAGGATGATGTGGATCTGTGAATCCCTTTGGCTGTTCAACATAAACTTCCTCATTCAGATAACCATTTAGAAAGGCACTTTTAACATCCATTTGGAATAATCTGAACTTCAAAAGACAGGCAACACCAAGCAAAAGTCTTATGGATTCCAACCTAGCCACTGGAGCAAAGGTTTCATCAAAGTCTACTCCTTCAATCTGAGTATATCCTTGAGCCACCAGTCTTGCTTTGTTTCTAGTTACTACACCATTCTCATCTGACTTGTTCTTGAAAATCCACTTGGTTCCTATGATGTTTACTCCCTCAGGCCTAGGAATGAGATCCCATACTTCATTTCTTCTGAATTGATCAAGTTCTTCTTGCATAGCATTTATCCAGTATTCATCTGTCAGAGCCTCCTTGACATTCTTGGGTTCTACCTTGGATATAAAACATTCATGAGCAATGTAGCTTCTAGCCCTGGTAGTAACTCCTTCTTTGAGGTCACCAATAATATTCTCTTGAGGATGATTCTTTTGAATTCTGATCGATGGAGCTTTATTTGCAGGGGTCATCTGGTGATCTTGCTCATCAGAACTGGTTTCTGATTCAATGTCGAGGTCAATAGTTGGGACATCGGCTGTGACATGTGGACCATCATCATCTTCAGTTGCACCAGTGTCTTCTCTTTCATTTGGTTGATCATCAATAGAGACATTTACAGATTCCATCATTACCTTTGTTCGGGAATTGTACACTCTGTAAGCTTTGCTGTTTGTAGAGTATCCCATGAAAATTCCTTCATCACTCTTAGGATCTAGCTTTCTTCTTTGTTCACGATCAGCCAGAATATAACATTTACTCCCAAAGATATGAAAGTGTTTCACAGTTGGCTTCCTTCCTTTCCAGAGTTCATATAGGGTGACTGTGGTTCCAGCTCTAATGGTTACTCTATTGTGAATGTAACAGGCTGTGTTCATGGCTTCTGCCCAGAACTTGTTGGAAATCTTCCTTGCATGAAGCATAACCCTGGTGGATTCTTGAAGATCCTGTTTTTCCTTTCAACAATTCCATTCTGCTGAGGTGTAATTGGAGCTGAGAATTCATGGCTTATTCCTTCTGAATCACAGAAGTCAGAGAATTTGGAGTTCTCAAACTCTCTTCCATGATCACTTCTGATTCTTACTATAGAGCAATTCTTCTCAGTTTGAAGTTTCAGACATAGCCTTCTGAATATGTCAAAGGTTTCTGATTTTTCCTTCATGAAGTCAATCCATGTGAACCTGGAATAATCATCAACACAGACATAAACATATTTCTTACCTCCTAGACTTTCTACCTGTAAGACCTGGATTTTCAGAACAAGTTAATTTCCGACTCACGCGTGGAATCAGTGTAAGTGTGACAAGAGTTTGACATTTGAGAAAGATTAATGAAGAAGAAAGTTCAGGAATTGCTTGAGGAATGTTGCGTAGTTGTTTTCGGAGTTAGTGCGAGTCGTCTGCACACCTGCCTTATGGCGAGCATGTCCAGAATAGGCTAATTTCGCTCTTAAAGCAACGTTTTGAGTGAGATTTCGAACTCTCGGAAAATTTAAAGATTCTCTTTATTTTTCCATCGACCAGCGTTTCATTTCGGAACTCTGGACTGTACGCACGATAGGTTTCACTTTTCGGATGTCCGCCGACGCTAATTTCTTTGCTTCGAAACCCTATTTTCGAGCAATGGATGAAGACTTTTTCTATTCGGGACTTCTAACGAAGATTCCGTCCACATAGCCAGATTTGTTTCGACGTTTCCAATCTTTCTTCAGAAGGAAGTTTTGTCGTCCGGCGATCACAGCAAAAAGTAGTTTTTCGGGACAGATTTAACTTACACCGCTTTTGAGATTTTCGATATCGTTTTTCCCATATCATAGATATTTGTTTTGAGTTCTGGATTTTTGACGCCAGAATCTCTCTTAGAATTCCTTGGTGAACGTGCTGCAAAAATCGGAATCGCGAAATTTTCATTTTCCCGGGATTTCGCCCGCCTATAAATAGGCGAAAAAGCAAAATATCTTTCATTTTCCTCCATTAGTGGCCCAAATTCGTGGAGAGCAAGGGGGGAGGAGATTTTCGCGAAAACTTGACCAATCTTCGTGCAGTTCGTCCCTACTTCTAGGTATCAAGGTAACTAACATGATTCCTACCTCTGATTGTTGTTTCTGTTGCGTTTCTGAAGTCGTTTCTGTGCTCTAAGTTTTGAGCTTTTTCTAAAATTGTCCGATTTCTCTGATTTCTCGCTTGGGTTATGTTCCTTATGTTCCCCTGAGTCTAAAACCTCTGTCAGTAAACTCTGATTGCGATTCAGTTGTCCAGGATCTGAAAAATTGACTCAAAACTCTTTTTGTCTCACATTTCGAAACTTTATTGTCGTAAAGCTATAATCTGACTTCGTGCCTTTAGGATTTGTTGTCACGGATGTCATGAGGATCGTTGCTGTCAAATCTGTTTTCAGAACTGATAACTTTGAAGTTTTGAGCCTTTATTTTGGACCAAAATGCCCCTGCGTAGTCGTATTTCGACCCGATTGTCCGAAAATTGTTCTGACAGTTTCTTTGCCTTAGTTTTACCCTAAAACTACCTTGTAAACTGGTTTGATCGAAGAAAAAGAGCCGAAGCCCTTTTCTCCTTATGGCCGTGGGTTTTTCCTAAGGGGGGGGGGAGTTTTTCGTTTTCGAAAACTTGTCCTTTCGTACCCGTTTGTCGTATTCTGAAGCTTTGATGCTTTGTCTATCGTTTATGTATTGTTTTGCGATCGAACTAATCGATTTTGTTTGGATTCTGCTTTGTTTTTCTCCGAGGTTCAGTTGAGGGAACTTTGGAAGACTTAGAGCAATTGTTTGAGGAGAACTTTGATTTCGAAGCTGGAACAGCTCGAGGTTAGGGCAACTTGCTATATTTAGCTATGATTTCATGATAGGCGTCGATAAATTCGACTTATGCTTTATCTGATGTTGTTTATGATGATGATTTATTGTTATGATTGTTTTCATAACTTATGATATTGATGATGTGTTGAATTGAGCGTTTCGACGCAACTTCGGAGTGGAGGTTCATTGATCTGGTGATCTTTGACATTTCGGGTTGGATGAACAACCCTAGGCAAGTCCGAATGTGGGGTTTGAGACTTAGCCATTTGTTGGGATTCGTTGGAATTCCTAGACTTTCCCCGGGAAATGTATTTTGGGTGGTTGATTTTTGGAAACTTAGAATGATAGAGCTTTCGAAAAATAAAGACTTGGGAAACTTAGACTTTGAGAAATAAACTCATAATTTGACTAATTTGAATTGAAATCATTTTTATTAACGTTTAAGCATAGGAGAACTGAAGGGGAAAAATATTTACGAAAGGCGGGGGAAAAGTCGACCTTTGTTGTGGGTTTGGAGAGTTATCGGAATTGGGAAAGCCACTAAGGTGAGCTATGGTGATGATTGAAAGTCACCGAGTACGTTAGTACTCTTGGGGAAGTGTTATGGAGCCGTGTTGTATTGACCGACACCTAGTGCTCTTGTTGTTTGGGCTGTGTTGTATTGACCGACACTAGACCCTCGTGTAATCTTGTTGGTGGAGTTGTGTTGTATTGACCGACACTAACTCTTGGGTTGTTTTGAGTTTGGGTCGGAGCAGTTTATTTAGCCATCCAAAGGATGAGCCGGGAAGCTTCACTGAGGCGTGAGACTTCGTGAAAGCATGGAACTTCACTGAAGCGTGAGACTTCGTGAAAGTGAGTAAGCTTCACTGAGGCGTGAGACTTCGTGAAAGCAGAAACTTCACTGAGGCGGGAGACCTCGTGGAGACGGGAACCTTCGCTGAAACGGGAGACTTTGCGGAGGCGTACACCTTTGCTGAAGCGGGAGACTTCGCGGAGGCGTGCAACTTCACTGAAGCGTGAGACTTCGTGAAGGCGCGAAACTTCACGGAAGCGTGAGACTTCGTGAATGTGTGAGATTTCACTGAAGCGTGAGACTTCGTGAAAGCGTAAGACCCCATTGAAGCGTGAGACTTCATGGAAGCGTGAGATTTCATCGTCGTTTAATCTAGGGCAACGACAGGGAACATTGGTTTAGTTGGATACTTGTGCGTTGGGAGGACGATACATTGTTTGACTAACCTTATCACCTAACTTCATATGTTGAGATTTTGATGATTTGATATTGGTGAACATTGTTATGTTATTTGTCGAATTGTTGAGATATTGAATATTGTGTTGTTACTAGAGATTCGATAACTTGCCATGTATATACCTTAGGGTAGGCAATACATAACTTATATGTATATATATACAACATACGTATATATCCCCTTTATCACAAGTTGATTGTATATCTATTGTATTCTGTAAGTTGACCCTAGCGCCTTGGCTTTGTTTCTATGTTTGTGTTTGGGCGGTCGGCCTGCTGCCAGGCGTCTGTCAGCCGGTTCGTGATGATTCGTTGTGCGGGAAAGACCCGGAGCGGAACGACTATTACTGAAGCTTTCGACGAGGACCCGGACTTCATGCCTGATCGAGGGAGGGTCGATGATAGTAGTGTGGGGTATGGGTGGTTAGAGTCTTTTGGAGTTGGTTGTTACTGTAATAGCTCTGATTCGTTTTGCTTTTGGGATCAGGTAGGTTTCCGACGCATGACTTTTCGTGGGTTCTCTTACTGAGGGATCACAGTGAGTCAGTTGGACCATAGGGGTCTTTGCTTAGGCCATATTGAGGCCGACTTTCTCCTAGTGGTTTGTAATTATAATTTTCTCACTTACACTTCTGGGTCTGTATATATTTGCCTACGGGCACACTGCTTTGGAGTCACTGCGAGTGCGCGTGACATGGAGTGCAGCTGAGGCTGTACATGTATATATGTTGTATATCGGTTAGTTTAGTAGTTGGGTTTTGTCTTTACTTCCTTATCGTTTTGATTTAAAGGAAAGAAAACGAAAAAAAATTACCTGTTTTCCGCGTAAAGATTATTTTTGGTTACTAAAGTGACACCTGGAAATCGGGGTGTTACATTGTGGTATCAGAGCTTAGTCGAGTCTTTTGGAAGCCTTTGGGGAATAGGTCTTCTGTGCTAGGTTGTGTGACTCTGCAAAGAGTGAAAATTGATTGTCTGCAGAGCGATTTTCGCTCTAATTGTTTGCGTTACTACTTAATCGGATTGAGTGGTTTGTCTAGTGCTACCATATGGCTAGTACTAATCGGACGTTTGATGAGATATAGGATGGTGGACCGTAACCGGATGGCGGGGGCAATAGCTACACTGATCGAGGCAATGATGAACCAGGCTGCGGAAGACGCTTATATGCGCGCTGAAGAGGCTGCACGTGAGCATCACCAACGATTGATGGCGACGACGATGTATCAACAAAGAGGAATGAACCGAACAGGAGCTGGGGGACCAATAAGGTCAGGATCTCAAGGCTACAACAGAAGGGAGAGCTACCATCAGTGGGGACCGTATCAGCGTTTCAAGGGAAGAGATCTTATCTCAAGAGTCTACAAACCAACGACTGCTGATACTGGAGGGGAGCCAGTTGGTGACAAAGGTGTGACATGTACTCGTTGTGGAAAGTTTGGGCATTTTGCTAACAAGTGCTCAGTGACTGGACGGAGATGCTTCAAGTGTAACCGAGAGGGGCATCTAGCTGTGAACTGCAAGACACCCCAGGAGGAAACGTCTGATAGTAAGATGAAAGGGAATGATGCTACCGAAGGGACATGAAACAAGACTTCGGGAAGAGCAGTGACGTGTTACAGGTGCAGGGAAGTAGGGCACTATGCTAGTAAGTGCAAGATCAAGGGAAAACTATGCTTTAATTGCAACCAACCGGGACATTTCTCCAGAGATTGTAAGGCACTCAAGGGCGAATCATCAGGGAATGTTGGGAAAGGAAAACATTTTGCTACAGAGGAAAGGATTCATACCAAGGAGGGGGCAAGAGCTGAGAGTTGAACGAGGAAGAACGTGGGAACGATGGTAATATTTTAACTGTTCTTTTATTCTAGAATAACTTACTCTTTTCTCTTCGAAGCGAGTGTGACGCGCCTAACTTGTATTTACGACCTAGACTATGATCTTATGATTATTATCCCTAGTAGGACCTTATTCGAAGTTGCTCGTGTTTTAACTATAGGAGTTACACGAGGTTGGGAATACCACACTAAGTCTAGAAGGTAGCCTTCCACCGATGCGATTATGAGGAAGCTAGTAACTGAAGAACGAATCTTAGGGAGATTCCGTATGGGTAGTATACGTGTCATGTTGAGGGTGTGTAGTTCCGTAGCGGGATCATTAAAGGATTTAGTATCAGGATATTTGTGACTACTGGAGGATAGGAACTCATTGACTGTTCCAGTGGGTTTTTCTAAATTTCCACCTTCGATGTATTAGGCCTGATCAACCTAATATTGAGGGGGTGATATTCGGAATCACAGCTGGTTATGGACTTTGATAGAAGGACGGGTAAGATGAATTTGAATTGATTGAGGATTAGTCGGATTTGGGAGGAAAGTTCGTGTTAAGCATTTGATTGTAAAAGATTAAGATTTGAATCTGTGGAAGTCGATGAGTGTCGTATAGACATTGATTGGTTAGTTCGTGTGATTACTCCAAGTAGAGGTAGACTAAGTCAAGAGGTTTAATGCCGGAAAAGTATTAAGTAGTTTCTCGGAAGTTATGAAGTCATAGGTTATGTGATTGCTGAGGGGAGTTGTTAGAGACTAAATAAGTTGGATTTAATCATGTTTTAGATGATACCTTGATGGTAGCGAGATTGAGAAGAATTAGCTCTGAACTAGATTGTTATAGTCGAGTTCGAGGAATAAGTTTTGCTAAGCGTTTGATTAATATGTGGAGACATTATAGTCTTAAGAGATGAATTTTCGCTTGAAAATTGTTGAATTAATGATTAAGTTGGAGAAAGAAAGTTTTAGCATAAGTTGAATACTTGAGGTTGTTGATATGGATTCCAAAGAAATATGCTGAGATTACTAAGTGAGATATACTAAGTTGGATTGAAATCTTAGGGTTAAGATTGAATCTTGAGAGCCGAGAATTGCGTACGAGTAGGAGATCTTATGGTTGTAGGTGTGACAATAGGAGTTGAATCTTAGAAGATTGAAGACCTGAAGGTGAGTTTCGGGTTAAGACCATTGATGTATAATATAAGAGTGATCTTGAAGTAATGGAATTCTGGGTTGTGTAGAGTGTTAAGGTTGGTTATAAGTTGGTGATCGATTGATGTTGATTATGAGGTTGCGGACATAATGACCATGTGATAAGATTTGAATGATGTTGGCATAATAAGTTGTGAATGTGAAAGCATGACGACACTGGTCAGGTCGTTTGGGTAAGTGAAGGAGTTATAGTTTTTAAGAAACGGATATCCATTTAAGAAGTATTGAAGGATTAAAGGTCATTAGAGGACCAAACTTGGTGAAGGTTTAGGTTTTAAATCTATGAATGTCTGTCTAAGGTGTGTAGGACTCGAAGTTTGTCAGAATTTGATTGAGAGATTAAGAAGTTGAGTGACGAGATGGTGATGGAGTGACAAAAAGGAAAGTGTTAGTATTAAGATGAATACTTGAAGTTGTTATGTTTGGACAAGTTCCTCAGAGTCTAAGAGGGAATGAAACTTTGTTATGGATTTTGATGGTGCACATTACGGGTAACAAGTGAATTTTGCTAAAGTTGAATAAGAATCCTAGGGCTAAGGTTGTCCTAGAGAGCTGAGATTCCTGTACACATAAGAGATTTGGTGGTGTTAGCGGTTACGGTAAGAGTTAAATCTCAGAATGTTGAAGGATCGGATGATAAGATGGCTAGTTAAGTCCCTTGAGGTATAGTTATGATTTAATCTTCTAGAGGATAAGTCTCGATTGGTGCGAAGTGTTAGGGATTTCAGTAAGTGTAAATAGGTTTGAGTGAGGGAAGTTCTAAGGAAGAAGACGATAATAATGGATTGTTAGATATTAAGAAGAGGATTATCTTATAAGTTGTTGATAACTTGATGTTGAAGGGGATAAGATTAGTGAAGGACAAGAAATAAGGACATAAGTCGATTTTTAATTCGAATGGTGACTAAGTAGGAGATTGATTTCATTGTGCGAGTGATGATAGTTACGAAGTTGGATGTGACGTTAATGGACTATTAGATTCCAACGCAATATTTCGTCTAGAAGTTATCGAACGAACAAGTGGAGTTTTGGACTGTAGATGAAGATCACGAGGACGAGTTGAGTATTTACCTTAAGATGACAGAGAGGCACCGAGTTTAAGAGGAATTTCGGACGACCGAAAGTAAAGAAGTAAGTGGCTAAGATGGTGCGACTGCACGGAATGCCAACCGGTATCATTTCAAGCAGAGGTCCGACGCAAGTAATCGAGTCAGACGACATGAGGTTGAATGATGTTTTGTCTTTTGAGACGCCGACAGTTAGCAGTGGGGATAGAAGAGTGAAACAGTTAAGGGGAAAGCAGATTGCTTAAGTAAAGATTATGAGGAACAATGACACAGGCACTACTACATGAGAATTGGAAGATAAGATCGAGGAACTGTATTCCGGACTTTTCGCAGAACTCTGAGTTTCGAGGACGAAACTTTCTTTTTGGAGGGGAGTATTGTAAGACCTGGATTTTCAGAACAAGTTAATTTCCGACTCACGCGTGGAATCAGTGTAAGTGTGACAAGAGTTTGACATTTGAGAAAGATTAATGAAGAAGAAAGTTCAGGAATTGCTTGAGGAATGTTGCGTAGTTGTTTTCGGAGTTAGTGCGAGTCGTCTGCACACCTGCCTTATGGCGAGCATGTCCAGAATAGGCTAATTTCGCTCTTAAAGCAACGTTTTGAGTGAGATTTCGAACTCTCGGAAAATTTAAAGATTCTCTTTATTTTTCCATCGACCAGGATTTCATTTCGGAACTCTGGACTGTACGCACGATAGGTTTCACTTTTCGGATGTCCGCCGACGCTAATTTCTTTGCTTCGAAACCCTATTTTCGAGCAATGGATGAAGACTTTTTCTATTCGGGACTTCTAACGAAGATTCCGTCCGCGTTGCCAGATTTGTTTCAACGTTTCCAATCTTTCTTCAGAAGGAAGTTTTGTCGTCCGGCGATCACAGCAAAAAGTAGTTTTTCGGGACAGATTTAACTTACACCGCTTTTGAGATTTTCGATATCGTTTTTCCCATATCATAGATATTTGTTTTGAGTTCTGGATTTCTGACGCCAGAATCTCTCTTAGAATTCCTTGGTGAACGTGCTGCAAAAATCGGAATCGCGAAATTTTCATTTTCCCGGGATTTCGCCCGCCTATAAATAGGCGAAAAAGCAAAATATCTTTCATTTTCCTCCATTAGTGGCCCAAATTCGTGGAGAGCAAGGGGGGAGGAGATTTTCGCGAAAACTTGACCAATCTTCGTGCAGTTCGTCCCTACTTCTAGGTATCAAGGTAACTAACACGATTCCTACCTCTGATTGTTGTTTCTGTTGCGTTTCTGAAGTCGTTTCTGTGCTCTAAGTTTTGAGCTTTTTCTAAAATTGTCCGATTTATCTGATTTCTCGCTTGGGTTATGTTCCTTATGTTCCCCTGAGTCTAAAACCTCTGTCAGTAAACTCTGATTGCGATTCAGTTGTCCAGGATCTGAAAAATTGACTCAAAACTCTTTTTGTCTCACATTTCGAAACTTTATTGTCGTAAAGCTATAATCTGACTTCGTGCCTTTAGGATTTGTTGTCACGGATGTCATGAGGATCGTTGCTGTCAAATCTGTTTTCAGAACTGATAACTTTGAAGTTTTGAGCCTTTATTTTGGACCAAAATGCCCCTGCGTAGTCGTATTTCGACCCGATTGTCCGAAAATTGTTCTGACAGTTTCTTTGCCTTAGTTTTACCCTAAAACTACCTTGTAAACTGGTTTGATCGAAGAAAAAGAGCCGAAGCCCTTTTCTCCTTATGGCCGTGGGTTTTTCCTAAGGGGGGGGGGGTTTTTCGTTTTCGAAAACTTGTCCTTTCGTACCCGTTTGTCGTATTCTGAAGCTTTGATGCTTTGTCTATCGTTTATGTATTGTTTTGCGATCGAACTAATCGATTTTGTTTGGATTCTGCTTTGTTTTTCTCCGAGGTTCAGTTGAGGGAACTTTGGAAGACTTAGAGCAATTGTTTGAGGAGAACTTTGATTTCGAAGCTGGAACAGCTCGAGGTTAGGGTAACTTGCTATATTTAGCTATGATTTCATGATAGGCGTCGATAAATTCGACTTATGCTTTATCTGATGTTGTTTATGATGATGATTTATTGTTATGATTGTTTTCATAACTTATGATATTGATGATGTGTTGAATTGAGCGTTTCGACGCAACTTCGGAGTGGAGGTTCATTGATCTGGTGATCTTTGACATTTCGGGTTGGATGAACAACCCTAGGCAAGTCCGAATGTGGGGTTTGAGACTTAGCCATTTGTTGGGATTCGTTGGAATTCCTAGACTTTCCCCGGGAAATGTATTTTGGGTGGTTGATTTTTGGAAACTTAGAATGATAGAGCTTTCGAAAAATAAAGACTTGGGAAACTTAGACTTTGAGAAATAAACTCATAATTTGACTAATTTGAATTGAAATCATTTTTATTAACGTTTAAGCATAGGAGAACTGAAGGGGAAAAATATTTACGAAAGGCGGGGGAAAAGTCGACCTTTGTTGTGGGTTTGGAGAGTTATCGGAATTGGGAAAGCCACTAAGGTGAGCTATGGTGATGATTGAAAGTCACCGAGTACGTTAGTACTCTTGGGGAAGTGTTATGGAGCCGTGTTGTATTGACCGACACCTAGTGCTCTTGTTGTTTGGGCTGTGTTGTATTGACCGACACTAGACCCTCGTGTAATCTTGTTGGTGGAGTTGTGTTGTATTGACCGACACTAACTCTTGGGTTGTTTTGAGTTTGGGTCGGAGCAGTTTATTTAGCCATCCAAAGGATGAGCCGGGAAGCTTCACTGAGGCGTGAGACTTCGTGAAAGCATGGAACTTCACTGAAGCGTGAGACTTCGTGAAAGTGAGTAAGCTTCACTGAGGCGTGAGACTTCGTGAAAGCAGAAACTTCACTGAGGCGGGAGACCTCGTGGAGACGGGAACCTTCGCTGAAACGGGAGACTTTGCGGAGGCGTACACCTTTGCTGAAGCGGGAGACTTCGCGGAGGCGTGCAACTTCACTGAAGCGTGAGACTTCGTGAAGGCGCGAAACTTCACTGAAGCGTGAGACTTCGTGAATGTGTGAGATTTCACTGAAGCGTGAGACTTCGTGAAAGCGTAAGACCCCATTGAAGCGTGAGACTTCATGGAAGCGTGAGATTTCATCGTCGTTTACCCTAGGGCAACGACAGGGAACATTGGTTTAGTTGGATACTTGTGCGTTGGGAGGACGATACATTGTTTGACTAACCTTATCACCTAACTTCATATGTTGAGATTTTGATGATTTGATATTGGTGAACATTGTTATGTTATTTGTCGAATTGTTGAGATATTGAATATTGTGTTGTTACTAGAGATTCGATAACTTGCCATGTATATACCTTAGGGTAGGCAATACATAACTTATATGTATATATATACAACATACGTATATATCCCCTTTATCACAAGTTGATTGTATATCTATTGTATTCTGTAAGTTGACCCTAGCGCCTTGGCTTTGTTTGTATGTTTGTGTTTGGGCGGTCGGCCTGCTGCCAGGCGTCTGTCAGCCGGTTCGTGATGATTCGTTGTGCGGGAAAGACCCGGAGCGGAACGACTATTACTGAAGCTTTCGACGAGGACCCGGACTTCATGCCTGATCGAGGGAGGGTCGATGATAGTAGTGTGGGGTATGGGTGGTTAGAGTCTTTTGGAGTTGGTTGTTACTGTAATAGCTCTGATTCGTTTTGCTTTTGGGATCGGGTAGGTTTCCGACGCATGACTTTTCGTGTGGTTCTCTTACTGAGGGATCACAATGAGTCAGTTGGACCATAGGGGTCTTTGCTTAGGCCATATTGAGGCCGACTTTCTCCTAGTGGTTTGTAATTATAATTTTCTCACTTACACTTCTGGGTCTGTATATATTTGCCTACGGGCACACTGCTTTGGAGTCACTGCGAGTGCGCGTGACATGGAGTGCAGCTGAGGCTGTACATGTATATATGTTGTATATCGGTTAGTTTAGTAGTTGGGTTTTGTCTTTACTTCCTTATCGTTTTAATTTAAAGGAAAGAAAACGAAAAAAAATTACCTGTTTTCCGCGTAAAGATTATTTTTGGTTACTAAAGTGACACCTGGAAATCGGGGTGTTACACTACCTGCATGGGTCCCATCAAGTCCATGTGAAGAAGTTCAAGGACTTTTGTTGTAGTTGGATGCTGAAGCTTTGCATGAGATGTTTTGGTCAGCTTTCCAATCTTGCATTCTCCACATATCTTTCTTCATATATTTTCAGTTTTGGTAGCCCTCGTACAGCATCTTTAGAGATAACTTTCTGCATACTCTTGAGATTGATGTGACCTAAACGTTGGTGCCATAGATTCAACTCATCCACTTTTGATATCAAACATCTAGACACTTGAGCTTTCTTTTGTGGAATCCACATGTAGCAATTGTCTTTGGACCTGACACCTCTCATCACAATCTCTTGATCACTAGTGGTAACCATGCATTCAGTCTTGCTAAACTTCACATCCAGATCTTGATCACACAACTGACTTATACTGATTAGATTTGCTGTCAACCCCTTGACAAGAAGAACGTTGTTCAGACTAGGAGATCCAGAGTTTACCAACTTCCCAATGCCTTTGATTTTTCCTTTAGCACCATCTCCAAAGGTGACTGATTTACTGGGGTATTCCTTGAGATTTTCCAGATACTCCTTATTCCCAGTCATGTGTTTTGAGCAGCCACTATCAAAATACCAGTCTTCACTTGATGAGACTCTAAAAGATGTGTGTGCTATAAGACATGAAACTTCTCCTTTGGGTACCCAAGCTTTCTTAGATGTCTTGAGAACCTTCTGGATCTGAGGATATCCGTATAGCTTGAAGCAGTAGGGCTTAATGTGACCAAACCTACCACAATAATGACATCTCCATGGAATTTGAGCAGTAGCCTTCTGAGTAGTAGGATGTGGAGGCATATGTTGTGACATCGAGCTTGACCTCTGATAGTTTCTGGGTTTTTAAACTCAGAGTTTTCCTTAGCTCTTACAAACTTCCTTGATGCTTTCTGATTTCCTCTACTCTCAGACTGGTAACTGAAACCAATGCCTTTAACACTTTTTCCTTGCTTGCTTGTTTCTTCCAGAATCTCTTCAAGCATATTAGATCCACTGTTCAGCATACGCACTGACTTGTAGGTATTTTCCAGTTTGGCTGTCAATGTAGCTACTTTCTCTTGAAGATCAGCTATAGTTAACAGAAGCTTGGCTTTTTCAACAGTTTCAAGATCCTTTAATTTTGAGTTCCATTTATCCAAATCATCTTGCAGTTTATCAATGGTCTCCCTTAGGTTTTCATTTTCAGTCTTAACTTGTTTCATCTCATCTTCTTGCTCCTTCAGATGTATGCAAGTTTCCTTCCATTTAACATGTAGGAGTTTGTAAGTCTCTTCCAAATCCTCAAATGTCATTTCATCGCCACTGGAATCTGAGTCATTGACAGCTCCGGAGAAGGCATTAACCTTGTTGGCAGATAACTCTTCCTCATCTGACCATGTCACTACCATGCCTTTCTTTTGTTTCTTCAAGTAGGTTGCACACTCAGATCTAATGTGACCATAACCCTCACATTCATGACACTGAACACCCTTGTTTAGGCCTGATTTGTCCTCTTCTTTGACCTTTCGCTGGGAATTGTAGGATTTAGAGTTGTCAGACTTAATGTCCTGGACATTTGACCTAGTCCTTCTGTCTATCTTCCTTAGAGCTCTGTTGAATTTTCTAGCAAGAAGTGCCAGAGCTTCAGATAGATTCTCACTTTCACTATCAGCATCATCTCCTTCAGTGGTGTTGGATACAAAAGCAATGCTTTTGGTCTTCTTTTCAGGTTTTTCACCCAACTTTAACTCATAAGTCTGCAGAGAACCAATCAGCTCATCCACTTTCAAACTGCTGATATCTTGAGCTTCTTCAATCGCAGTGACCTTCATTGCAAACTTGCTGGTTACAGATCTCAAGATTTTCCTCACAAGCTTTTCATCTGACATAGGTTCTCCCAGAGCAAATGAAGCATTTGACAGATCACGCACACGCATGTGATATTCAGAAATAGTCTCATCTTCTGTCATTGTCAAGTTCTCAAAACGAGTAGTAAGCATCTGGAGTCTAGACATCCTCACCCTGGTTGTACCTTCATGTGCTGTTTTCAAAATCTCCCAAGCATCTTTGGCAACAGTGCAAGTATTAATCAATCTAAACATGTTTTTGTCCACAGCATTGAAGATAGCATTCATCGCTTTTGAGTTTGCCAGAGAAGCTTCTTCTTCAGCACTTGTCCATTCATCCTCAGGTTTTTCTTCAGGAGTAGATGTACTTCCTTCTGCTTGAGCTTTGACAGGATGCTTCCAGCCTTTGACAACAGCCTTCCAAGTTTTGATATCAATAGACTTGAGAAAGGCTATCATTCGAACCTTCCAGTAATCATAATTGGAGCCATCCAGGATTGGTGGCCTGTTGATCGATCCTCCCTCCTTATTGTCCATGAGATCAAGAAAATATCTCCCTGGAGCTCACCCACACAGAACAGGGGTGCCTGCTCTGATGCCAATTGAAATTCTAGATCCCTTAGAACAAATGTCCTGCACGATGCTGGGACAATCGATTAGAACATCATATGACTGAAAGGCATGAACACAAAACAACAAACAACTAAAAGAAACAAGACACAGGAAGTTGTTAACCCAGTTCGGTGAAACTACACCTACGTCTGGTTAGCTTTCGCCCAATGAAAAGGAATTCCACTATCTCAAGAACTAGGTATTACAGACACACATGAACACATCAAGTTCATTGTTCTTAACCTAATCTACCCAGTGGTATTCTACTTAGAACCACAGCCTAAGTATGAGAGCCCCTCCCACTTTTCCTCAATCACTGCCACAGTGATTGGTAACAACAATAACACAAGGTTTGTTTGACACTCAAACACAAAACAAAACTCAGTCTCACTTTATAGAATCAGTGAGCAAGACGAGTTCACAACTAACAAAGACAAAGAACAACTTACACTCTTAAGAACACTTGATCTTCAAGGTAATTCTCTCGATCAACATCAAGCTTCAGGTCTTTGTCTATATATATACTTCAGCAGAGACGGCTAGGGTTTCTTTGGGCTGAAGAGTACTTTGATCCAACTCATATCAGTAGACAATCTTCCAAGATCTGATATGAGTGATCAACAAGTAAAATAGAAACAAATCTTTTAATCACAGATTTGCTCCAACAATAAATAGCCCGCAATTGGCTCCCAACAATCAGTTACTTGTCCTTCAAGTAAGCACAAAACATACCATAAAACCTAACCGTAAGGGACCCACTTGCATACCAGCAGGGGCGGATGTCCTGGCCTTCACCAAGGCAGATGTCACAACATCGGCTAGGACATCAGGTTGTTTTTAAAAAAATTGATGACAACAAAGGAACAACACCGATGTGTGGCTTTTTGTGTGGTTCTTTTGAGGAGGATCACAGAGAGTCTGTCGGAGTATAGGGGTCTTTTGTTCAGGCCATTTTTGGGTGCCGACTTTCTCTTGGATGACTGTATATTTGATACTTTTACATACAGTTCTAGTTCTGTATATATTTGCCTGCGGGCACACTACTTTGGAGTCACTGCGAGTGCGCGTGACGGGAGAGTGCAGCTGAGGCTGTACATGTGTATATATTTGTATATTGGTTAGTTAGTGTTGGGTTATGTCTTTATTTTCTATCGCTTTATTTAAAAGGAATCAAACGAAAAAAAAATTACCTGTTTTTCCGCGTAAAGTTTATTTTTGGTTACTAACGTGACACCCGGGAATCGGGGTGTTACAGAGGCTGCTAGGCAGCGGTTTACAAGAAGAGTGGCTCTGCATGAACAACAGCAAAGAACTAAGTTACTTGAAGCTGTTGAAGAGGCCAGAAGAAAGAAAGAGCAAGCAGAAGAAACTGCACGTCAAGCAGCTGCACAAGCTGAACACGCAAGATTAGAAGCTGAGAGACTTGAAGCTGAAGCTGAAGCTCTTAGATGTCAAGCTCTTGCACTAGTGGTCTTCACTCCTGCTGCTTCTGATTCCACTCAAGCTCATCAAACTGCTCAGAATGCTCCTTCTAGCTCTACACAGCCAAGTTCTTCCAGACTTGATATCATGGAACAACGTCTCAATTCTCATGAGACTCTGCTGATGGACATGAAGCAAATTCTTCAAGAACTCCTGCGTCGCTCTGATAAACCTTAGTTTTAGGATATCTTTCGTTTTTCTTAACTTAATTTCTCTTTATTTCTATTTTCTTGAAATTACTTGCTATGTTTTGCTTACTAGTAGTTTATCATTGCATATATATAAATGACCTTGTGTTTGCAAAATCTTTTTCTTTATTCATAATAATCTATGTTTATTACATCATACATGTTGTCCCTAAATCTAGAATGGAGGATCCTTCCTCATCCTTCTGCATTCTTGGCGCTGCTCTACCCTCTCTTTCTCCAGACGATCCAATGAATACTGGATGTTGTTGAGTTTGATGTTCAGCTCATCCCTCTCCAGACTATCTTCTGTCGTCTTGAGTCTCTTTTCCATAGCTTCCTTCTCTTCCAGCAAATTCAGCTCAAGCTGGCTGAGTTCCTGAATTTCCTCCACGAAGGCAAGGAATTCTTTCAAATCCTTCTCCAGCTCTGGACAAAGGTCTTCGTCAAGCAGTGTCTTCGTCAGCTCGTGTATCGTTCGTGTACCATCAGGGTGCCGGATGTTAAGGAACATGCCTTCCTCGAAGGCTTTCCTTCTGAGCTCTTCCAGTGCGATCATGTATGAAGCCATTTCTTTTTATGGTATTGATCGAGTTGTGAAGCTTAACCTCTTCTAAATCGCCTTATATAAGCTTCATTCTCTCCTTGGAAGTTATTGCTCCTACAGTTTCTCGAGGTTAAGTCCTTGGTAACTGAAGCTTCTATTTACTCCCGTGGCCGGTGGTAAACGTTCCTCTTTTACATTAACTCCCTTATTTAGTTCGCTTAACTCTCATTCGTGCATCGTTTCTTTCTCCATTTTTTTTTTTAAAACTTAGACCTTCTCTAAGGGGGAGTACCTTGTACTTCAAGCTAAGTTTTTCACACCCCATACTTTTTGCTTATGACAAAAAGGGGGAGTACACCCAGTTTTTGATGTGTAAGCTGTGTTAGTGTGATTTATTTTTCCTTTGGAGAATTTAAGAGTTCCACCTTTATGACCATAGATGTGTCACTAGGAAAATACAAGGAATACATTTCACTTCTTCTGAAGTGATTCTATTTGACTCTGATACCACTTATCGTTGACTCTGAATACTTATGCGCTCTGATTATTTTAATTCATCTATGTCATGCGCCTTCACTCTGAACTCTTACATTATTTAGCTCAGAATCTAGACATTTCTAACATTTTTCATTAAGTCTTAGATTCAGGGGGAGCTATGCTCAGAATCAAGCTGTGACTTGGATTCAGGATGAGCAAAATAAACTATTCAAAAGATTTGTTAAAATCTTTAAGGTGGAAGTTTTATTCTGAAAACGTTATTCAAACCCCCCCTTTCTACCGTTTTTCATACCTTCAATTGTTTGATGATTCATATGATCCACACCACCATAACACACCACAAGAACCACACAACTCACCAAAACCACTTTCACCCTCATAAAACCAAGAAGAACTCACTGTGAATCCCACTGATCACAGTTCACCAAAATTCTCTCCTATCACTACTTTGGATTCCTCCGATGTGGAACGCACCGTTCAACAAGCCAAGCCAAACTCTCAACTATTCAACCTCTTCCCATTAACCTTGACAACCCAAATTGATCAACCTCTTCAAAACAATCAGCAAGCTTCAACATTAGAAAGCACCCCAAAACCTCAATCAAAGCCCGGTACAGTCTGCATCCTTTCTCAAGCGAGAAAGAGGCGTCCTCAGACGCTAGTGTCCTCTGCCATTAAGCGCAGGCGGACTGCAGGGTCAACCAAGGCAAACTTCAAGGCCTTTCAAGAAAAACTGATTAAGAGAATTAAGTAGACTCCCGACCGTACTGTGTCTGTCTCTTGGAAGAGATCATCAGATGTTGGCTACAAATTCCTTTTGGAAGCACGCAAGGTGCCGGACTGGGATGAATGACAAGTTTGTGTAACTGAAGGTTATGTTGGCACACTGTCCTACTCTCTCCTGAATAGGTTAACTGCTTTAATTGTTTACTTGGCCAATAGCGTTTTCAGAATAAAACTTCCACCTTAAGATTTTAACAAATCTTTCGAGACACGAGTAAAGTGCTTAAGATAAGTGATGAGAAAAGCACACAAGGATTTTATCCTGGTTCACTTGATGAATCACTCAAGCTAGTCTAGTCCACCCGTGAAGGTGATTTCTTCCTTCTTAGAATGAAGGCAATCCACTAATCAGAGAATTGTTACAACTGCACTTAAAACCTACAAGTGACTAACAATACACTGACTTAGCTCACACTAAGATTCACTCTCTTAGTCTTCTCTAGGATCCGATCAACCTTGATCTCCTAAAGGTAACCTAAACAACTGTTTAAGAAATATTGTTTACAAAGAAATTGCTTCTGAAAAGCTTGTAGTAAACACACTGAATTCAATGAAGAAAGAATGCTTAGAAGATTTGAATATAGCTTGCGCGTATGAGTTTCTTCCAACCGCATCTTTCAGTCTTCAACCTCTATATATACTCCAAGGATTAGGGTTTGAACATTGCATGGGAATGCTACCGTTGGAGGGCAGATCTGGGATTTCCAGCTTCTGCTGTGGCTGAGTATGTTAGGTTAGGTCGTCAGGATAGTACATTTGCTTTTGTACTTTGGATAGTGACTTGACCTTTAACCTTGTTGACTTCTGATCAGAGGAATACTTCGTGTTGGAACTTGTGAAGCTTGTTGATCAGAGTCAGAGGGAAGCATGGATCCTCTGACCATTGTACCTTCTGATTCTGAACTCAGAGGATAAGTACTTGGTCTTCAGAGCCATTTTGCTTCTGGACTTCAGAGTCTTCACTTTTCAGATTCTGGATCTTTAGAGTCTTCTACACCATCAGAGCTTCTGAACCTTCAGAGTGTCTGGGTTATCAGAGCGTCTGGATCTTCAGAACTTCAAGTGAGTTGAGTTCACATCAGAGCTTGATTGACTTTAGATCTTCTGAAGCTTTTCTACTATTCAGATTGAACATAGATATTGCGAAAGCGTTGCTAGGGTCACTCTTTAAGAAAAATGCTTCTGATTTGTGTGAGATTATATTAAGGTCAGAGCCTGTTAAGAGCACACTCAGAAAACGTAAACTTGTAATCATCAAAACATAGAGTTGTACTACTAGATCAAAACTTGATCTTACAATCTCCCCCTTTTTGATGATGACAAAACCAAGTATTTTGATGAACAATTCTTTAAACAATAAACCGAATTCACTCAGAGTTTAGAGAAATAGAATTAGACTTATCCTGAAGTGAATGGTTTATTTTGCTCATTCTGAATCCAAGTCACAGCTTGATTCTGAGCTTAGCTCCCCCTGAATCTAAGACTTAATGAAAACGTTAGTAATATATAGATTCTGAGCTAAATAATAAAAGAGTTCAGAGTGAAAACGCATGACATAGATGAAATGAAATAATCAGAGCGCATAAGTATTCAGAGTCACGAGTAGGGTATCAGAGTTAACCAATATCACTTCAGAAGAAGTGAAATGTATTCCTTGTATTTGCCCAGTGACACATCTATGGTCATAAAAGTGGAACTCTTAAATTCTCCAAAGAAACAACAATCACACTAATCAGCGTATACATAAAAAACTGGGTTATACTCCCCCTTTTTGTCATGAGAAAAAAGTTTGGGGTGTGAAAAACTTAGCTTGAAGTACAAGGTACTCCCCCTTAAAGAAGGACTAAGTTCAAAAAGATGGAGAAATAATTAATGATGAAAAAGAGATTAGCGAAATTAAAGAAAGGAATTAATGCCTATGTTGAACGTTTACCACCGGCCACGTTAGTAAAGAGAAGCTTCAGTTACCCAAGACTTATCCTCGAGAAACTGCAAGAGCAATAACTTCCGGAGAGAGAAGGATGCTTATATAAAGCGATTAGGAACACAGTAAGCTTCACAACAAGAGTACTTTCGAATCACAAATGGCATCATACATCGTTGCGTTGGAAGAGCTCAGAAAGAAGGCCTTTGATGAAGATTTGTTCATCAATGTTAGGCACCCTGAGGGTTCAAGAACCATACATGAGCTAACCAAAATGCTGCTGGAAAAGGATCTTAGTCCAAAATTGGAGAAAGATCTGAAGGAGTTCCTCTGCTTCGTGGAGGAGATTCAGGAGCTGTGCAAGCTAGAGCTGAATCTGCTGGAAGAAAAAGAAGAGTGGAGAAGGATCTGGAGACGATGGAAGAGAGTCTGGAGAGGGATGAGCTGAGCAAAAGGCTCGGCAACATAGAGTACACACTCGATCGTCTGGAGAAAGAGAGAGCGGAGCAGCGCCAAGAGTGTAGGAGAATGAGGAAGGATCCTCCATTCTAGAGTAGTGCAGAAATATGATGATGTAATTTGTAATGCTTGGTTATATATATAAAAGAAAAAATTTCAGAAATATGTTGTGTTGAATGCAAGAAGAAACATGAAATACATAATCACATACAACAATAAATAGATATAGTATATAGAAGCAAACAACTAAAAGCAAAGAAAAACAAATAACATAAAGTTTATCAAGCAAAGAAGAAAACGAGAGAGATCCTAAAAACTAAGGTTTTGCAGTGCGGCGAAGGAGCTCTTGAATAGCTTCATTCATGCTGAACAGGAGAGTCTCATGAGTGTTAAGACGTTGTTCCAAAATAGCAAGTCTAGAAGAACTTGGCTGAGTAGAAGTGGATGGAACATCCTGAGCAGAGTGAGGAGTTTGAGTGGAGTGTGAAGCAGCACTTGTGAATGGCATTGGTGCAAGAACTTGACCTCTGAGAGCATCAGCTTGAGCCTGTAGTCTCTAAGCTTCTTTCAGTGCTTCTAACTTTGCATTCTCAATTTGTTCAGCTTCTAGACGTGCAGCTTCTTCTGCTTGTTCTTTCTTCTTTCTTGCTTCCTCAATAGCTTCAAGTAACTCAACCCTTAGTTGTTGTTCATGCATAGCCACTCTTCTGTTGAAACGCTGCCTAGAAGCTTCAATCCTCTGATCCCTTTCAGCTTTGAGATGACTCATCATAATAGGAACTTGAGCAATCATCCAATATCACAGATGATCCCATTCTTCAGCAACAGAGTCAGGATTCTCATGAAGGTCAGTGTGACCTTGCACATTGCGAATCATTAATGATGCTTCATAATTAAACACACTGATGCACTCAAGAAGGGAGTTTGGTTTGAGATATGTATAGGGAACAATGGAGAGATTGGTTTCAGGAGAAGTGGGGTGGTTACTGCTATTTGCTTTAGAAGCACCTTGAGGAGAACCAACATCTAGAGTTTGGACATTTGAAGTATTGATCTCAAGATTAGGCTGTGAGGTTTCAACCTCAGGGTTTGGAGATCTAACCGAGGAATGGTTAGAGACTGAGTTTTCTGGTTGGACAGGTTCTGGTTGTGAGGGAAGTGTCGGTTGTTTAGGTTGAGATGAAGGAGATGCTGCATTCAGAGGGACTACTGGAATGGGATGATCTGGATCAACTAGACGTTCTGGTCTAGGCCAGGATATCTCCTTGGGCTAGGAACGGTATGATATGTAAATAAGTAACACAAGAAAGGGGGGGTTTGAATTGTGTTCTTAAAAATTACTTGTTAAAACTTTAGTTTATGAAAAGAAGATAAGTTCTTAAGAAAATTGTTCTGGTGACTTTTCAAAAACTGTTTAGTGCAGCGGAAGTGAGTAAATAAAGCAGAACGATCAGCACACAGGAATTTATACTGGTTCACCCTAAACGATTGGGCTACGTCCAGTACTTGGCCACCACCAAGATTTTCACTAGCAAGTATCAAGGACTTCTCCAATACAAGTATTAGACAGGACTTCTCCAAGTATTATCACGGACTTCTCCAAGTATTGTACAGGACTCCTCCTAGTATTATCACGGACTTCTCCAAGTATTGTACAGGACTCCTCCTACAATCAACAAGATTGTTTGGCTCTACAAGAAATCTCTTCTCAAAAGAGTTGGTGTAGACAATTTATGGCACTGGAACTCTCAAGTGTTTTGGGTTCTGAAAGGACGTTGGACCACACAAGAGTTCAGAATCTAAGAGAGAAGTAAGAGAAGAGGTTTGACTCTTTTAAGGTTTGGTATTCTCTCTTGATTTAGCTGAGGTATGAGATCGGATTTGACTCTTAGGAAATCTGCTGTGAGCTTTTAATGCTTTGAAGAATGTTTTGATTAATTGCTCTGAGTTCTTTCTTTTCTTGCAATAAATTTTTCTCTTCTTTTCTTCTTCAATCTTCAGATATGTCCTTTATATATGATCTTGCTAGTTGTGTAGCCGTTGAGACACAAAATCTGGCCGTTGTTTGTAGCCGTTGTGAGTGTCATCTAACCATTGATTCAAATCTCCGGTTGGTAGCTTCATTAAATGCATGCTGCTGTTCAAAACTATCCTTTAGCCAAAAAGGTGTACTTTGTCAGCTAGTAGGTGGTGATAGCTTTGGGCTACTTTGCAGAAGAGAGACATTTTGGAAAAGTGATGTTGACGTGTTGTCCTTTTTCCTCTTCATTGGTCATCGAGACTTCTCTCTTCAAAGATAAATCAGTTTGCACGTGACCAGATTAGTTTCCTTCTGACTAAAGCATGGGGCAAATAGTTGAGATACAATTTTGACTTTCCCGCTCAAAGACTTCTTCTGAAATTCTGAGGTATGACGTGGCATAAGACGATACAGAATAAGTGTTTTCCTTGTTTCCTGGACGATGCGGTCATATCTTGCGTAAACTTCTTTTTCCTTATAAGGCTTAGACATATTCGTTGAAGCATGCGACCTTATAATATATATTTCCTGAAAAATGTCATTAACATCTGGAATTAGATTTTAGTATAGAAAGGTATTTATAAAAATTGTTAGGATCAAAATAAGATTGAAACACGTTGTAACACGTTGTAACACGTTTGAACTTAACAATATCCCCATTTTTGATAATGACAATTTTTATTGAAAAGGATAATGATCAAGAGTAAAAAGAATTTATGCTCCCCCTAAATTGGGTAATATAAAAGTTTTTAAAAAAAAAACTTATTCAAATCATATTACTCCCCCTGAGTTGTATAAAACTTTGGTGTTAGGTTAAGGAAACAACCTTGAACTTGATCTTAAACTTTTCTATAATTCCTAATTCCTATTTTCTCCCCCTTTGGCATTATTAAAAAGAAAGGGAAAAGAATTTAGTAGAAAGGTTTAATATGCATAGTAAACATGGCAAACGTTAGTTATAAAACGATAAGCATGATGGAACGATAAAATATGCATAATCAGTGAACAATTGTCTGAAAACATAAAAGTAAAAGCGAATTGTTCAGGATAGAGAGTTGGCCATTAGCCAAAGCGTGTCAGCAGCTGATCAATTTTCTGAGCAAGAGTCATGAACTGCTGGTTGATGTGGTCACGGTGGTCTTCAAAGTCTTCTCTGGTGACAAATTGAGTCGCCAAGACTTGAGCACTTGAGCTTCCACCTTCAGTCTTGAAATCAGCTTGAAGTCCCTCAGATTCATCTTCTTCTTTTCCATCAGCAGAACTGTTCAGTTGTGACTCTGTATCATCTGCCTCTTCAAGCATCTTCCCCTTTCCTTTGTCAGTGTTGGCTTTCTCAGAATGAGAAACAACTTCAGGAATGTGAGTGGGTAGGAGTACAAACACCCAAGTTCCAAATTTCAGTGAGAGCGCGGAGGTCCGATTCATGAGAGAATATGGCAGAGTACCAACATATCCCTCAGAGACACTCAATTTCCAGAACTCTGGATCAGGAACTTTGCAAGCGTGAAATTGGAACAAGTAGTTGTCACCCTCTTGTCGTTTCCATGTGGCGGTGAGCTGATTGCTTGAAGACTTGTCAATCTTTCTTGCCAGAAGGTTCAGGTAGCTTTTGAACGATCCCTTGGTAGTCCTCAAGGTGCGTCTGCGTTGGATAGCAGAGGACACTAGCGTCTGAAGGCGCCTCTTTCTTGCTTGAGAAAAATAGAGAACAGTACCGGATCTGCTTGCCTTCTTAGTGCTTGCTTCCGTGAACGGTTTGAGAGTAGAAGTCATATGCTCATCGGCAATCCAATGACTTACGCAAAGATTGAACAAGTTGGAATGCAGAGGCATTCTCTTGTGCAACGACAGTTTGGTCAGTGATGAAAGCAGTGTTAATGGTAGGGTTTGGTTGAGATGTGAGTGGTTCATTTGTTGTTTCAGTCAATGGTTCATTGAGGTTTGTGTTTGGTGGGAGTTTTGGCAATGGTTCAGTGTGGTGTTGTGAATGTGTTGGAGAGGAGTGTGGTGTTTGAGTATTGTCAACAAACAGTGAATCCAGAAATTCTTTGTTGGACATTTCAGAAGGAATTTCTTGATAAGGTAAGAGAGAGTTTGCTAACCTTGTGTGAAGGACAAAGTCCTCATCAAAGAAGGGCTCCTCAGGTTCAGCAGAGAGAATCTTCCTTTTCTGATATGCAGGTTGTGGTACAATAGTAACTTGAGATTCTTCAAATTGCTTCCTCAATCTCTTTAGCTTTTTGGGTTCAGCATTCTTGACAGGCGGAGAACCTTTTCCTGATCTGGTTCTTGAAGCGATGGGGTTGGATTGAGACTGCAATGGTTCACCACTCTTCACAATCTTGATTCGAACAGACTGTTCTTCCTCGACCTCAGGGAACGGTGCAATGCGGAGAGCTGCAGGAACAGTTCTCTTGGACGGTTCCTTCTTTGACACATCGGACAGTTCTGTCAGATTTTTCTTCCTTGTCTGGACAGTCTGTTCATCAGATACCTTTTCTTTTCCTCTGGTGTTTTTCCTTGTTCTGGGCAAGTATTCTTCAGGAACTTCAGAGGCATCAAAGGGAATGTGCATTTTGCTCACATCTCCCAGTCTGATCGGTGAAGGAAAGATCACATCTTCATTCAAGCGATCCTCTGATTCCAGAAACTCTTTGATAACACCTTTCTTTTCGAAAATAACGGTCAGCAGCGAGCCAAAAGGAAGGTATCCTTGGCTTTTCTATAGATAGTTGATCAAGTAGTTCCACATCAAGTGTGCAGGGTTAATTTTCACTCTTTTCAAGATCTTGTACAATGCGTACCTTGCATGCGCATTTACATAATTTCTTGCACCATCCTTTGGTAAGACAACCTTGCTAATCACAGCATTGTTGAACTTGACATCATCAATGAGATTGCCCACTTCCACAGTCAGTGGTTCCTCTTGGTTCTTCCAAATGCACTTCCAGTCATCAACTTTCGCAAACCAATTTGGGGAATATTTTTCACCAACTTCCAACTTCACATTCAGTGCTTCAGCCATGTCGTTGAGAGTCACTAAGATGATCTTGTCATTTACTTTGGACTCAATGACTTGTCTGTGATTTATCACAACGGCACAGTCATAAAATTCCTTTACCAAAGGCACATACACTTCGCGCTGAGCCATGGTGTACACGGTCTCCCAGTCCTGATGAAGTAAGTCTGCAAGCCCAGCCATCTTCACGAAGGCAAACACCTTCAGATCAAAGTACCTTGGGGACACAAGAGAGTTGTCACCCAGTTTCTCAGTTTTCACGGCTCCAACCTCCTTGAGTTGAACAAGACGTTGGCGGTTGATCCTCTCTGATCTCCTCTGGATGATCTCCATTTCTTCAGCAGAGTAAGGTGTTTTACCACCTTTCTTGGATTGGGCCTTAGATTTGGAAGGGGCTTTGGAAGAGGTAGCAAGAACTCCGGCCATTTGGGAATGAGAGGAAGTTTCAGAGAAGGCTTAGGGTTTCTTTACTTGGAAGAGAGAGAGAGTAAGTGTCAAATGAAGTGAGGTGAAAGAGAGAGAAGGAAATCTTTTGGATATATTTGATTTGGAATAAGGAATGGCAGTTTTGGATGGTGTGCAGATGGCGGTTTTCTTTTCATGAGAGAGAAACTATTAAACAATTGAGCAGTTGAGACCACGCGCGTTAAAAGTAAGAGAGATAACTGCTTAGCATTTAATGTGATGGGACCTTTCAAAGTTCACTGTTGTAGCACGTGCAAGAGTAATGATGCATTGAACTAAACAATGTCTTTGCCAGCTGTTAACCAAACGATATAGATTTCCTGAGAGCAACTTCATTGAACGGAGAGTTGTTGAACGATTTGATCTACTGGTTGAACAGTGAGGAGACAGAACAGTGCGGATGTTCTTCGAAGAACGAAACCTGCAAAATAGAAACCTTTGTTTCCATACCTTTTATTGAGCAGAGAGCATATTTATCCTTGTTCTTAGATCTGAGAATCTGCCTTCTAAAAGAGGTTTCGTGAGTATGTCAGCAAGTTGATCTTCTGTGTGTATATGAGATATATCAATGTTTCCCTTTGCCACAAGGTCTCTAATGATATGATGTTTGATCTCAATGTGCTTTGTTCTTGAATGCTGAACTGGATTCTTGGCAATATTGATGGCACTTGTGTTATCACATAAAAGAGGTATCTTGTTTTCATGAATGTTGTAATCCTCAAGTTGATGCTTTATCCATAGGAGTTGTGTACAACAAGAACTTGCTGCCACATATTCAGCTTCAGCAGTGGATAAGGAAATAGTGCTTTGACATTTACTTGTCCAGGATACTAAACAGTTTCCCAGAAAGTGACATCCTCCACTAGTGCTTTTCCGTTCAACTCGATCACCAGCATAATCCGCATCACAAAATCCTTTCAACCTGAAATCTTCACCTTTCTCATATAATAGACCAAGATTAGCAGTACCAATTAAATATCTAAAGATTCGCTTAACAGCACTAAGATGAGATTGTTGTGGGTTTACCTGAAACCTTGCACATAGACAAACACTAAACATTATGTCTGGTCTGCTGGACGTTAAATAAAGAAGTGAACCAATCATCCCTCTGTACGATGTTGGATCAACTGGTGAGCTTTCATCACTTTTGTCCAGAACAGTGTTGGGATACATAGGAGTACTCATCTCATTTGACTTGTGCATGTTGTATTTCTTGAGCATATCCTTTATGTACTTGGACTGATGTATGAAGATCTTGTCTTTCTCTTGCTTGATTTGAAGTCCCAGAAAGAATTTCAGTTCTCCCATCATACTCATTTCAAATTCACTTTGCATGAGAGTAGAAAATTCTTTACACAGTTTATCGCTAGTTGCACCGAAGATGATATCATCAACATACAATTGTACAAGGATGTAGTCGTCCTTCAATTGCTTCCTGAAGAGGGTGTTGTCAATCTTTCCTCTTGAAAAACCATTCTTCATGAGAAAGTTGCTTAGACGATCATACCAAGCCCTAGGGGCTTGTTTTAAACCGTACAGAGCTTTCTTCAACCTGTACACGTAGTCTGGAGTGGATGGTTCTTCAAAGCCTGGAGGTTGCTTCACATAGACTTCCTCTTCAATTACTCCGTTCAGAAAGGCGCTTTTGACATCCATTTGATATAGCTTGATGGAATGTTGACATGCAAAAGCTAGGAGTATCCTTATTGCTTCAATTCTTGCAACTGGTGCGAACGTTTCAGTGTAGTCAATTCCTTCTTGTTGGTTGTAACCTTGTGCTACTAGTCTCGCTTTGTTTCTAGTGACTTTCCCATTTTCATCCATCTTGTTTCTGAAGACCCATTTAGTACCAATGATAGATTTTCCAGTTGGTCTTGGAACTAGGGTCCATACTTGACTTCTTTCAAATTGATTTAGTTCTTCTTGCATAGCCAGAATCCATCCTTCACTTGTAGAGCCTCTTCAACGTTCTGGTTCAATCTCTGAGATGAATGCACTGTTTGATTCTTCTCTGAATGCTGATCTGGTCTTTACTCTTTCTGATACACTTCCAATGATTTGCTCTGGTGGATGATCACTTCTGTACTTCCACTCCTTTGGAAGTGAGATTCCGCTTGAAGTCATGACTTGGTCAGACTGTTCAGGAATAGTACCAGGAGGTGACGGAGATTGATCTTCATGAACTGATTCTGATGGTTGAGCTCTCGTTGTGTCGTCATCTGCTTCATCATGATCTGATAGGTCTAGATTGAGAAAATCTCTTTCTAAACGATCAACGCCTTGATTGAACTATCATCAAACTTGACATTGATAGATTCTTCAACAACTTTTGTTCTTGAGTTGTAAACTCTATAGGCTTTGGAGTGAGAAGAATATCCAAGGAGAATTCCTTGATCAGACTTATTGTCAAATTTTCCGATGTTGTCCTTGGTGTTGAGAATGTAACACTTGCATCCAAATGGATGAAAGTATGATACAGTTGGCTTTCTATCTTTCCATAGTTCATATGGAGTCTTTTTCAACATGGGTCGCATAGATATTCTATTCTGAATGTAGCATGCAGTTTCAATAGCTTCAGCCCAGAAATACTTTGGTAGGGAAGTTTCACTGAGCATTGTCCTTGCCATTTCTTGAAGTGATCTGTTCTTCCGTTCAGCTACACCGTTTTGCTGTGGTGTCCTTGGAGCTGAGAACTGATGGCTGATACCTTCTTGTGCACAGAATTTTTCAAAATCTTCATTCACAAACTCTCCTCCTCTGTCACTGCGAATGGCTGTGATGCAGTAGCCCTTTTCATTTTGAACTCTTTTGCTGAAGATCTTGAATGCTTGGAATGTTTCATCCTTGCTTCTTAGGAAGTAGACCCAACAGAATCTTGTGTAGTCATCGATAATGACAAAACAAAATCTTTTTCCAGAAACACTAGCTACCCTAGTGGGACCAAACAAATCCATATGTAAAAGGTCCAGAGGTTTGCTAGTACTGACAAAGTTTTTAGCACGACAGGAGGTACGATGCTGTTTGCTTTGAGTACATGCAGAACATGTAGCATCAGATTTAATAGATAGTTTTGGCAAACCACGTACTAAGTCATTACTTATGATTTTAGTAATGGTCCTTAAGGATGCATGCCCTAGCTTCCTATGCCAAAGCCATGTATTATCCTCTGATGATACTAGACAAGTTACATTTTGATTTGCTAGGTTTTCCAAGTTCGTCTTATATAGATTCCCTTGTCTCTGAGCTTCAAAGATGATTTTGTCATCGGAATCAGTAACACTACACTTCACTTTATTAAAGGAAACAGTGAATCCACTATCACATAATTGACTTATGCTAAGTAGATTATGTTTTAACCCTTCAACTAATAAGACATTATTAATTACTGGAAGAGGTTCCTTACCAACAGTACCTTCTCCAACAATGAATCCTTTTTGATTTCCACCAAAGGTTACAAATCCACCATCAGATCTAACTTGAATCTTGGGGAACATAGACTTTTCTCCCGTCATATGACGCGAGCATCCACTGTCCAGGTACCATTGTTGGCGTTTCCTTCGTTCTGTTAAGTAAATCTGCAACAGGAATTATTGATTTCTTAGGTACCCAGATTTTCTTGGGTCCTATAGGGTTAGTTGCACGCTTGGGAGGAATCTTCTTCTCATAGAAGATTTTCTTTCCTTCCCTTTCTATTGAACAGTTCACAACAAATTTAGATTCACTATCAATAGAAGAAGTAAACGATATATCAAACATAGTTTCATTAGACGGTTCACTGCTGTCAAAACCCAGACCACTTTTATCATATAAGTCTCTACTGTTTCCACATAGTTTAACTAAGTTGTCATGCCCTATTGTGAAAGTAGATAAATCATCAATCAAAACTTTGATTCTTTTCTTTAAAGCAGATACTTCCATTGTGGAGTCTTGTTTCTTTAAAAACTCATTTTCATGAATAATGGAATCTTTTTCTTTTAAAACTTTCTCATGTTCTTTTTGCAACTTGGAAAACTGTTTCTTCAGGTTCTTGTATTTTTCAGATAAAGTGTAAGAATGTTCAAGCAGTTCATTAAACTCTTCTTCAAGATTTTCAGATCTTACCTCATCATCTTCATCATCATCTGATCCATCTACTGAAGCCATGAGAGCGAATAGAGATTCTTCATCTTCTTCTTCCTCGTCATCTTCAGAGTTGTTTTCAGAATCATCCCAGCCAGTTACTAGAGCTTTCTTCTTCTTGTAGAATGGTTTCCTGACAGGCTTTTTAGCTAGTCTAGGACAGTCTGGTTTGATGTGACCTGGCTTTTTGCATTCGAAACATGTAATGTTGCTTTTGTCTGCAGTTGAGGTGCTTTCACCTTTGTGTGGAAAGGATTTCTTTTTCTGACTTGATTCTCTTTTGTTGTCCTTCTTCAGGCCTTTTCCTCTTTGTTGTTTGATCCACATCTTTTTGAACTTTCTGTTGAACAGTGCTTGCTCATCATCGGACAGTTCTTCTGAGGAATCTTCTTCATCAGACATTTCTGTCGTCTGACTGTTTTTGGAGATGTTAGCTTTGAAGGCGATGCTTTTCTGCTTCTTTAGGCTTTCATCTTGACAAAGTTCAATCTCATGAACCTTCAGAGATCCCAGGAGATCTTCAAGTTTTAGTGTGCTAAGATCTCTTGCTTCTTGGATAGCAGTAACTTTGGGTCTCCATCTTTTAGGAAGGCACCTCAGTATTTTTGTGATTTGATCAATGTGTGCGTATGTGCGATCGAGATTTCGAAGACCATTGATAATGGTTTGAAATCTTGCGAACATTTCATCAATGGTTTCATTTTCCTTCATTTTGAAGGTTTCATATTCAGCCACTAGTAAACTTACTTTGGCTTGACGTACATTTGCTGTACCTTCATAGGCAAGCCCTAGAGCTTCCCATACTTCTTTGGCAGTTGCGAGTCCATCAACTTTGTCCAACTGAGCTTTGCTTAATGCACATAAGAGAAATAGTTTTGCCTTTGAATTGAGTTGATAGTCTTTGCGTTGAGCTTCTGTCAGCTGATCTTTCTTGATGGGTTCACCAGCGTCATCTTTATAGACGATGTTGCCATTTTCAATGATATCCCACAACTTGTAGTTTGAGGATTCTATGAAAAGTTGCATGTGCGTCTTCCAGTAGGGATATTCGGTTCCATCAAAGAAAGGAGGCTTGTTGGTGGATGAGCCCGTAGCGATAGCTTGATCTTCTGCCATGGATCTTTACTCTACACCTGTTAAGATGTTAGTTCTAGAGCCTAAGCTCTGATGCCAATTGATATGTAAATAAGTAACACAAGAAAGGGGGGGTTTGAATTGTGTTCTTAAAAATTACTTGTTAAAACTTTAGTTTATGAAAAGAAGATAAGTTCTTAAGAAAATTGTTCTGGTGACTTTTCAAAAACTGTTTAGTGCAGCGGAAGTGAGTAAATAAAGCAGAACGATCAGCACACAGGAATTTATACTGGTTCACCCTAAACGATTGGGCTACGTCCAGTACTTGGCCACCACCAAGATTTTCACTAGCAAGTATCAAGGACTTCTCCAATACAAGTATTAGACAGGACTTCTCCAAGTATTATCACGGACTTCTCCAAGTATTGTACAGGACTCCTCCTAGTATTATCACGGACTTCTCCAAGTATTGTACAGGACTCCTCCTACAATCAACAAGATTGTTTGGCTCTACAAGAAATCTCTTCTCAAAAGAGTTGGTGTAGACAATTTATGGCACTGGAACTCTCAAGTGTTTTGGGTTCTGAAAGGACGTTGGACCACACAAGAGTTCAGAATCTAAGAGAGAAGTAAGAGAAGAGGTTTGACTCTTTTAAGGTTTGGTATTCTCTCTTGATTTAGCAGAGGTATGAGATCGGATTTGACTCTTAGGAAATCTGCTGTGAGCTTTTAATGCTTTGAAGAATGTTTTGATTAATTGCTCTGAGTTCTTTCTTTTCTTGCAATAAATTTTTCTCTTCTTTTCTTCTTCAATCTTCAGATATGTCCTTTATATATGATCTTGCTAGTTGTGTAGCCGTTGAGACACAAAATCTGGCCGTTGTTTGTAGCCGTTGTGAGTGTCATCTAACCATTGATTCAAATCTCCGGTTGGTAGCTTCATTAAATGCATGCTGCTGTTCAAAACTATCCTTTAGCCAAAAAGGTGTACTTTGTCAGCTAGTAGGTGGTGATAGCTTTGGGCTACTTTGCAGAAGAGAGACATTTTGGAAAAGTGATGTTGATGTGTTGTCCTTTTTCCTCTTCATTGGTCATCGAGACTTCTCTCTTCAAAGATAAATCAGTTTGCACGTGACCAGATTAGTTTCCTTCTGACTAAAGCATGGGGCAAATAGTTGAGATACAATTTTGACTTTCCCGCTCAAAGACTTCTTCTGAAATTCTGAGGTATGACGTGGCATAAGACGATACAGAATAAGTGTTTTCCTTGTTTCCTGGACGATGCGGTCATATCTTGCGTAAACTTCTTTTTCCTTATAAAGCTTAGACATATTCGTTGAAGCATGCGACCTTATAATATATATTTCCTGAAAAATGTCATTAACATCTGGAATTAGATTTTAGTATAGAAAGGTATTTATAAAAATTGTTAGGATCAAAATAAGATTGAAACACGTTGTAACACGTTGTAACACGTTTGAACTTAACACGGTATGGTAGTACTCAGGGATTGCAGACTCTTTTTGTTTCGCAATTTGATCAAATTGGCGAATGGGATGATGGGATTGCATCCTACTTGATGATTTCACTGCAAACCGAGTAATCCAGGCAGGAGCCTCAGTTCTGGTTACCTCAACAGCTGGTTCCACACGAGTTGGTTTCTCCACAATTCTCACTTGCTTCTTCATCTTCTTTGGTGGAGGAGCTTCATCATCATCACCATCAGATGGAGCATCTGGCTGAGAGGGTTCCTGATGCTTCCTCTTGGGCTTTTCATTCTTCTTCCTCTGATCAACACCATCAGAGGGATCAGTCTCTTCAGAGGATTCCTCTATAATTATTCTTCTCTTCTTCTTCTTCTTGGGAAGAGAATCAGATTCTGGAGCGGGTGGCAGGGGGTTCTGAAGAACTCGTCCACATCTATTTCATAACCTTGTTCCCTCAAGTAAGCTAGATAGTGCAAGATAGCAACTGGATCATCAGCTTGGGACCATAGAGGGTAATTGGTAAGAGGGACTCTTCTCTGTCTGACTTCATCAGAGGTATCTTCATGAGCAGGGGCCACCTTTGTCTTAATCAATCCCATCTTCTTCATGGATGTGGAAGTGAAGACATCACCAACAACAGGTTTCAGATCCTCTGTGCAGCCTGCTTTGGTCAGATCTTCTATCAACTTGCTTTCCAGGAAGAGGTCTGAGAGAAATCTTCCAAAAGGAATGTATCTGATTGCACTCTTTGAGATAAGAGAACAGGAAGAAGGGAAGGCAGATCTTCTTGCGATCCTGAATGAAGAAGAGCATCCCTTTCTGACAGAAATTGATGTAGTCTTGAGAGCTTCCCTTTGGCCTTTGATTGATGCAGTGTAGGAGAATCTTGTGCCAAATCCTCAGCTTAGGATGAAGTTCTACCACTTTGCAATCACTCTTGCCTGGCTTCCAGTTTGTGTAGAGAGCTTTGTTAACAGCTTCTTTGGTCTTGGGTTTCACCTTTGATTCCGACAGTTGGAATCTGTAGCCTGTACCGGTGTTTTCACCCAGAAGATCAACAATTGATTTCTCCGTGATGATGATTCTTCTGCCAGCAATGTAGGAGACCACTTGGTTGTCATCACAGTCGGCATGTTTCCAGAATTCCTTTACCAACTTGATGTAGACTGGACCACGAAGCATGTTGAAGTATTCTTCCCAGCCTTGAGCTTTTACTTCAGGACGAAGATCAAACCCTTTGGCAGCAATGTTGTCAAGATCAAATCTCCATTCAGCAAGAACCTGGAGTTCATCAGGAGAGTAGACACATGTAACGACACAACCCCTTTGTGCAAGAGGAATCATCTGCCCTGTAGCTTGAGCTTCTGGTTGATTTCTCTGAGTTGTGGAGCCCGATTGACCGGTAATCTGACCTACTACCATGATAGGAAATCTTCTTCCGTCCACAGTTTCACCTCTGTTAGATTTCACCATCTCTGAAGCGGTTGAAGGTTTGGGTAGAAAGAGAGAGGATGAATGAAGAGAGAGAGAGATCGTGGGGATTAAGGGTTTTGCAAACCGAAGAGAGAGAGAGTAACGCAGTAAGTGATGGAGAACGTGTGTGTATAGTGGGCTTTTGAAAATAACCGTTGTTGATTAAAAAGCAAAGTAAAATCAACGGTTAAAAATTAAAGACATCATAGCAACAGTTAATTAAGATCAAGTTTTGATCTAGTAGTACAACTCTATGTTTTGATGATTACAAGTTAACCTTTTGAGTATGAATAATTGTGGTACTCTAACGTGTTTTTCTGAGTGTGCTATTTACAGGCTTTGACCTCAATTCAATCTCACACAAATCAGAAGCACTGTGCATAAAGAGTGACCCAAGCAACGTTTTCGCAACATCTATGTTCACTCTGAATAGTAGAAACTCTTCAGAAGATCTGAAGTTATACAAGCTCTGATATGGACTCAGTCACTAGAAGTTCTGAAGATCCAGAAGTTCTGACAACAAAGAAACTCTGAAGGTTCAGATGTTCTGATGGTGTAGAAGACTGTGAAGATCCAGAAGCTGAATAGTGGAAACTCTGATGTCCAGAAGCAAGAAACTCTAAAGACCATGTACTTCCCTCTGAGTTCAGAATCAGAAGATACAACAGTCAGAGGATCTGTGCTTTCCCTCTGACTCTGATCAACTGGCTTCACAAGTTCCAACATGAAGCATTCCCCTGATCAGAAGTCTCCTAGGTTTAAAGGTCAAGTCGCTATCCAAGTACAAAAGCATATGTACTATCCTGACGACCTACCTAACGTTCTCAGCCACAACAGAAGCAGGAATTTCCAGAACTGCCCTCCAACGGTAGCATTTCCATGCAGCGTTCAAACCCTAATCCTTGGAGTATAAATAGAGGCTGAAGATTGAAAGACGCGGTTGGAAGAATTACACACGCGCAAGCTATATTCAAAAACCTTCAAGCATTCTTTCATCTGAATTCATTGTGTTTACTATTAGCTTTTCAGAAGCAAATCTCTAGTAAACATTCTTTGTTAAACAATTTGTTTAGTTACCTTTAGGAGATCAAGGTTGATCGGATCCTAGAGAAGACTAAGAGAGAGAATCTTAGTGTGAGCTAAGTCAGTGTAATTGTTAGTCACTTGTAGGTTTCAAGTGCAGTTGTAACACTTTACCTGATTAGTGGATTGCCTTCATTCTAAGAAGGAAGAAATCATCTTGACGGGTGGACTGGATTAGCTTGAGGGATTTATCAAGTGAACCAGGATAAAAATCCTTGTGTGTTTTTCTATCTCTTATCTTTAGCACTTAAGTCTCGAAAGATTTGTTGAAATCTTTAAGGTGGAAGTTTTAATTTGAAAACGTTATTCAAACCTCCCCCTTTCTACCGTTTTTCATACCTTCAATCAACACTCATTACGACAGATTGTCAGCACGGGGGCACAAGGAACAATGTATCATAGCTAGTGACACACGTTTACTATCTCAGCTTCAGAGTGAGTGTAACACCCCGATTTCGGTGGCGTCACTTTAGTAACCAAAAAGAAAGTTTAGCGGAAAAACGTGAATATTTTTTTTTCTGATATTTGTTCTAAGTAAATAAAGACTTACGAAATAAAACTTATCGACGAAAAATAAAAACATCTAATGTACAGATATATTTACAGCCCCCGCTGTAAGTAGCATGTCACGTCACGAGTAACCTCCAGTGACGGAAAAGTAGTGCCCGTGGGCAAATATGTCCAAACTGAAACAAAAGGTCAAGTATTCTGAAATACAGTCCTCCAACGAAAGTAGGTCAGCCCAAAACAGCCCGAAGACCTCCTAGTCCGACCAACTCCCTGTGACTCCCGTAAAGAGAACCACACAAAAAGCTAAAGGTCGGGGACCTACCCTGCCCCAAAATGAGAAAACTGAAATCAGAGCCACGACGCTACTCCTACCCTAATCCTGACTAGAGGAGCACAACACACCTCTCCCAGCTACGCGTCACCATGGTCGTCGCCTGAATCTGAATCCAAGACGATCAGGTCTATGACTGCATCGGTCCTCATAGCTGGTCCTGCGGGTACGGTACCCGATCCCAAATCAACAGCTGCCGCGACGGAGGGTGAGCTAGAATCAGATGAAGTCCCTCCTACAGGCAACTCCTCCGAAGGGTCCTCCTCGTCCTCAGGCGACGGTGGTGGTGGTACTACAACTCCAGGGCCACAGTGCACGCCCGGTGGTAGGTTGAAGCTGACGGTGTAGCGTCTCAAAACTCCATGCGTCAAGTTTCCCATTCTGCCGACTCAGTCCTCCATTACTCGCCCCGAATAGATAGCTCGGTGACCGGCGGGGTCGACCACCCATGAGCTCGGGGTATCCTGGTCCAACATCTCGAGCCTAGTCCCCCCCGAAGGGACGACCATCTCGAACCAATCCGGCATAAACATCTGACAAAAGGCGTAGTCCGCCCAAACACACACAGAAGGCGCGAGGGTCAACTCCAAAGAATTACATAAGTAATACACCCAGTAGATAAAGTTTAAGGAATAGCTACTTAGGCTTAATAGTTAGCGATAGCATCATAACATTGTATACCTCCCAATGAATATAAATGACTATAATCACAATTAACATGCATCAAGTAAGTTTAACAAGTATCAATCACACTCGGCAACTAAGTCAGTATGCATGTTGCATTAATGCAATGCTAAGGAACAAGATGCAATCCGGAGGGATGGGCACCATCGAATCAGCCCTAACACCGGCCAAGGTGGGACCATTTTTGCTCGGGATTCTTTTATACCAAACAAAATGTAGTCAGATCAGCAGTGAACCCGTAGGTCTGCCATTTCTGTCTGCTACTAAGAATCACCGTAGTGTTCTTATATGGAAATCCAGGTCTTAGGACCATTTTGGAATCCATCGAGGTCCGACTTACTACCGTGTTAATACCTCAAAATGTGTGAATGAATGCATTAGCCAAACAACGTCTCCGACCTCACTCGTCACATCGTCACGTGTTCTAGCTAACTTATTGTCTCTAAAAAGAATACCCTAAGGTAAAAGTCGAATCTGCGACAAAAGACAATTAAATATAAAAAGAGTGCAACCACTCATGATGACTTCTCGAGTCATCTGACTCATCTCCATCCGATGGTCAAAATCTGCTCAGCGAGCGAAGAGTAACAATGTACTTGGAAACTTATAGTTCCTTGACTTATCATTTAGATAGTCCAATAAATAAACTCCTCATCGAGCAAAGATTATAAAATACTCAGAAACTTATTAGTTTTCCTAAATCTTGGATTCGGCGACACTTCTCATTTTCTAAAGCTAATATCCAAACCCTAAGCTTTCATCTGAGATTGTTATCATTATTTAAAGGGGTTCAGAGGTTGTTTAGTTTGTTATGAATTTTCCTTGTAAAATGGTTTGCATTTAGTTTTGTCTCTAATCCTATGAGTTTAAAAGATCCCATAATCCCAAGAAATTCCCAGAGAAGGTCTCGATCCATTTAAGACAATAACAAGGGCCCGAACCTCTGTTCGTCCCGTCAAACTTTCCCAAAATCTCATGATGATTTTGGCATAACTGCCTGTTATCCTCACTCTGACATACAACAGATATATGTGTATTTGCATAATCAAAGTAACACAATCCAACTGTCATGGCACATATATCAACACATCCTAGATTAACCATTTAGCACATAGCATGCGAATCAATCTCAAAAACAATTCAAGCGATAATTGATTATCAATTGTCAGTCGTAGCCTCAGAAAACATTTTTCCCAGTCAAACACAATCAAGTGCATAAACAGTAAATCAAGTCGAATTCGTCGATACCTAAAGCATTAGCAAGTATTCAGTGAGTAGCTCTCACGTGTAGGTTCTCCAGCTCGCTCACCAAGTTTTCCTTCACAATCTTCCTCTTCGAATCCACAAAGTTCCTCAAACGAACCTTAGAGCAAATTCACAGAAATCAATCACAATGAGTCAGAAACTCAGCAAACAATACGTACTAGGGTTACACGAATCATTATAAACTCCGAAGTACGACAATCTAACGCGTTAAGACAAGTTTTCGAGAAACAAAATTCCCCATCCCCCCTAATGAGGAGCTCTCAGCCACTTTTCACAATTGGGTGGGCCGATTTTTCTTCGATCAAACTTGGTTCCTAGCTTATCATTAGCCGTAACTAAGACGAATCTAAGCTCAGAAAAATTTTCGGATCGAAAACTGTCGCAGGGGTATTTTGGTCATTATTTTCAGCTCAGAATTTCAAAACTGGATTTTCGAAAAACAAATTGGATGGGGACGTCACCAACGACGTTTATGACGACTAATCCTACTAGCGCTAAGCTAAGTCGTGAATTTTCAGCTTAAAGAACGAAACTTTGTCCAGAAATGGGTTTTTCCAACAGAAATGAATTCCGGCGGCATTTCGGCGACATTCGGCAAAATGTAATCCGCTAAACACGCTCAGGAGCATGCAGGGAATAAGTTTAGACACTAAAATCAGCTTATTTGGACAGTTTTACAAAAAGCTCAAAACTTTGAGCACAGAAAGACATAGAGAAAGACGACAGAATTGACGATCAGAAGTGAGATATGGTATCTATACCTCGAAGTCTTCGATTAGCAACGAACGGTGCAGCGATCGGGCAAGAATCGGCGAAAATCACTTTCTCCTCCTCCTTCTCCTATGCTCGGAGATTTCTAAGATAGGTTCTGGCGACAGAATTCCAGAACTTAAAACAGGTTTCTTGGAATTTAATCAAACGATCCAAAGTCGGTGTTAATCGATTTTACCCGAAATACTACTTTTTGCAGTTGATGTCGGATGAGAAAACTTCGTTCTGCAGAAAGATTAGGAATATCAAGAGAAATAGGCGATCGCGTGTGGAATCTTCGTTTGAAGCTCCGAATAGAAAAGTCTTTATCGTCCGTTGATTTTAGGTTTCTTGAACTATCAGTGATTTAGTTGATTTAGTTTCGGCAAACTTCCGAGTATTGGAATTTGACGTTCGTACATTCCAGGGTTTCGTATCGAAACGCTTGTTTATAGACGAATAAGAGGAGTTCTAACATTTCTCTGAAGATTTTTGGAATTAGTTTCCATCGTGTCTTTAAGTGTAAATTAGCTATTTACTAGCGTCCTTGCCCTAGGTTTAAGCGAATACTAATCGTGCTATAACTTTTATCGACTTTGATTCAATCCTTAGCCTTTTCCTGAACTTTCTCCTTCATAAATTAACTCCATTCGATAAACTTGTTCAGGTTTTTCCTTCACGTTACATCAACTAATCGTGAATAGGAATTTTATTCGGTTTATTCTAAACTCGAAACTTTGGGTCTCACATTACTACCCTCCAAAAAGAAAGTTTCGTCCTCGAAACTTAAGGTTTAGCAAAAAGTTCCGGATACAGTTCCTTGATCTTTTCCTTCAATTCCCATGCCGCATCACCAGTGTTCTTGTTCCAAATGACTTTTACCAACACAATCTCTTTTCCCCTCAACTGTTTTATCCTTGTGTCACCAACGCTAATTGGCGGCGCCTCAAAAAACAGCTCATCCTTCAGCTCTATGGTGTCCGGCTCGACCACTTGGGTTGGGTCCGTTGGAAATAATATTGGTTGGCACTCCGTGCAATCGCACGGCCTTACCCACTTGCTCATTTACTTTCATTCATCCGAAATTCCGCTTAAACTCGGTACATCTCTATCGTTCCGAAGTGAATGCTCAACTTGTCCTCGTGATCTTCATCCATGATCCAAAACTCAACTCGATCTTTCACAACTCCTAGACAAACTATCCCTTGGAATCCACTTGTCCATTAATCATTACCTCTAACTTCGTAACTATCCTCATTCGCACCATGAGATCAATTTTCCACTTAGTCACGATTCAAATTAAAGCTCGACTTGAGTCTTAATACCTTGTGCATCACTAGACTCATTCCCTTTAACATCAATTCATTAACAATTCATAAGCTAATCATCATCTTAATATCTAGCAATCCATTATTGTCATCTCCTTTTTTGAAACTTTCCTCACTCAAACCAATTTACACATACTGAAATCTCTAACACTTCGCACAAATCGGAACCCGTCCCCTAGAAGATCAAATCATAACTATACCTCAAGGGACTTTACTAGTCATTTCATCATCTGATCCTTCGACCTTCTGAGATTTAACTGCTATCATAACCGCTAACACCGCTAAATCTCTTATTCATACCTGATCTTTAACTCACAAGGTCAATCATACCCCTAGGATTCTCATTCAACTTAGTAAAAATTCACTTACTAACCCCTAGTATACATAATCGAAATCCACAACAAAGTTCCATTCCCTCATAGACTCTAAGAAACTCGTCCAAATATGATACCTCCAGTATTCATCTTGATACCAACACTTTCCTTTTTGTAACTTGATCACCGTCTCGTTAATCAACTTCTTAATCTCTCAATCAAATTCTGACAAACTTTGAGTCCTACGCACTTAGACAAAAATTCATAGACTTAAAACCTAAACCTTCGCCAAGTTTGGACCTCTAATGGCCTTTAATTCTTCAATACTTCTTAAATGAATATCCATTTCTTAAAACTATAACTCCTTTGCTTACACAAACGACCTGACTAGTGTCGTCATGCTTTCACATTCACGACTTGATCCTGATATTCACAATCATAACTTATTATGCTAACATCATTCAAATCTTATCACATGGCTCATCATGTCAGCAACCTCAATGGATTTAACCCGAAACTCATTTTCAGGTCTTCAGTCTTCTAAAATTCAACTTCTATTGTCACACCTACAACCATAAGATCTCCTACTCGTACGTGACTCTCAACTCTCAGGGTCAATCTTAACCCTAAGATTTCAATCCAACTTAGTAAATCTCACTTAGTAATCTTAGCATGTTTCTCTGAATTCCATATCAACAATCTCAAGTATTCAACTTACGCTAAAACTTTTTCTAACTTAATCATTAATTTAACACTTAGTTACTCAAGCAAACACCTGACAATTCTCTAAGTCTTACACATTCAAGTTAAAATTCATGGGCTTAAAATCTAAACATTTACCTAGTTTGCCTCGGTAATGTCCTTTAACACTTCAACACTTTTCAAGTGAAAATTCATATCTTAAGACTATAATGTCTCCACAAATTAATCAGCGCTTAGCAAAACTTATTCCTCGAACTCGACTATAACGATCTAGTTCAGAGGTAATTCTTCTCAATCTTGCTACTATCAAGCTATCATCTATAACCTGATTAAATCCAACCTATTTAGTCTCTAACAATTCCACTCAGTAATCACATAACCTATGACTTCATAACTTCCGAGAAAATACTTAATATTTTTCCAACATTAAATCTCTTGACTTAGTCTACCTCTACTTAGAGTAATCACACGAACTAGCCAATTAATGTCTATACAACAATCATCAACTTCCAAAATTTAAATTTTAATCTTTTACAATCAAGTGCTTAACACGAACTTTCCGCCCAAATCCGACTAATCCTCGATCAATTCAAATTAATCTTACCAATCCTTCTATCAAAGTCCATAGCCAGCTGTGATTCCGAATATCACCCCCTCAATATTAAGTTGATCAGGCCTAATATATCGAAGGTGGAAATTTAGAAAAACCCACTGGAACAGTCAATGAGTTCCTATCGTCCAGTAGTCACAAATATCCTGATATTAAATCCTTAAATGATTCCGCTACGGAACTACACACCCTCAACATAACACGTATACTACCCATAAGGAATCTCTCTAAGATTCACTCTTTAACTTCTAGCTTCCTTATAAACGCATCGGTGCAAGACTACTTTTCTAGGCTTAGTGTGTCATTCTAAACCTCGTGTACCTCTATAGTTTAAACACGAGCAACAGTCAAATAAAGTCGTAATAGGTGTAATAACCATAAGGTCAAAACTCAAACAGTAAAAGCAAGTTAGGCGTGTTGCACATTCTACGAGAGTAATGAAGAACATGTTGTACTAGAATTAGAAATAATAGTTAGAAGGTTACCATCGTTCTTGCGCTCTCCTCTGGCAAACCCCTCAGCTCCTTCACCGTCCATGATATAAACCCTTCCTCTAGCAGCAGGACGCTTTCCTCGAGTAGTTCCAGATGATTCACCTTTTGACGCCTTGCATTCCTTGACGAGATGCCCTAGTTGATTACAATTGAAGAATCGCTTCCCTTTGTCCTCGCACTTATTAGCATAGTGACCAATTTCCCCACATCTGTAACATGACACTTGTTTCCTAGCCCCTCCAGCCATGGCAGGAAGCTTTCCCTTCATCTTGTTGTCAGACGGTCCCGCCTGAAACGTCCTACAGTTCACGGCCAAATGTCCACATCGTTTGCACTTGCAGCATTCTGGTCTAGTCATTGAGCACTGAAAGGCGTAGTGTCCAAGTTTCCCGCAACGGTAGCATGTCACAGCATCCTAACAAATAGTTGCGGTCGTTGACTTGCGTGATTCTGGGTAGGGTCTCTTCCCTCGGGATACTGGTATGGCTTCCACTGCCGGTAATCCTGAGAACCTGATCTCACTGGTCCTCCAGTTCCAGCTCGGTACCATCCACTATGCTTGTACTTGGACTCCTCGATTAGCGGTTGAGGTTGCTCACGTGCAGCCTCCTCAGCGCGTTTGTAAATGTCCTCAGTAGCCTGATTCATCATTGCCTCAATCATGGTAGCTATTGCCTTCGCCATTCGGTCAGGGCTTACCATCCTATGCTTAGTCAAACAAACAGTTAGTACTCATCATAAGATAGCATCTAACATAACTATACAATATGATTAAGCAATTGCTTCAGTCAATTCTAAGCGAAAAATCGCTTGCAGACAATCAATTTTTACTCTTTGCAGAGTCACACAACCTAGCACAGAAGACCTATTCCCCAAAGACTCCCGAAAGACTCGACAAGCTCTGATACCACAATGTAACACCCCGATTTCGGTGGCGTCACTTTAGTAACCAAAAAGAAAGTTTAGCGGAAAAACGTGAATATTTTTTTTTGATATTTGTTCTAAGTAAATAAAGACTTGACGAAATAAAACTTATCGACGAAAAATAAAAACATCTAATGTACAGATATATTTACAACACCCGCTGTAAGTAGCATGTCACGTCACGAGTAACCTCCAGTGACGGAAAAGTAGTGCCCGTGGGCAAATATGTACAAACTGAAACAAAAGGTCAAGTATTCTGAAATACAGTCCTCCAACGAAAGTAGGTCAGCCCAAAACAGCCCGAAGACCTCCTAGTCCGACCAACTCCCTGTGACTCCCGTAAAGAGAACCACACAAAAAGCTAAAGGTCGGGGACCTACCCTGCCCCAAAATGAGAAAACTGAATATCAGAGCCACGACGCTACTCCTACCCTAATCCTTACTAGAGGAGCACAACACACCTCTCCCAGCTACGCGTCACCATGGTCGTCGCCTGAATCTGAATCCAAGACGATCAGGTCTATGACTGCATCGATCCTCATAGCTAGTCCTGCGGGTACGGTACCCGATCCCAAATCAACAGCTGCCGCAACGGAGGGTGAGCTAGAATCAGATGAAGTCCCTCCTACAGGCAACTCCTCCGAAGGGTCCTCCTCGTCCTCAGGCGACGGTGGTGGTGGTACTACAACTCCAGGGCCACAGTGCAAGCCCGGTGGTAGGTTGAAGCTGACGGTGTAGCGTCTAAAAACTCCATGCGTCAAGTTTCCCATTCTGCCGACTCAGTCCTCCATTACTCGCCCCGAATAGATAGCTCGTGACCGGCGGGGTCGACCACACATGAGCCGGGGTATCTGGTCCAACATCTCGAACCTAGTCCCCCCCGAAGGGACGGCCATCTCGAACCAATCCGGCATAAACATCTGACAAAAGGCGTAGTCTGCCCAAACACACAGAAGGCGCGAGGGTCAACTCCAAAAAATTACATAAGTAATACACCCAGTAGATAAAGTTTAAGGAATAGCTACTTAGGCTTAATAGTTAGCGATAGCATCATAACATTGTATACCTCCCAATGAATATAAATAACAATAATCACAATTAACATGCATCAAGTAAGTTTAACAAGTATCAATCACACTCGGCAACTAAGTCAGTATGTATGTTGCATGAATGCAATGCTAAGGAACAAGATGCAATCCAGAGGGATGGGCACCATCGAGTCAGCCCTAACACCGGCCAAGGTGGGACCTGTAACGCCCCGATTTCTCGTGCGTCACGGAAAACCGGATATCCATTTTCACAAAGAATTTTCGTCGTTCAATTAATTATTCTTAATTAATGACAAACCATCCATTATTACGAAAACCTCGAATGTTAAACCTCCTTTGTACTCCAATTGATCGTATAAATAAATCATGGGCGAAGAATGAAATGAAACATGGGTTCTATTAGCAGAAGATAAACTGTTTGAACCGGAAATGAAATAAAATAGCAAAATGGGACACTCGCCCATGCGAGGCCAATTATTCAAAATTAAGGGTACTCAAATATCCCCAACCGTTACAAAACTGAGTTGATAAAAAGTAAATAAAATATCTCGACACGAAGCTCACTCCGCCCCAAGGATACCCTCAACTCTCTTCTTGGCGTCCCTCCCTTCTGGATTGGCAGGGTCTCCATTAGAACCCTCAAGCCACCCATTCCGCTGCTCCTTGGCCGGCGCTTGAGGCTTGGACACTACTTCTTCAGATGGGTCGAGCTCCACAGAAGAGACCCTCGAACCATCATCCTGGGGAATCTGAAATCGTGGAGGTGCGTAGGGCATACGAATGGTTCCTCCATGTACGCGCTGGACCTCCATCACCCCTCCATACACGTCATAACTCGTCAACTCCGCGCCGCCGACATAAATCCTCCGAATCCCGGACGTGTCGGCCATCCAGGTTCGGTCTTCCTCCTCATTGAGGAGTTTCAGCTCCAGAACGTGGACTGACGACTGTGAAGTCAGCACCATCTACCCGCCCCCAAGTAAACACATAGCAAACAAGAAAGGGTCAGGTCTAAAAGAAAACACATAATACAATAGATATAATGAGACAACTTCCACAATTTTAAAAAGTAACTATCTCTTTTACATTAGGGCTTAAGATGTTAGTTAGTCATCTATCGGTTCCTCACTTCACACAACCCACCAAATCTTCCATGGCCATCTTCGTGCTTCCGCAGAGGCACGGCTATCACGGTGACCGCAGTCAACCAAATCACGTGGAGCCGCAATGATCCACAAAAGTTCACGGTGACCGCAGTCAACCAAATCACGTGAGCCACACCGGCCCACAGAGTTCACGGGTGACCGCAGTCGACCCAAATAACTCCCTCGCGTGCAAGGTACCATCGTTCTCATGGTCCATAGTCTCACTAGACCTATGTCCAATAAAATTTTATTCACAATCATCTTGCAAGCGAGTTAATTCACTTTCTTAAGATTGAGGCTCTAGGTCAAGTCATCCTAAGTCTTTTATTTTCTCATCTCAAAGTTTACACTCCCAACAAGACATAATTAATTCCTTAAAGGGTAACACGGGAATTACGGCTAGGTGAGCGACCCGTGTCGCCAAAATTCACAACTCATGCATTAAAAATGCTACAAGATTACCAAGGAAAATTATTATGTACGTAAGCAACCAACCAAGGAAAAAGTCACCAAACTCCCCTCTAAGTTGGGTTCGGCCGAGACCAACTTTGGTCCCTAGGTTTGTAAAAAAAAATTTCTTTTTCCCTTGATTACTTACCATAACATTTTTCCAAGTCAAACATTTATACAATTGTAAAAGAAAAATCCAGCCAACTCACATCATCATCAACGCATGAAATAAGGCCAATTTTAAAGTAAGTATACAATCATCACATGAGCAAAATTTCCAGGACCTTGAATCTCAAAAAAAAAAACACGTATGGCATATTACACCCCATATCACCATCTAGTAAAATTTTCCAGCAAACATCTCTTTCACAAAAATCCCCTTAACATCAAGAACATGCCAAATTTGAGATTTACTACTATCATGGAATCCTTCACGTAAATATTGAACCAGAACTGAACATGTTAGAGCAAAATATAGACCATGATAAACTTAGCAACAAGGTGCAGCCACCTCACTCAAGCACAAACTCATGCAAACTCATGGTAAAAGTCATAACTTTCCAAGGAAAACTCAAGATATAACTCCTATTCTACCCAAGAGATCCTTGGACCAGCCCTTACCTTTGTCCTTAGGCTTGAAGAAAAGATGAAATTGAAGAGCAAGGTTCTGGTTTCTCTCCTCTTCTCCCACGCGTGACCTTCCTCTCTCCCTCTCGCTCGCGAACTCCTTCTCCCTCTTGTGCGAACACGTCGACGGTGGTGGGGCTTGGGACGGTGACGGCTAGGGTGCAAGGGGAATGTTTCTCTCACTCTTTCTCCTCTGTTTTACGTGTTTCAGAAGTGCACCAGGTTTCTTTCTTCAGAATAGTGTGAAAAGAAACCCTTTCCCCCCCCAAAACCCTACATAGCCCGCGTCCCCTCTCTCCCTCTCTTGGGCTAGGGTTTGTTTTCCTTCAAGCCCGACCCAAGTCAAAACCCTTGACCCCATCACTTAAGAACTTACTCAGGTCTGAAACTAATCAAAAACCTCAGCCCTTTTTAGTAATATCACGATCAAACTCGGAATTGAAAGGAAACAAATCAATTAAATCCGCTGGTACTGTACAGCCAGGACCATCGTCACTAAACCGATGATATCTCGAGCTACAGAGGTCGGAATGACCGGATTCCACTTCAAGAATTTTCTAGACTTAAAGGGCTACAACTCTCATGAAGGAAGTTTTCCCAAATGAAGTCGTTAAGACCCTCTAAAAATTCACCCAAGTTGACAGTTCTAATCTGCCAGCTATCAAACATTAACTAAAACTTCAATTTTATTCAAACTTCCATAAAATTGTTCCAAATTGAACTTAGGGCCTTACAATACCACCCCCCTTAAAATAGTTTCGCCCTCGAAACTTAAGGGTTTACAGATAAATCGGGGTGTGACTCCCGCATCTTATCCTCTAACTCCCAGGTCGCGTCGCCAGTCTCTTGGTTCCACACGACCTTCACTAAAGGCACCTCCTTGTTTCTTAAGCGCTTTATGCTTCGTTCGACGATCTTGATGGGTGGCACCTCCATTGTCAGATCATCTCTCAGCTATATGTCGTCTGGCGTAATCACATGTGAATCATCTGCCATGTACTTTCGCAACTGCGACACATGAAGAACGTCATGGATGTTTGATAGAAACGGTGGTAGGGCGATCCTGTACGCCACCGGTCCAACTCGCTCCGTGATCTGGTACGGCCCAATAAACTTCGGAGTAAGCTTCTTGGACTTGATTGCCCTTCCGACACCTGTCATCGGGGTAACCCGCAAGAAGACATGGTCTCCGGCCTGAAATTCCAACTCCTTTCGTCGGTTGTCGGCGTAACTCTTTTGGCGACTCTGCGCGGTTCTCATCTTTTCCTGAATTCTCCTGACTTCCTCGGTGGTCTGTTGCACCAATTCCGGACCAATCACCAAATTTTCCCCATCTTGATGCCAGCATAAGGGCGTACGACACCTCCGACCGTACAAAGCTTCGTAAGGTGCCATGCCGATGCTCGCATGGAAACTATTGTTGTAAGTGAATTTGATCAATGGCAGCATCTCATCCCAACTGCCCTTGTGATCGAACACACAGGCCCGTAGCAAATCTTCCAGCGACTGGATTGTCCTCTCTGTCTGCCCATCGGTTTGGGGATGATAGGCAGAGCTCAACCTCAACTTAGTTCTGAGGGCCTGCTGCAAGGCTCCCCATGTAGACGCACAACCTCAGCCACATAAATCTCCGCCAATTTCTCCACCTTGTACTTCAGGTTGATCGGGATAAAATGAGCGGTCTTTGTCAAACATCAACAACAACCCAAATTGCATCGAACTTCCTCCGAGTTAAAGGTAAAGCCGTCACGAAGTCCATAGAAATACTGTCCCACTTCCACTCTGGGACATCTAGTGGTTGCAGCTTCCCTGCGGGCTTCTGATGCTCTACCTTCGCCTTCTGACATGTCAGGCAAGTAGAAACATACTCAGCAACCTGCTTCTTCATCCCAGGCCACCAGAAGTGAAGTTTCAAGTCCTGATACATCTTGTTCATTTCGGGATGGATACTCAGTCTACTCTTGTGTCCTTCATCCAGGATCAATCTTCTCATCTCTGCATCGTTAGGCACACATATCCGTCCCTTGCATCGCAGAATATTGTCATTCCCAATAGAGAACTCTGGTGCCTTTCCCTGAGTCACACGGTCTCGCCACTCAGCTATCCCTTCATCAGTCTCTTGTCTAGACTTGATCTCTTCCAAAAGTCCACTTGACACCGTCACCATTCCGAAACTCAGTCTTCCTGGTGCGAGCTTAACGTCCAAGCTCAGATCTCGGAAAGCCTCCAACAGTTCTAACTCCTTGACCATCATTGAGGACACATGTATAGCCTTCCAGCTGAGAGCGTCGGCTACGACATTGCTTTTCCCCGGATGGTACTGCAGAGTGAACTCATAGTCCTGAAGGAATTCCATCCACCTCCGCTGCCTCATGTTCAGATCCTTCTGATCAAATAAGTATTTTAAACTCTTATGATCGCTATAGATCGTGAACGTACTGCCATAGAGATAGTGTCTCCAAATCTTGAGAGCATAAACTATGGCAGCCAACTCCAAGTCATGTGTGGGGTAGTTCTTCTCATGAGTCTTCAACTGCCTTGAAGCATACGCAATTGCTTTCTTATCTTGCATCATTACACAACCCAACCCATTGTGTGACGCATCACAGTACACGTCATAAGGTTCTCCTTCCTTAGGTAAAGCTAGTATGGGTGCGGTGGTCAGCCGTTTCTTCAACTCCTGGAAACTAGCCTCACACTTCTCCGTCCACGCAAACGGTTGATTCTTCTTTGTCAACTGAGTCAACGGCGAAGTCAACTTTGCGTAATCTTTGACGAATCGTCTATAGTAGCCAGCAAGCCCAACAAAGCTTCTGATGTCGCTTGCTGTCTTTGGTTGCTCCCATGACAGAATCGTCTCGATCTTGCTAGGGTCAACGGCCACACCCTGACTTGATATGACATGACCTAGGAACTTCACCTCTTCCATCCAGAATTCACACTTCGAGCCGTTAGCATATAGCTCCTTCTCCCGCAATACTCCTAGCACTTGACGCAAATGCTCTTCGTGTTCTTCCTTACTCTTCGAGTAAATCAAAATATCATCAATGAACACGACCACGAACTTGTCCAGGAATGGCCTGAACACTCTGTTCATGTAGTCCATAAACACTGCGGGTGCATTAGTAACCCCAAACGGCATCACAAGATATTCATAATGCCCGTATCGGGTCCTGAATGCGGTCTTCTGGATGTCCGATTCCTTGACTCGGATCTGATGGTATCCTGACTTAAGATCTACCTTCGAGAAGATCACCGCTCCTCTAAGTTGATCCATCAAGTCGTCTATCCGAGGCATCGGATAACGGTTCTTTACTGTCACCTTATTCAGCTGCCGGTAATCCACACACAATCTGGACTTCCCATCCTTCTTCTTTACCAATAGCACAGGTGCACCCCATGGCGATACGCTAGGTCGAATGAATCCCTTTGAGGAGAGATCATCCAACTACTTTGCCAACTCTACCAACTCCGCTGGGGCCATATGATAAGGTGCCATCGATATTGGTCCAGTACCGGGCACAATGTCAATAGAGAACTCCGTCTCTCTGACTGGTGGCAAACCGGGTACATCTTCGGGAAACACATCGACATACTCCTGTACCACCAAGATATTGCGCACATCACCATCATGTTTCGCTTCGGCAACGATAGAGTTCACATACGCCGGTGAACCCTTCCCCAAGTTGTACGAGTTTAAGTAATCCGTAACACCGGGATCTGGGAATACTACCGCCTTGTTAGCACAATCTAAGACCACGTGATATTGCGCTAACCAATCCATTCCCAAGATCACATCCAGTTCTTTGAGCCCTAAACAGACGAGGTTCGCAAAGAACTTCCGATCCTCGTAAACCAACGGACATTGCAAGCATGCCGTGCGTGTAACTAGTCGATCAGCGGCAGGGGTTGTCACCACCAGATCGAAGGGTAGGTCAGCAGTCAGTAACCCTAACCTCTCCACACAGTCCTCAGCAATGAATGAGTGCGTGGCACCCGAATCAAATAAAACCATTAGTGATGTCCCAGCAATAAGACACGTACCCTGGATAAGGTCATCAGTAACAGCGGCCTGTTCGCCAGAAATAGCAAAGACACGACCTGGAGCAGATGGTCGTCTCCCTCTGGCGGTATTCAGCACTGGCTCAGCTTTAGCAGCACTCGGGCAATTTCTCTCCACATGTCCTGGTTTTCGGCATCTCCAGCATACAATCTCCTTGCCACATTCATTAGCATAGTGTCCTTTCTCATTGCACTTGTAGCAGGTCACATCTTCCTTTGAAACAGGGGCTGCTCCCCTCACAACATTTGGCACTTGGGCAGCTGGGCGCTGGTAAGGCTTTCTCATTGGCGCCTTGCCCTTATCGAACTTCCCCACTGGTCTCTGTCCATTGAATCTTCCCGGTTGATTCTGTCCCGGGCGTACTGATCCTCCGTACTCTGGGCGGCCTCTCTGCCTGTTTTCCATAGCCTCGACTTCACGGGCCTTCTCCACTAGCTGTTGGTAGACCCTGATTCCCAAAGGCCTCACAGCCTTCTCAATCTCATTCCTCAACCCTCGCATGAACCTATTGCATAGGTAAGCCTCATCCACCTGGTTCTGGAAGAATCGAAAGTGTTTGGATAGGGCTTCCAAACGTGCAGCATACTCTCCCACAGAGGTAGGTCCTTGCCTCAAGCTGAGGAACCTGTTCTCCATTTCTTCCCTTGCTGTTTCCGGGAAGTACTTATCCATGAACGCCTTTCTGAAAGACTCCCAAGTGATGACCTCATGGTTGGCCATCATCAGCTGTCTGGCACTACGCCACCAATACTCAGCATCACCCTTCAGCATAAAAGTGGCCAAGTTGACCTTCTCGGCATCCGGGGTATGGAGTGCCTCAAAGATCTTCTCCATCTCCTGAACCCATAGATCAGCCTTTTCGGGTTCAGCTTCTCCTTGGAACTTGGGCGGTGCGTGCCGGTTGAAGTCTGTTCTCATGCGAATCTGATCTTGAGCCAATTCCCTCTCGGCTCGCTGAGCTCTTCGAGCTTCCTCCTCTATCTCCTATTATTCTCTTCTGCCTCTCGCTGAGCCTGGGCTGCAGTCTGGGCAGTAGTAACGGCGACTTGCTGGGCGACGACCTGCGCCAGCTGGGCCATAGCCTGGGCCAACTGAGCGTTAGTGGGGTCCTGTCTTGGAGGCATCCTGCTTGAAATAGAACCACAAGCTAACGTCAGTGCCCACAATATCAATTAACTTTCAACAGTAAAATTAAGCTACCTTACCCCAAGTACCACGACAATGGTACTAACTTCAGACAATCTCAATCAAACAACCATCTTTGCATACAAGTCTACCCAACCTCACCGCGGAACTTTGAAAGCATCTTTATCAAAACAAAACATCAACGAGTTCGGAAACTCGTAAGCCCAAAACCCTTAGTGCTCTGGTTTCTCAACCGGAGCTCTGATACCACAATGTAACGCCCCGATTTCTCGTGCGTCACGGAAAACCGGATATCCATTTTCACAAAGAATTTTCGTCGTTCAATTAATTATTCTTAATTAATGACAAACCATCCATTATTACGAAAACCTCGAATGTTAAACCTCCTTTGTACTCCAATTGATCGTATAAATAAATCATGGGCGAAGAATGAAATGAAACGTGGGTTCTATTAGCAGAAGATAAACTGTTTGAACCGGAAATGAAATAAAATAGCAAAATGAGACACTCGCCCATGCGAGGCCAATTATTCAAAATTAAGGGTACTCAAATATCCCCAACCGTTACAAAACTGATTTGATAAAAAGTAAATAAAATATCTCGGCACGAAGCTCACTCCGCCCCAAGGATACCCTCAACTCTCTTCTTGGCGTCCCTCCCTTCTGGATTGGCAGGGTCTCCATCAGAACCCTCAAGCCACCCATTCCGCTGCTCCTTGGCCGGCGCTTGAGGCTTGGACACTACTTCTTCAGATGGGTCGAGCTCCACAAAAGAGACCCTCGAACCATCATCCTGGGGAATCTGAAATTGTGGAGGTGCGTAGGGCATACGAATGGTTCCTCCATGTACGCGCTAGACCTCCATCACCCCTCCATACACGTCATAACTCGTCAACTCCGCGCCGCCGACATAAATCCTCCGAATCCCGGACGTGTCGGCCATCCAGGCTCGGTCTTCCTCCTCATTGAGGAGTTTCAGCTCCAGAACGTGGACTGACGACTGTGAAGTCAGCACCATCTACCCGCCCCCAAGTAAACACATAGCAAACAAGAAAGGGTCAGGTCTAAAAGAAAACACATAATACAATAGATATAATGAGACAACTTCCACAATTTGAAAAAGTAACTATCTCTTTTACATTAGGGCTTAAGATGTTAGTTAGTCATCTATCGGTTCCTCACTTCACACAACCCACCAAATCTTCCATGGCCATCTTCGTGCTTCCGCAGAGGCACGGTTATCACGGTGACCGCAGTCAACCAAATCACGTGGAGCCGCAATGATCCACAAAAGTTCACGGTGACCGCAGTCAACCAAATCACGTGAGCCACACCGGCCCACAGAGTTCCCGGGCGACCGCAGTCGACCCAAATAACTCCCTCGCGTGCAAGGTACCATCGTTCTCATGGTCCATAGTCTCACTAGACCTATGTCCAATAAAATTTTATTCACAATCATCTTGCAAGCGAGTTAATTCACTTTCTTAAGATTGAGGCTCTAGGTCAAGTCATCCTAAGTCTTTTATTTTCTCATCTCAAAGTTTACACTCCCAACAAGACATAATTAATTCCTTAAAGGGTAACACGGGAATTACGGCTAGGTGAGCGACCCGTGTCGCCAAAATTCACAACTCATGCATTAAAAATGCTACAAGATTACCAAGGAAAATTATTATGTACGTAAGCAACCAACCAAGGAAAAAAGTCACCAAACTCCCCTCTAAGTTGGGTTCGGCCGAGACCAACTTTGGTCCCTAGGTTTGTAAAAAAAATTTTCTTTTTCCCTTGATTACTTACCATAACATTTTTCCAAGTCAAACATTTATACAATTGTAAAAGAAAAATCCAGCCAACTCACATCATCATCAACGCATGAAATAAGGCCAATTTTAAAGTAAGTATACAATCATCACATGAGCAAAATTTCCAGGACCTTGAATCTCAAAAAAAAAAAACACGTATGGCATATTACACCCCATATCACCATCTAGTAAAATTTTCCAGCAAACATCTCTTTCACAAAAATCCCCTTAACATCAAGAACATGCCAAATTTGAGATTTACTACTATGATGGAATCCTTCACGTAAATATTGAACCAGAACTGAACATGTTAGAGCAAAATATAGACCATGATAAACTTAGCAACAAGGTGCAGCCACCTCACTCAAGCACAAACTCATGCAAACTCATGGTAAAAGTCATAACTTTCCAAGGAAAACTCAAGATATAACTCCTATTCTACCCAAGAGATCCTAGGACCAGCCCCTTACCTTTGTCCTTAGGCTTGAAGAAAAGATGAAATTGAAGAGCAAGGTTCTGGTTTCTCTCCTCTTCTCCCACGCGTGACCTTCCTCTCTCCCTCTCGCTCGCGAACTCCTTCTCCCTCTTGTGCGAACACGTCGACGGTGGTGGGGCTTGGGACGGTGACGGCTAGGGTGCAAGGGGAAAGTTTCTCTCACTCTTTCTCCTCTGTTTTACGTGTTTCAGAAGTGCACCAGGTTTCTTTCTTCAGAATAGTGTGAAAAGAAACCCTTTCCCCCCCAAAACCCTACATAGCCCGCGTCCCCTCTCTCCCTCTCTTGGGCTAGGGTTTGTTTTCCTTCAAGCCCGACCCAAGTCAAAACCCTTGACCCCATCACTTAAGAACTTACTCAGGTCTGAAACTAATCAAAAACCTCAGCCCTTTTTAGTAATATCACGATCAAACTCGGAATTGAAAGGAAACAAATCAATTAAATCCGCTGGTACTGTACAGCCAGGACCATCGTCACTAAACCGATGATATCTCGAGCTACAGAGGTCGGAATGACCTGATTCCACTTCGAGAATTTTCTAGACTTAAAGGGCTACAACTCTCATGAAGGAAGTTTTCCCTAATGAAGTCGTTAAGACCCTCTAACAATTCACCCAAGTTGACAGTTCTAATCTGCCAGCTATCAAACATTAACTAAAACTTCAATTTTATTCAAACTTCCATAAAATTGTTCCAAATTGAACTTAGGGCCTTACAGGACCATTTCTGCTCGGGCGTCTCTTATACCAAACAAAATGTAGTCAGATCAGCAGTGAACTCGTAGGTCTGCCATTTCCGTCTGCTACTAAGAATCACTGTAGTGTTCTTATATGGAAATCCGGGTCTTAGGACCATTTTGGAATCCATCGAGGTCCGACTTACTGCCGTGTTAATACCTCAAAATGTGTGAATGAATGCACGTGATTAGCCAAACACGTCTCCGACCTCACTCGTCACGTCGTCACGTGTTCTAGCTAACTTATTGTCTGTAAAAAGAATACCCTAAGGTAAAAGTCGATTCTGCGACAAAAGACAATTAAATATAAAAAGAATGCAACCACGCATGATGACTTTGTCCAGAAATGGGTTTTTCCAACAGAAATGAATTCCGGGGGCATTTCGGTGACAATCGGCAAAATGTAATCCGCTAAACACGCTCAGGAGCATGCAGGGAATAAGTTTAGACACTAAAATCAGCTTATTTGGACAGTTTTACAAAAAGCTCAAAACTTTGAGCACAAAAAGACATAGAGAAAGATGGCAGAATTGACGATCAGAAGTGAGATATGATATCTATACCTCGAAGTCTTCGATTAGCAACGAACGGTGCAGCGATCGGGCAAGAATCGGCGAAAATCACTTTCTCCTCCTCCTTCTCCTATGCTCGCGGGTTCAATGAAAGAAAATGGTAGGTTTTTGAAAAAATTTTCATTTTTTCGCTATTTATAGGTTTTCGAAATTTTGGAAAAATGAAAATTTCGCGATTCCGATTTTTCCTGCGTATTCCTCGGAGAATTCTAAGATAGGTTCTGGCAACAGAATTCTAGAACTCAAAACAGGTTTCTTGGAATTTAATCAAACGATCCAAAGTCGGTGTAAATCGATTTTACCCGAAAACTACTTTTTGCAGTTGATGTCGGATGAGAAAACTTCGTTCTGCAGAAAGATTAGGAATATTAAGAGAAATAGGCATACACGTGTGGAATCTTCGTTTGAAGCTCCGAATAGAAAAAGTCTTCATCGTCCGTTGATTTTAGGTTTCTTGAACTATCAGTGATTTAGTTTCAGCAAACTTTCGAGTATTGGAATTTGACGTTCGTACATTCCAGGGTTTCGTATCGAAACGCTTGTTTATAGACAAATAAGAGAAGTTCTAACATTTCTCTGAAGATTTTTGGAATTAGTTTCCATCGTGTCTTTAAGTGTAAATTAGCTATTTACTAGCGTCCTTGCCCTAGGTTTAAGTGAATACTAATCGTGCTATAACTTTTATCGACTTTGATTCAATCCTTAGCCTTTTCCTGAACTTTCTCCTTCATAAATTAATTCCATTCGATAAACTTGTTCAGGTTTTTCCTTCACGTTACATCAACTAATCGTGAATATGAATTTTATTCGGTTTATTCTAAACTCGAAACTTTGGGTCTCACAGTGAACACCAATGGGTACTTATCCTCTAATCGAGTTACCTTCTGAACTAGACATCTTCTGATAAAGAAGCATCATAGTCAGAGGTTCTGATCTGTAACACCCCGATTTCGGTGGCGTCACTTTAGTAACCAAAAGTAAACTTAATGCGGAAAAAACGTGAAATATTTTTTTTTCGATAATAACTAAGACAAGACTGAATTAAATAAAACCCAAAAGCGAAAAGCAATAGAACTAATATACAATATATAATCAGCCCCCGCTGTAAGTAACAACCTCGTCACGAGTAACCTCCAGTGACGGAAAGAAAAGTGCAACGCCCGTAGGCAATATATACAAACCAAATGAAAAGGGTGAAGTGCCCGCAACACCATCCCTCAAAACTGAGAATCAGCTGACCCAATGGCCTGAAAATAAGACCTCCTAAGTCCAACCAACTCTCTGTGATTCCCGTAAGGAAACCACACAAAAAGCTATAGGCGGATCTACCCTGTCCCCTAAGTAACAAATGAAGCAAGACTGTCAGAGCTAAAACTCTACTCCTACACTAATCCTAACTCGAGGAGCTCATACCAACACTCAAAACTATGTGCTAGCATGATCGTCGTCTGAATCAGAATCCAGAACGACCAAGTCTACCAGCCCTATCCGTCCTCCCCTCGCAACCACAGTGCGCTCCGATGCTGGACTCACGGGCTTAGGGCCCGAACCCTGATCATCAATGATCGCAACAGAGGGTGCACTAGACCCTGCCGAAGGCACTCCCACTGGAATCTCCTCTGAGGGATCCTCCTCCTCTGAAGATGACGGTGGCGGCGGTGCTCCTCCGAATCCTGGTCCGCAGTGAACGCCCGGTGGCAAGTTGAAGCTGATAGAGCATCGCCTCAACACTCCTGACCTCAAGAGTCCTCCACTGTCCACGTGGTCCTCCATGATGCGCCCCGAATACGTCGCTCGGTGGCTCGCGGGGTCAACCACCCACGACCCGGGGTCGTCCTGATCGATCATCTCATACCTAATCCCCCCCGAAGGGTGGACCATGGTGAACCAGTCCGCAATACTCATCTGACAAAAGGCGTTGTCCGCCAAAACACACACAGAAGACGCGAGGGTCAACTCTAAAGAACTATGTAGATAATAAACCCAATAGGTACAAATAATAGATAGCCACTTAGGCTTATAGCTAAAGATGTCATTCCTAGGGTTGCATGTTCCACAATAACATAAACACAATAATAGCAGATAGCATGTTCCAAATAGGTTTAACAATTACCAATCACACTCAACAACTAAATTCGTATGCATGTTGCATGATATGTATGCAGGTTAACCCAGTCAACCACATGCATTCCGGAAAGGGATGGACATCAAACGGATCAGCCCTAACACCAGCCACGGTGGAGCCATTTCGGCCCGCGTGCCTCTTACTCCAACAGGGGTAGTCAGATCAGCAGTAAACCCGTAGGTCTGCCATTTCGGTCTGCTACAAGAGACGTCTACAAACGCTCTTTCACGGCATTCCGGGTCTTATGACCATTTTGGAAACCGACGAGGTCCAGAGTACGTCCTGTGTTAATACCTCATTAATGTTGCATGTATGCAAAATGATTAGTCAAACAATGTCTCCGTCCTCACTCGACACGTCGCCACGTGTTCTAGGGAAGTTAAAGTCTCTAAAAGCTTACCCTAAGGTAAAGTCGATTCTGCGACCAAAAGACACACTTCATAACGACACATAGCTGCTCCAACCGCACCACAACAAACGCTGCTCCAACAGCACAATAACAAACACTGCTCCAACAGCACGACAATAAACGCTGCTCCAACAGCACAACAACAAACGCTGCTCCAACAGCACAACAACAAACTCAACACTTGGATCCGACGACACTCCTCGTTTTTCCAAAACTATGATTTGACTTCCAATGCCTTCCTTCGAGATTGTTATCATTACTTAAAGATTTTGAGGTTATTTAAGGTCTTATGAATTTTCTTTATAAAATAGATTCCATTTTGTCTTATCGCAAGTCTTATACATTTTCAGGATCTCCCAATCCCAACTCGCTTCCAGAGGATGTCTCGATCCACTAAACAAAATTAAGGCCCGAACCTCGTTCGTCCTATCAAACTTTCTCAAAACTCTCAAAATAAAATCGGCATGACCTGCTCGCTATTCTCACCATTCAGAATCTCAGATTCCAGTACAGAGCATATTTAAATCATCACAATCAACAACATGTCATATATCAATAAATCGCATCATAAACACTTAGCACTTAGCATATAAGGCATACACCACACATCCTAGATTACCCACATAGCACATAGCATGTAAGACAATCTCAAAAACATTCAGTAGATGAATCATCTACATTGTCAGCCGTAGCCTCAGAAAACATTTTTCCAATCAAACACAAACAAGTGCATAAATAGTAAACAATGTCGAAAGCATGGACCCTAAGCATTAACTAGAGATTCAGTGAGAAGCCCTCACCTGAAAGTTCTCCAGAATGATCAACTAGTGCTTCCTCGCTCTCAAAGTGTTGGTCCTAGGGGAAATCCTCAAAAGCACCTTTACAATAAAATCACAGAATACTATCAGAATCTATCGGAAACTAAGCTATCGATACTTACTAAGGTTACTCGAAGTAATCTATACCCTAAGGTACGATAAACTAGCGCGAAAGAACAAGTTTTCGGAAAAGGAAATTTTCCTCCTCCCCCCTATAGGGCTCGGCCACTTTGGTTAATTGTGGGGTTCGATTTTTCTTCGATCAAACTTGGTTCCTATGCTATCATAAGCCGTAACTAAGGGTATTCTGAACTCGGAAAAATTATCGGATCAAAAACTGTCGCAGGGGTATTTTGGTCATGATTTTTAACTTAGGATTTTCAAAACTGAAATCCCAAAAATAAAATTTTGCAGGGACGTCACCAACGACGTTTATGACAACTAATCCTACTAGCACTAAGCTAAGGCGATAGTTTTCAGCCTAAAGGTTGAAGCTTAACACAAAAAACTCCAAAAATGAGTATTTTAGGTTCAAATTGATTCTGGCGGAATTCCGGCGACATAACGGAAAATCTAACCCGGCAGAAGTGATCTTGGGCGCATAAGGAAGAGGTTTAGAATCAGAAATGAAAGATTCAGGATAGTTTTGCAAAAACCCATAAACTATCCGCTCAGAAAACTCTACAGAAAAGCTATGGAAAAAGCGATCAGAGGTAAGGATTAGCGACTATACCTCGAAGCCTTGAAGTAGCAACTGATTGATCGACGATCAAGCAAACGATGAAGAAAAACTCTTCTTCCTTCTTCCTTGTTCTTGGCCGCGGTTTTGGGAGAGAAAATGGAGGAGAATTTGTGTTTTTCTTCCTTTCTTTGCATATATAAAGGTTGGAAATTCGCGGGAAAATGAAAGTTTCGCGAATCTGATTTTTCCGACGTCATTCTCCGTGAATTCTAAGATAGGTTTTGGCGAAAGAATTCCAAAACTAAAATGAGGTCTCCTTATATTTTTGGCAACTAAAGCATAGTCGGTGTAAAACTATTTTACCCGATAAGTTGCTTTTTGCATCGAATGTCGGAATGGAAAACTTCCTTCGGAAGAAAGATTGAAATCATCAAGAGAAATGGGTGTACGCGTGTAGAATATTCATTTGAAGCTCTGAATAGAAAAAGTCTTCATCGTCGAGAAATTCTAGGGTTTTGAAATACCAGGGATTCGGTTTCGGCAAACTTCCGATGATTAGAATCGGACGTTCGTAGATCCTAGAGTTTCGCCTCGAAATGATGGTGATATATGGAAAAAGAGAAGTTCTAACATTTCTCTGAAGATTTTTGGAATTAACTGCCATCGTGCCTAAAAGTGAAAATTAGCTATATACTAGGGTTTCTGACCTAGGTTTAAGCGTAAAACGTTCGTGCTATAACTTTTATCGATCATAATGCAATCCTTGAACTTTTCCTGAACTTTCTCCTTCATAAATATATTTCATTTAATAAACTTTCGTTCAGGTTTCCCTTCACATTACATCAACCCTAATCGTGAATAAGAAGTTTATTCACTTAGCATAAACTTAAAAACTCGGGCCTTACATGATCCATCTTCATGCTGGACAAAAGTCCATATTCATATTTTTCAGAATGAAATTAAATCTATCCTCTGCTAAGGGCTTTGTAAAGATATCTGCCCATTGATGGTCAGTATCAACAAACTTCAGAAGAAGTACGCCCTTCTGAACATAATCTCTAATAAAATGATACTTTACCTCAATGTGTTTTTCCCTTGAGTGTAAGATAGGATTCTTACTCAGTGAGATTGCAGCAGTATTATCACAATAGATTGGGATGTTGCTCTCAAGGATTTGATAATCCTCCAGCTGATGTTTCATCCAGAGCATCTGAGTGCTGAAATTGCTGCTGAGATATATTCTGCCTCTACAGTGGATAGTGCAATGGTTGATTGCATCTTGCTTGCCCATGAGACTAGATTACTTCCCAGCATCACAGTAACCTGAAAGTAATCAGCATAATCAGCATAATCAGCATCACAGTAACCTGAAAGTTTATACTCTAATGTTTTCTTATACATCAAGCCAAGGTTAGTGGTACCTTTCAGATATCTCAGGATCCTCTTAACAGCAATTAAGTGGGTTTCCCTCGGATTTGATTGGAAACGAGCGCATAGATGAACACTAAACAGAATATCTGGCCTAGATGCAGTTAAGTATAGAAGTGATCCTATCATACCACAATAGAGCTTCTGACAAACTTTACCACTTGCATCTTCTTTCTCCAGAATGCATGTAGGATGCATTTGAGTCTTAGCAATTGTAGATTCTGTCATGTTGAACTTCTTCAGAAGTTCTTTAGTGTACTTGCTCTGATGGATGTAAGTTCCTTCTGGTGTTTGATCAACTTGTATACCCAGAAAGTATTTGAGTTCTCCCATCATAGTCATTTCAAATTCAGCCTGCATCATCTCAGAAAACTCTTTGCATAGAGATGGATTAGCAGATCCAAATATAATAACATCAACATAAATTTGCACAATTAATATATCATCTTTGTAAGTTTAGCAAAAGAGAGTTGTATCTACTTTACCCCTTACAAACTCATTTTCCAGAAGGAATGAGCTGAGTCTCTCATACCATGCTCTGGGAGCTTGCTTCAGACCATAGAGAGATTTCTTCAATTTGAAAACATGGTCAGGGTTCTTCTCATCTTCAAAACCTGGGGGTTGATGAACATAGACTTCCTCTGAGATGTAACCATTTAGGAAGGCACTCTTAACATCCATCTGATGAAGAATTATGTTGTGATTCACTGAGAATGAGATCAGCAGTCTGATAGCTTCCAGTCTTGCTACCGGAGCAAACGTTTCAGTATAGTCTATTCCTTTCTGCTGACGTAGCCTTGAGCAACTAGTCTTGCCTTGTTTCTGACTACATCTCTTTCTCATTCAGCTTGTTTCTGAAAACCCATTTGGTTCCGATCACATGAACGCTTTGAGGTTTCTTCACTAGGCTCCAAACATCATTCTTGGAAAATTGATTAAGTTCTTCTTCCATAGCCAGAATCCTGTCCTTGTCTTGAAGAGCTTCATCAATTGACTTAGGTTCAATTAGGGACACTAATCCTTTCAGACTGAGCAAGGTTTCTTCAGAGGGTCTGAAGGCTGATCTGGTTTTGACTGGTTCATCTTTGTTACCCAGAATCAATTCCTTAGGATGAGATGCAGTGATTCTGCTCTTCTTCTGAGGTTGTGAATCAGAGGGACCAGCTTCTTCTGGTTCATCTTCCTCTGGCTCAGCTTTCTCTGGAGCTTTGCCTTTCTCAAGAACATTTATACTCAAATCTGCAAACTTTTCAACTAGCTTTGACTGAGCAGAGTCAAGCTTATCATCAAATCTAACATGAATAGATTCTTCAATAGTTTTAGCATCAGTATTATAAAATCTGAAACCTTTAGATCGATCAGAGTAACCAAGTAATAGACATTTAGAGGATTTAGCATCAAACTTATGCAATCTATCCTTAGTGTTTGGAACATAGCAAGCACAACCAAAAGGATGAAAATAAGAAATGTTGGGTTTTATTTTCTTCCACAATTCATAAGGAGTCTTATTCAGAATTGGTCTCACAGAGATTATGTTTTGAATGTAACATGCTGTGTTTACTGCCTCTGCCCAAAAGTGCTTAGCCATGCCAGTTTCTTGGAGCATGGTTCTAGCCATCTCCTGAAGAGTTCTGTTCTTCCTCTCAACAACCCCATTTTGTTGAGGAGTTCTGGGACAAGAGAAATCATGTGCAATTCCATAGGAATCAAACAGACTCTCAAACTTATCATTCTCAAACTCTCCACCATGGTCACTGCTGACATGCACAATCCTACAAGCCTTCTCGTTTTGCACTTGGGCTATGAAGGTAAAGAACACAGAATGAGACTCATCCTTGTGGGATAGAAATTTTACCCATGTCCAGCGGCTATAGTCGTCAACAATGACCATCCCATATCTCTTGCCACCTATAGACTCAGTTTTCATGTCGATATGCAGAAGTTCCAACGGCCTTGAGGTAGAGACAACATTCTTTGCCTTGAAAGGGACTTTTGTGAATTTGCCTTTCGGGCATGCTTCACAAAGAGCATATGAAGAGAACTTCAGAGTGGGTAAGCCCTTAACATGGTTGAGCTTACTCAGCTGAGAAATCTTTCTCATGCTGGCATGCCCTAACCGTCTATGCCATACCCATTGCTCCTCATTAACAGAAAGAAGGACTTCACATTCTGAGATTCCAACTCAGATAATCTGATTTTATAAATGTTGTTCTTCCTATTGCTGTTAAACAGAACAGAGCCATCGATCTGACTTACAGCCCGGCAAGACTTTTGATTGAAAATAACATCATAACCCTTGTCAGCTAATTGACTTATAGACAATAAGTTATGAGTTAGGCCATCTACCAATAGAACATTGTCAATGCATGGACTACTATCAACACAAATAGTACCAGTACCAACAATTTTACCCTTCTCGTTGCCACCAAAGCCAACTTCGCCTCCAGGCTTAAGTTTTAGCTCTTGGAACATACGCCTTTCTCCCGTCATGTGACACGAGCATCCACTATCCAGATACCATGATTGGTGTTTCAGTGGAGCTATCAAGGATATCTGCAACATAGATAATCTTATCCTTAGGTACCCACTTTCTAGGTCCTCTCTTGTTAGTTACCTCAGAGGTTCTGATCACCTTGGGTTTCTCAACATGATAGTGTAAAGGAATTTTAGCATGATATTTAGACATGGAGAGGGTTCCCTTTTTGAGAGGGGGGTTAGCAACTTTAACAGGTAATGGTTCAGGCAAGATAGTACCAGAGGGTACAAAACATTCATACAAGGATTTATCCATTGGCATAGGAGCCTCATTTCTATTGGGTTTAGAATAGCCAATGCCATGCATTCCATTTCTGCTTACGCCATAGATCATTGAAGCCATTAAGCTTCTATCTATGCTTTTAGCTAGGAAACTTTGAAAGGATTTTTCATATTTAGATTCATTCTTACTATCAGAAGCATCACAGGAAACTACTTCTTCTAACTTAGCAATCTAGTTCTTAAGCACAAAGTTAGAATTCACTAAAGCATGATTATTATTTTTCGATTCAGAAATAATTTTCTCATGTTCAGAAGGAGTCTTAGAAGCAGCAGAGAAATCCTTTTTCAACTCTTTATGCTTAGTTAATAAAGAGTTATACTTATCCATTATATCAGACAAAGCATGTTTTAATTCAGAGGTTGAGAAAGAAGCGAATACCTCATTTTTATCGTCTGAGTTAGGATCTTCTTCTGATGCTGAGTCTGAGTCAGTTGCATCTTTTCACTCTACTTCTTTGTCTTTGACAATCGCCATGAGTCCTTGAACTTCACCATCAGAGTCAACATCCTCTGACTCTGATTCGTCAAAAGTCACCATCAGACTTTTCTTTGTTTTGAAGTGCTTCTTTGGCTTCTTGTCCTTTTTCAGCTTTGGACAGTCACTCTTGTAGTGCCCTGATTCTTTGCACTCGAAACATGTGACTTCGTTGATTGAGGACTTCTTCTGGCCTGATGAGGATTCACACTTTCCTTTGGCCTTTCCAGAGCCTCCATACTTGCTCTGCCTGTGCTTCCAGATGCGGTTGAGTATTTTGGAGATGAGAGTCAGCTCATCTTCATCAGAATCTTCTGATGCTTCTTCAGATTCTTCTGCTTCAGCTTGGAGAGCTTTTGACTTCTCATATTTGGATTTCAAGGCTATAGACTTCTTCCTCAGATCCTGCATCTCTGAGCGCTTCAGCTCGTGACATTTCTATATGCTGATGAGTTCTTCTAGACTCATATGCTCAACATCTCTTGTAAGCTCTATTGAAGTTACTAAAGGCATCCAGCTTTCAGGAAGACTTTTGATAACCTTTATGACATGATCTTTTGTAGTGTAGCTTTTGTTGAGAGGTCTTATTCCAGCTACAAGCAACTGAAATCTGGAAAACATATCCTCAATGGACTCGTTAGGTTCCATGATGAAGGATTCATACTTCTGGATCAAGGACAGGGCCTTTGATTCTTTCACTTTCTTGTTTCCTTCATGAGACATCTTCAAGGATTCAAAGATGCCCTTGGCAAACTCACGATCTGTAATCTTCTGGTACTCTTCATAGGAAATTGCACTAAGAAGAATAGCTCTAGCTTTGTGGTGCTGTGAGTAAAGCTTCTTTTGCTCAGCAGTCATCTCTGATCTGGAGATCTTCTTGCCATCTGCATCAACTGGATGTTCATAGCCATCCACAATGATATTCCAAAGATCTGCGTCGAAGCCCAGAAAGAAACTTTCAAATATGTCTTTCCAATATTCGAACCTTTGACCATCGAACATGGGAGGCTTTGTATTGTAGCCATCTTTTTGCATTTCACTGGTGGTAGCCATTTGTTTTTCACACCGGCCCGGATCACTGAACACTGTTAGGTGTGGTAATTAGAACTTGCCCTCTGATACCAATTGAAGGTATGAAAAACGGTAGAAAGGGGGGGTTTGAATAGCGTTTTCGGAATAAAACTTCCACCTTAAGATTTTAAAAATCTTTCGAGACACAAGTAAAATGCTTAAAATAAGACATGAGAAAAGCACACAAGGATTTTATCCTAGTTCAATTGATGAATCACTCAAGCTAGTCCAGTCCACCCATGAAGGTGATTTCTTCCTTCTTAGAATGAAGGCAATCCACTAATCAGAGAATTGTTACAACTGCACTTGAAACCTACAAGTGACTAACAATACACTGACTTAGCTCACACTAAGATTCACTCTCTTTGTCTTCTCTAGGATCCGATCAACCTTGATCTCCTAAAGGTAACCTAAACAACTGTTTAAGAAATATTGTTTACAAAGAAATTGCTTCTAAAAAGCTTATAGTAAACACACTGAATTCAATGAAGAAAGAATGCTTAGAAGATTTGAATATAGCTTGCGCGTATGAGTTTCTTCCAACCGCATCTTTCAGTCTTCAACCTCTATATATACTCCAAGGATTAGGGTTTGAACATTGCATGGGAATGCTACCGTTGGAGGGCAGATCTGGGATTTCCAGCTTCTGCTGTGGCTGAGTATGTTAGGTTAGGTCGTCAGGATAGTACATTTGCTTTTGTACTTTGGATAGTGACTTGACCTTTAACCTTGTTGACTTCTGATCAGAGGAATGCTTCGTGTTGGAACTTGTGAAGCTTGTTGATCAGAGTCAGAGGGAAGCATGGATCCTCTGACCGTTATACCTTCTGATTCTGAACTCAGAGGAGAAGTACTTGGTCTTTAGAGCCATTTTGCTTCTGGACTTCAGAGTCTTCACTTTTCAGATTCTGGATCTTCAGAGTCTTCTACACCATCAGAGCTTCTGAACCTTCAGAGTATCTGGGTTATCAGAACGTCTGGATCTTCAAAACTTCAAGTGAGTTGAGTCCACATCAGAGCTTGATTGACTTCAGATCTTCTGAAGCTTTTCTACTGTTCAGATTGAACATAGATATTGCGAAAGCATTGCTAGGGTCACTCTTTAAGAAAAGTACTTCTGATTTGTGTGAGATTATATTAAGGTCAGAGCCTGTTAAGAGCACACTCAGAAAACACGTTAGAGTACCATAATTGTTCATACTAAAACGTAAACTTGCAATCATCAAAACATATAGTTGTACTACTAGATCAAAACTTGATCTTACACCCTCTGATAGAGAAATTCTCTCTCCTACTCCCTCTGTTTCTTTTCTTACAAATGTTCCATTTTCTCTCCTTCAAATAAATCTGAAGCCTCTCGCCAGTTCTTTCAAATTGCCAGAGAAAGAATTTCAGAACTTCCTGAACATTTCATAAATGTTCCAAGTCCAAACCGCTACTCTGGACCAAGACCAGAACCTCTGGTTGCTCCTGATTTTCCAATCCATGCGGTCCCTCTGTCTTCAGTACCACCGCCTCTTCCTCTTTCTCCTCCACCTCAAAATGAAAACTCTGTCTCTGACCAATCTCCAAATCTTGAGACTGAAGTTTCTCATCCAAACCATGAGACCAATACCTCTGAACCTCAAATTATGCAAATTGGTTCTCCTCATGGTGTTTCTGAAGCTACAAGTAGCAATCATCCCTCTTCACTTGAAACCTATCTCTCCATTGTTCCCTATACCCAACCTAGGCCAAACACCCTGCTTGATTGCATCACCTTATTTAAACCCGAAGCATCTTTAAGGGTTCGAAACGTGCATGGTCGCACTGACCTCAGTGAGAAACCAGACCTGGTTGCTGAAGACTGGGATCGTCTTTGCACTTGGATGCTTTGTAAGACCCAAGTTTTTAAGCTTATGCTAAGTGAATAAACTTCTTATTCACGATTAGGGTTGATGTATCGTGAAGGGAAACCTGAACAAGAGTTTACCAAATGAAATAAATTTATGAAGGGGAAAGTTCAAGAAAAGTCTAAGGATTGCATCATGATCGATAAAAGGTATAGCACGATCGAATTACGCTTAAACCTAGGGCAGAAACCCTAGTAAATAGCTAGTTTTCTCTTAAAGGCACGATGGGAACTAATTCCAAAAATCTTCAGAGAAATGTTAGAACTTCTCTTATTCCATATATAACAAGCGTTTCGAGGCGAAACTCTAGGATCTACGAACGTCCGATTCCCAAAACCCTGATAGTTCAAAAACCCTAGAATCAACCGACAATGAAGACTTTCTCTATTCAGAGCTTCAAATGAAGATTCTACATGCGTACACCCATTTCTCTTGATGATTTCAATCTTTCTTCAGAAGGAAGTTTTCTATTCCGACATTCGATGCAAAAAGTAACTTATCGGGTAAAATAGTTTTACACCGACTTTGCATTAGTTACCTAAAATACAAGGAAACCTCTTTTGAGTTTTGGATTTATGTCGCCAAAACCTATCTTAGAATTCACGGAGAATGAAGCCGGAAAAATCGGAATCGCGAAACTTTCATTTTACCGCGTTTTTCCATCCTCTATATATAGCAAGAAAAGGAGAAAAAATGGAAAAACTTCACCATTTTCTCTCCCAAGGCCGCGAGCTTCATTGAAGGAGGAGGAAGAAGAGATTTTCTTCATTTCTTGCTTGATCGTTGATTCAACAGTTGCTACTTCAAGGTATCGAGGTATAGTCGCTAATCCTTACCTCTAATCGTCTTTTCCATAGCTTTTCTCTATGTCTTTCTGTGCTCATAGTTTTGAGGTTTTTGCAAAACTATCCTGATAATTTCATTTTTGATTCTAAACATCTTCCCTACGTTCTCCTGAGTATGTTTAGCTAATAATACTCCGCCGATTCTCGAAAAACTACCGTCGAGTTTCAATTCTGCTTAAAATACCCATTTTGGGGCAAAGCTTCGTCCTTTGGGCTGAAAACTATCGCCTTAGCTTAGTGCTAGTAGGATTAGTTGTCATAAACGTCGTTGGTGACGTCCCCATCCAATTTGCTTTTCGAAATTTCAGTTTTGAATTTCTGAGCTAAAAATATTGACCAAAATACCCCTGCGACAGTTTTTGATCCGATAATTTTTCTGAGTTTAGAATACCCTTAGTTACGACTAATAATAACCTAGGAACCAAGTTTGATCGAAGAAAAATCGACCCACCTAATTACCAAAAGTGGCCGAGCACCCTAGGGGAGGAGGAGGAAAATTTCTTTTTCAAAAACTTGTCCTTTCGCGCTAGATTATCGTACCTCGGAGTATGTACTACTTTGTGTAGCCTTAGTGAGTATTGATTACTGAGTTTCTGATAGTTTTTGATGGAATTCTGTGGTTTTACTCTAAAGGTGCTTTTGAGGATTTTCCTGAGGAGCAAGGCTTTGACTGTGAAGAAGTGTTAGACGGGAACCCTGGAGAATCTACAGGTGAGGGCTACTCACTGAATCCTTAGTTAATGCTTAGGGTCGATGCTTTCGAAATTGATTTACTGTTTATGCACTTGTTTGTGTTTGATTGGAAAAATGTTTTCTGAGGCTTCGGGTGACAATGTAGACGATGCATCTACTAATTGCTTTTGAGATTGAGTTACATGCTATGTGCTATGTGGGTAATCTAGGATGTGTGATGCATGCTTTATATGCTAAGTGCTACGCGATTATTCTAGAATGTGTTGATATATGACATGTCTGTTGACTGTGCTGATTTGGTTATGTCTTTTCACTGATATTTGTGTTTCTGAGTAGTGAGAATAGCGGGCAGGTCATGCCGATTTTATTTTGAGATTTTGGGGAAAGTTTGATAGGACGAATGAGATTCGGGCCTTGTTATGGTTATAATGGATCGAGACATTCTCCGGGAGTTAATTGGGATTATGGGATGTTGAAAACTCATAAGATTTGCGATAAGACTAAAAGGATATTATTTTGTAAAGAAAACTCATAAGACATTAAACAACCTCTAAATCTTCAAATAATGATAATAAACTCGAAAGGAAGCTTAGGATGCAAATCTTAGTTTTGGAAAACGAGAAGTGTCGTCGGATCCAAGTGTTGAGAAAAATTGTAAGTTCTGAGTATGTTGATACTCCTTCGCTCTTTGAGCAGTTTTTTTAGCCATCCAAGGGATGAGCCGAGAAGCTTCACTGAGGCGTGAGACCTTGTGAATGCGTGATACTTCACTGAGGCGTGAGACCTCGTGAAAAGCATGGATCTTCACTGAGGCGTGAGACCTCGTGAACAGCATGAAACTTCACTGAAGCGTGAGACTTCGTGCAAGTGTGTAAATTCACTGGGGCGTGAGACCCCGTGAAAGCATAAAACTTCACCGAAACGTGAGACTTTGTGAATGTGTAAGACTCCACTGAAGCGTGAGACTTCGTGGGAGCATTGATGACTCGAAGAGTTATCGTGATTGTTTGCACTCATTTTATGATTATTTGTATTTTGTCGCAGAATCGACTTTACCTTAGGGTAAGCTTTTAGAGACATTAATTTAGCTAGAACACGTGGCGACGTGTCGAGTGAGGTCGGAGACGTTGTTTGGCTAATCACTTTGCATTCATGCACACATTTTGAGGTTAATACACGGCGTGATACCGGACCTCGGTGGATTCCAAAATGGTCATAAGACCCGGATTTCCGCGTAAGAGCGCTGCTAGGTGACTCTTAGTTGCAAACCGAAATGGCAGACCTTCGGGTTTACTGCTGATCTGGCTACCTTTGTGTGGTGTAAGAGGCACGCGGGCAGAAATGGTCCCACCGTTGCTGGTGCTAGGATTGATCCGTTGATGTCCATCCGTTTCCGGAATGCATATTGGTTAACTGGGTTAATCGGCATCTGCATTTCATGCAACATGCATTCTGACTTAGTTGCTGAGTGTGATTGATAATTGTTAATCCTATTTGATGCATGCTATTTGTTATTACTGTCATTTATGTTCGTTATGGAATATGCAACCCTAGGATGCTATCTCTAGTTATAAGCCTAAGTGGCTATTCTCTTATCTGTACCTATTGGATTTATTATCTACAAAATTCTTTGGAGTTGACCCTCGCGTCTTCTGTGTGTGTTTTGGCGGACTACGCCCTTTGTCAAATGTCTTTGGCGGGCTGGTTCACGACGGTTCACCCTTCGAGGGGGAACTAGGGTTGGGATGCTGGAACAGGAGCGCATCGCGGTCGCGAGAGGAGGACGGATGGTGTACATAGACTAGGTCGTTCTGGATTTCGAATTCGGACGACGATCATGCTAGCATGTAGGTTTTAGTGCTGGTGTGAGCTCCTCGAGATGGGATTAGTGTAGGAGTAGAGTCTTAGCTCTGAACATCATTTGTTTCTTTGGGGACAGGGTAGTTTCCCACCGATAGCTTTTTGTGTGGTTTCTTTACGGGGATCACAGAGAGTTGGTTGGACTAGGAGGTCTTGTTTTAGGCCGTTTGGGCTGACTTATTCTTATTTTGAGGGACAGTGTTGCAGACACTTGACCTTTCTTTTGGATTGTACCTTTTGCCTACGGGCGCTACTTTCTACTACTTTCTGTCACTGGAGGATACTCGTGACGTGGTTTGTTACTTACAGCGGGGGCTGTAAATATTGTTTTATATTAGTTCTGTTATCTTTCGCATTTGCGTTTTGTTTATTTCAGTCTTGTCTATATTTATCGACAAAAAAAAATATTCACGTTTTTCAGCATTAAGTTTATTTTTGGTTACTAAAGTGACGCCACCGAAATCGGGGTGTTACATGCTTGACCAAGCGGCAGTGATGTTGGGTTTCCTTACTGCTGAAAGGGATCAAAGAGTTGAAGCTGCTAGCCAGCGTTTTAGAAAAAGAGAAGCACTGAATGAAAAAAAGTTGAGAGATCAACTTCATGCTGCTATTGAAGAAGCAAGGAAGAAGAAAGAACAAGAAGAAGAAGCTGCAAGGGTTGAAGCAGAACAACGTGAAGCTGCAAGGTTGCAAGCTCTTGAACAAGCAGCTAAATTACAAGCTGAAGCTGAGGCTCTTAGATATTAGGCACTTGGAATTATTTCATTTACTGATGTTGCCTCCACATCTGCTCAAGTTCCTCACTCTGATCAAGCTGTTCCGTCTACTCAAGCTCAGTCAGACTCAAGTCTTGATATCATTGAACGAAGACTTGACTCTCAAGAGGCTCTTCTTCAGAGTCTTAAAGAGATGTGCACAGAACTTCTGAAGAGGACACACAAGCCTTAGTCTTTAGGACCTCTCTTTTCTTCTGTTTTTCTTTCATCTATGTTACTATGTTTTCGTATTTAACTATGTTCCTTTTATCTATTTATCGTTTTTTCCTTCCTATGTGCTTGCATAATTACTTGTTCATCATTACTTAGTTTTTACTCATACGCATTAATCAACAAACAAAATTTTTTATTAATATTGAAATATTGAATTCAAGTGAAAACGAGATATGGAGACTGTTATGCTTTAACCGCTATTTATAAGCTCAGTTCAGTCTCCAGAAGTTAATGCTGAAGCAGTTTCTCGAGGATTCTTTATTGGTAACAGATGCTTTCTTTTAACTTCTTGGCCGGTAGTAAACATTCCACTCCTTCATTTAATCTACTGCATATGCATTAATTAAATACGTTTTCCTTAATTTTTATTTTCTCCATCTTTTTAAACTTAGGCCTTCTCTAAGGGGGAGTACCTTGTACTTCAAGCTAAGTTTTTCACACCCCATACTTTTTGCTTATGACAAAAAGGGGGAGTAAACAACCAGTTTTTTGATGTGTGAGTTGTGTTAGTGTGATTTCTTTTTCTTTTGGAGAATTTAAGAGTTCCACTCTTTATGACCATAGATCTGTCCGTGGGCATCTGCAAGGAATACATTTTCACTTCTTCTGAAGTGATCATATGCTAAATCGGTTGACTCTGATACTTTTACCTTGCTCTTGACTCTGAATATTTATGCGCTCTGATATTCACATATTACCTATGTCATAAACTCTCACTCTAAACTCTTCTATTATTTAGCTCAGAATCTAGATATTACTAATGTTTTCGTTAAGTCTTAGATTCAGGAGGAGCTAAGCTTAGAATCAAGTTGTGACTTGGATTCAGAATGAGCAACATAAACCATTCACCTCAAGATAAGTTTATCTCTATTCTCTAAACTCTGAGTGAATTCAGCTAATTGTTTAAGAATTTTTCATCAAAATACTTGGTATTGTCATCATCAAAAAGGGGGAGATTGTAAGATCAAGTTTTGATCTAGTAGTACAACTCTATGTTTTGATGATTGCATGTTAACTATTGTGTATGAACAATTATGGTACTCTAACGTTGTTTTCTGAGTGTTCTAATGACAGGCTATGACTCTGGTCTTATTGCACATAATTCAGAAGCACTTTGCTCAAAGAGTAACCTCCGCAACGCTTTCGCACTCACTATGTTCAATCTGAACAGTAGATTAAGCTTCAGAAGGTCTGAAGATAGTAAAGCTCTGATATGGATTCAGTTCACTAGAAGCTCTGAAGGATCAGAAGCTCTGAAGGTCCAGAAGCTGAGTAGTGAAGATTCTGAAGTCCAAGAGTAAGTTTGCTCTGAAGACCAAGTACTTCTCCTCTGAGTCCAGAAGCAGAAGGTACAAAGGTCAGATGATCCAAGCTTTCCTCTGACTCTAATCACCAAGCGTCACAAGTTCCAATATGAAGCGTCGCTCTGATCAGAAGTCAACTAGGATAAAGGTCATGTCACTATCCAAAGTACAAAAGCAATTGTACCATTCCTGACGACACTACCTAACTTATTCAGCCACAACAGAACCTGGAAAAACCAGATCTGCCCTCCAACGGTAGCATTCCATGCAAACTTCCAAACCTTATTCCTTGGAGTATATAAAGAGGCTGAAGATGAAGGATGCTTTTTTCAGAAGAAGAAACTCTGTCAAGCTCACGTGAAATTCAAATATTCTTTGAAGCAATCTTTCTTCACATTGTACTAATTGTGTTTACTATTAGCTTTCTGAGAAGCATTTCTTTGTAAACCAAAACTTTCAAACAGTTGTTTGTTTTTCCTTAAGGAGACCAAGGTTGGTCGGATCCTTGAGAAGACTAAGAGAGTGAATCTTAGTGTTAGCTAAGTCAGTGTATTGTTAGTCACTTTGCAGGTTGCATGTGCAGTTGTAACAAACTCTGATTAGTGGATTGCCTTCATTCTAAGAAGGAAGAAATCACCTTAACGGGTGGACTGGATTAGCCTGAGGGATTTATCAAGTGAACCAAGATAAAATCATTGTGTGCTTTCCTCAACTCTTATCTTAGCACTTTTTTCTTTGGTGTTTGAAGAGATTTGTTAAAATCTCAAGTAAGAAAGGTTTTAGATTGAAAACGTTATTCAAACTCCCCCCCCCCCCTTTCTATCGTTTTTCATACCTTCACAAAATTCTTTTGTGGATAACATTGAGGTGACTCAAATTGTTGTTGATGGTTCTTGAACAACATTTGTGTAAGAAAATATTAGTTTGTCGAGTCTCGCTTCTAGCTTATCAAGTTTAGCTTCCATCACTGCAAAAACTTCACAAACTAACACTTGTGTTCCGTTATATATATATTTTTTCACCACAAAAAACGTTAGTGGAAAAAAAATCACGTTAGTAGTAAAAAAAAAACAAGAGTTCAACGTTACTAAAAAAACATGAAAGAAATAAAGAAAAAAAAAAGGTTTGAAAATGAGACCTGAAACAATAAAAGAAAAAAGAAAAAAAATGTTAGTAAAAAAAAAAATCTAATAATAATAATAATGAAGGGAAAGAAGATAAAAATGATAGTAAAATAAAATAAAAGAGAGAAAAGATAGAGAAATAAGAAAAACAAATTGTGATATAATAATAGAGGATAGAAATCATTTCCATATGTAACCTAAAAAAAATAGAGGATAGAAAAGAGAATTAAAAGATAGAAGATATGGATAAAAGATGAGATATAAAAGAAAAATAACCTATAATCTAATAAATAATTATAAAATCAAATAAAATCTACGTATAACCACTTATATCTTTTTTTATCTGGTTTTTTTTTAAAAAGACACGAAAAATAAAAAGAATAAATTTAAAAACAAAAAAAAAAAACTCTAAAAAAATTAATGATCACTGAAGTCCCCGGCAACGATGCCAGTTTGACGAACGCACTGTCGCAGGCGCGTGTCAAAGTATTTTTGCTTTGTATGCAGTACAAGGTGTTGAACACCAGGATCGTTCTCACAAGGACTTGATGAATTATTAATTGATATTAGAGTAAAACAAAAGAAAATAAAAAGAGGGTTTTGATTGATTTGGTAGAAGGTAACAAAGCAATAATAAAATAGATTAGACGGAAGAAAGAAAGCGTTAGTCATCGGATTATAACATTCAAGTGCAACAAACCTTCATTGATTACAAAAGATTAATTCTTCCCGTGAGAACTAACTAACTAAGCGAAAATTAATTCACAGTTTCTTAAACTAAGCGATTAAGAAACAGTTACGAACTAAGCGAACATGCATCAACTCTTATTTCTAAAACTACGGAATTAAGCAAACTCTAGATCAGCAATAGAGATGAAGAAAATTAATAAAGAAGGAATTTGCATTAAGAATAGAACCTCAAGTTTGCAAACACAAGAATATTAAAAATTCTAAGACTAACTAAGGAGTTTGGCAACTCATACTTGAAAAGATGGAGAGATAGGAGGGGGAAGTGATGAGGTGATATGGTGGTGAGGTGGTCTGATCTAACAAAAGCCTAAAACTCACTTATTTATACTAATGCATAAACTTCTCCTCCAAGTAACAATCCTTGTTATCTAAATCTTTTTTAAATCTTCACAAAATCAAACCCCCATAAAGGAGTAAGTTGCTGAACACTCAGGCATTCACGGGTCCCACCAAAAGTCTGAATCTTCAATCGAGTTAAACTAGGAGTTGTAGATCTTTAAGTCAGCTTCACGAGCCTTCAATCGGATCCTAATTCGGAGTTCTGTATCCCAAGATATGATCATTTTAGTGCAGACTATTCCAGACTCGTTGGTTTAGCGACAATAACTTTTGCAAGAAAATTATTACCATGTTCGAGGTTGATTCTCGAATTGTTATAAACATCAAAGTTATAGGCCTTACAGTTAGCTTTCCAAAGACATATTATTGCCCTATTAGGATATTTGTAGCTCCAGATTCAACATGTTCTAGCCAAACAGTCACAGAAAATACAAGTGTAGAATTAAGCACTTTTCCATGAATAATCCGAATAAGCACTAACGATCAAAACATGGCTAAGTCAAAACAATTAAGCGTAAAAATGTATATAATGAAGCGTAGAAATACACACATAAAGTAAATAAATTATGCGCTTATCACTATTAAATTACCAAAATCAAACAAAAACTCAAATAAAGATACAAATGAATGAGAATGCATGAAACACTACATGAGACACAAGAAAAAGACTCAAAACTAACAAAGAAATAACCCTAAAAACGGGACTAAAAGAGGGTCATCACACCATATACTCAACGGCAGCTTGCCCTCGAGCGTAAACACAACTCGCTTGCAACCCAAAAACCAGGAAAACAAGAATACATCATAGCCACAAGCCCCAGAACCAAAAACAACCCCCTCAAGTAGCAAGGTTTGGATGATTGGCTAATAGCTGAGCTTGCAACCCTTCAATCATCACCTCCTCATGACCGTTGTAACCAAGGCCTTAATCCTTCCCTAAATTCCAAATCCTCTGAGCCCGTGTCCTCACCCCTGACATTTATTCTATGGATTCAATCGTCATGATGTCTTCCTATTACGGCTACGTTTTGGTCTACCCCTTCCACATTTCACCTCTTGTTGTGGCGTTACACACCCCATGGTACCCACATCATTAGCGCAAGAGTTGGTGGCACCTTGATCCTCTCCCAATTCCTCAAAGCCACCACATGTCGTTACCTTCTCATCATGCACATCACCATTCCCAATCTGCACCCCCACTCCGTGAATATGTGGATCCAAAAGCTCAATATCTCTTCTAAAACCCTCATGTGATCGTTTGGTGCAGCGGAAGTGTGGTGCAGCGGAAGTGTAGAAGCAGAAGGGTAGATGATGCACACACAGAGACAATTTTATCTTGGTTCACCCCCAGAACGATAAGGCTACGTCCAGTCCTTGGCAGCACCAAGATTTCACTAAGATCAAGTATCAATAACTTCTCCTTACAAGTATTCGACATGACTTCTCCCAATGAGTATTCTTGTACATGTTTCTCCAAGCATAATGGGTATTATTGTACATGTCTCTCCAGGTAGAACGAGTATTCTTTTGCCACTGTTTCTCTACGCAAAACACAAGTATTATTTTTCCACTGCCTCTCCGGGAATTAACGAGTATTCTTTCAGTACTACCTCTCCAGGCATTGAGTATTAGACAAGACTCATGTTGGACAATCTGCAAGTGCACGGATATCTCTGGGTTATAATATCGAATCCACAGGGACTGTGTGTGAGAATTATGGTTTAAGCTTGAAGCTTGTGAGTTTTGAAAGCAAGAAAAATTCAGATTTTGATTTGGTTGATTGTGAGAAAAGGGTTTGCAAAATAAGCAAAAGTAAAGAGTTGAAAATATCAATCGTTGGAAATGCCTTGGGTTATCGATCATCCAATCCTCTTTAGTCAACCTACCCTATGCATATGAAACCTTGATCCAATCCCTTGTTGTTCTATCCTAGTTACTCACTTATGGATTCCTCACATAAGCAATTCTCCCATACTAAAAGCTAAGCCCAATTCCTTGTGTACTTAGTCATTTATATAAGGTTTTAGATCATGCAAATTCAGGCCAATAAAACCCAACCCTTACTCTATTCCTAGAAGCAAGCATAGAAGGATCAATTTCAACCCAAGACCCTAAACCACAACAATCTTCCGATATGATTATAGTTTAGCCTTTAGCAAGGGTGCACAAAAGCTAATCATGCAATATAGAATTGAAATTCAATGTAGATTCAAGAACAAAAGCATAGGGATAGGAATTAACAACTAGAGATTCATGAAATCACTTAAACCCAAAGCAAAAAGTAAACTAGCCACTCATGGCTAGGAAATTAATACAAGAAATGTAAAGAAACCTTGAAGATACAAGGTGGAAGCTTCCCACAAGCCCCAAAAGCACTTCCTAAGCTTCAATACTTGATAAAATTATAAGAAAATGTCATAAGTTCTGAACAAAATTGCCAAAAGCCTTATTTATAGGCATTCGAGCAGGGGACGCTCAAGCGCTGCCCTGGGGCGCTTGAGCGCCCATATGGCAGAAGCTTACTCCCCTCATCTGGAAGGCTGGCGCTTGAGCGCCAGACATGGGCGCTTGAAGGAAGCATAGAAGCAAGCATAAAAGGATCAATTTCAACCCAAGTCCCTAAACCACAACAATCTTCCGATATGATTATAGTTTAGCCTTTAGCAAGGGTGCACACAAGCTAATCATGCAATATAGAATTTAAATTCAAGGTAGATTCAAGAACAAAAGCATAGGGATAGGAATTAACAACTAGAGATTCATGAAATCACTTAAACCCAAAGCAAAAAGTAAACTAGCCACTCATGGCTAGGAAATTTATACAAGAAATGTAAAGAAACCTTGAAGATACAAGGTGGAAGCTTCCCACAAGACCCAAAAGCACTTCCTAAGCTTCAATACTTGATAAAATTAGAAGAAAATGTCATAAGTTCTGAACAAAATGACCAAAAGCCTTATTTATAGGCATTCGAGCAGGGGGCGCTCAAGCGCTGCCCTGGGGCGCTTGAGCGCCCATATGGCAGAAGCTTGCTCCCCTCATCTGGAAGGCTGGCACTGGAGCGCCAGACATGGGCGCTTGAGCGTCAGTCACACGTTTCTGATGGCTTTTGGCTTCTTGTAACCCCCCCTTTGATTGTTTTCATCAATTCTTCAAGCTTTTTGGCCTTCCCTCTTCATGAGTTACCTGCTGAAGCACTTAAGGACCAAGACAAGGAAAGATATCAAGAAATTCAAAGGGCTTTTAAGCACAATAGTCCTCACAATTCCATGGAAAACACATGCAAGTCCTAAACTCTATAAAATGCAAGAAAGACCCTTATAAAACTAGATAATTACCAAAACTAAACAAAAACCCAAACAAATATAAAAATGCATGAGAATTCATGGACCACTACATGAGACAAAGGGAAAAGACTCAAAGCTCACAAAGAAATGACCCTAAAAAATAGGGTAATCGCACCACTATACTCAACGACAGCTCGCCTCGAGCATAAAAAACACTCGCTTGCCCTCAAGAGCAAGAAATGCTCCCAAGACAAGTGCCCTACAAAGGATAATAACCACAAAACATGGGCATAAAGTAACTACAGCCGGTTCCAAGAGAAAAATTCAACAACCAACTTCGTGCAACTTTCAAATAGAGAAGAGTGTAGAGTCCATTCATGGAAAGCATATAGAACTAAACTCCTAAGATGAGACATTGATAAAGTGCACCCAGCACACAAGTAGTTCATAGGTTCTGGGAAGTTTGCTTGATTTCAATCAAAATGATATCAATGAACAGACATGGAGAGGCTATGGGCAGCTTCACCACAAAGGAGTCAAAATGTTTCAATGTTTGATCAAACACATAAGCACCCAAATCAAGCTTGACCTTTGTTCCTATGAGAAAAATAAAATTATCCAACTGCACAATGATCCCAGAAGTATGATCTATAAGTGCCTTATTTTCTGCACTAATCCTGTTCAGAATTGCATACTTCACACGTAGGCTTCCACTAGAAAGCAGACCTTTCTTGGGCCAAGTCTTCACTTGCCCAGCAATATTTTTCTTTGTGAGCATTCAGACTAACATCCTCTTCGGGCACAACAGTTGTAGTCCTACCCAAATACTTGTTAATAACAGCAGATGAATACTTATCACACTTACCCCTCGCAAAGACCTTCATGAATTCCTTGTTTACTCTATAAATAACAAACTACAAGAATACCCCATTTCTATACATACAATCCCTAATACGCTCCGACGGATCAAGAAGCTCTATATAAGCACTTTGCAAGCGTGCTCCCATCCCAGCATGAAGTTATTAGACGTATTAGCATCCCTAAGCACATGTTGAAGATGGGTGTGGCAATGACGCGCTAAGAGGAGATGAAGATCCATGAAATCACTAGAAAGCTCATGGAGACCAAACATGTGATCTTTTAGTAATGTAACAATTTCCAAGCAATTAGTAACACAATAAATTTTTTTATAGTTTATAAACACATTTCTACTGAGGAAAATACAAAATCCTTGTGGAAGAATATTGAATCTTTGCATCCTTCTAAACCAGTGAACAATAAATTATATTTATTGAATTCCTTGATAAATTTGTGGTACAAGGATGGGACTTCTATTTTAAATCACTTGATTGATTTTCAAGGGCTCCTAGATCTATTGTCAAGAATGAGTATCAAGTTTGATGATGAAGTCTTAGGATTACGACTACTAAATACTTTACCATATTCTTGGGAAAAATTTCAGGTTTCAATTTCAAAGTCATCCTCTTATCATGTTGCCCCTTTGGAAGTTGTAAACGGTAGACTACTTAATGTAGAGAAGAGAAGAAAGAAATAAGGTACTTGATCTCATTCTAAGATGCTTGTCATTGGTTCTTAGCGGTTTTTTTGTTTTCTTTTAGGTTGGTCGACGGTTGGTTATCATGTGGATGGAAGCGGATTTTTGTTTTTGTTATTCCCTAAATTGCCCTGTTTGCTTGAACTTTGTTCTGGTTTTGGGCTTAGTCCCTTACCTCCTTGCTCTGGTCCAAGGTGTAGTAAGGTAATAAACTATGTCCTTATCAAATCCTAGCAGAGCATAAAGTGTAATAATGATGTAAGAATAAAGGAATTATCTCATTGAATGATCAAAAGGTACCTAGTACAAGGTAATGACCCCTTTTATAGTGGGTATGGTCCTTTCTAGAATATTCTTGGACTTGGGCCTTACAACCAAGGCCCAAATCCAAATACTAATAAGACAAATACATATAAGACAAGTACAAATAAGACAAAAATAGGCTTGGGACCACATCTTTACTATGTGTTGGTTCACTGCCTTAATAGTCGCTGGATCAGGTGCCTCTTCCCTAGCAAGCGTCCTTTATACAGGGCAGGGTTAAGGGCTTGTGATAGCCCGCCCGGTCCACTCCTTATCTATATATTTGGATTTCCAAAAAAGAAGATACTTGTCAATGAAAATACAGAGAGAAGTTAGGAAAAAGAAGCAAAAAGTGATAGAGAGAAGAGCAGAAGTAAGTTCAAGTCAAGATATGATAACTTGGAGTTTCATTATTGTCACAAAAGAATTGTTTTCAGTAGAAAAGGAATAGCAAAGACAAAAAGGATAAGTAGAAAGAAAAGGATCAGGGTGATGATGAACGTGTTATTACTCTTACTTGTGATAATATTATTATTCTATGTGACCATGATTCAGTTAATCTTATATCGTATGAGAGCATGTGGGTAATTGATAGTGGTGTTATAATGCATGTTACACAAAGAAATAAGTTATTCACATCTTAAACTTCTTGTTACTTTGGATTGTTGAAGATGGGTAATGATGACGTGTCTAAGATAGTTGATATCGGTAATGCTTTCATGCATACCAACACGAGGGTGCAATTGTTTTTTAGAGGAGTCAAACATTCTCCAGGTGTACGTTCAATTTGACCTCTTTGCATATGTTTGATGATGGTGGTTATGACAATCAAGTTGGTTTTGGGAAATGGAAACTCACGAGGACTTGGCTGTGGAGAAAAATGAGAAAATTACTAAACTGTATTGGACAAGAGCATTGGATGCTAACGACATTGCCAATTCCATGGATATGGAGGCTTCTTTGTGGCACCGCAGGCTAAGTCATATCGGTGAAAATTGGATGAATTGTTTAGCTAAAAAGATGTGCTTCTGGGATTGAAGAGTGTAGAGGTGGAGAAATGTTCTCACTTCATGCATGACTGCTAAGCATACTAAAGTATCCTTTTAGAAGAACATTTCCAGAAGGAAGGAAGATTTGCTTGAATGTAAAGTCATTTGGTGGTTACTTTCAAAGTTGTGAATAGAATCCTCCTTGTGCGCTCCGTGAAGGATATAGTTAAATTGGAATACGAATCTCGTTCTATGGTGCGTAAGTGTTGAAACTAAGCATTGGTGTCGTGCTCATCCAAGGTAGTTCATTGGATGAGAGACTTGAAGAGGAGGTACACCTTCATCCTTGTCTCAGTGAGGGTTAATTTACATGGGTCCTTTCGAAGAACTAATCTTTGTGACCTACACCCGGTGTCGCGCTAATAACAAATAAGGACTCATATATGATGGGCCTTCAAGAGGAAGTACATCTACAATTCAGAATCAATGGGAATTATTGGTTTGGATTGAACAGAGTTAGCTCTAGTTTCACTCTCACAACGCTCCTTGCAAAGAATCTTAGCTACTATGTTAGTAATAACATAAAAAGCTCAACACCAAAACCAAATTCAAAACAAATAACGTGCAGTTGAGCCAGGAAAACCAAATTGAAAATCATATTTTAACAGAAAATTCATGCTCAATAACAAAACCAAAATACTTAATATTAGTTAGAAAATGATGGAAAATATGTTTAACCTTGTAAAAGAACGATAGGGAGAGGAGGAGGATGGACGGTGGGGGCGAAGGCTTGGCGATGGGCATCGAGGTTGGGGAAACGTTTATGGAGGATGGGGCGAGCCATAGGTAATGGAGGCTGGGTCGAGAGTTGTGGTAATGGAGGTTACGATAGGGCAGGGTAGGGCTTTGGCTGGACAGGAAAAAGCTATCCAGGTTTGGACAATGGTAATAGAGGATTAGGCGAGGCGAAGGTAATGGAGTCTGGCAGGGCAATGGACATTGATGTTAGGTTAATGTTCAGTGGCTCTAGGGGAGGCAAGGAAAAGACAAGTTGGGGGTAGGGTTCGGTGAGTGGGAGTAAGGTAGGATTTGGGGATGGAAGAGTGTGACAGTGAGCGATCTTTTAAAGACAAACCCGCGTAGATTTTATGAAAATTAGACTCGGTTGATCGATGTTAATTCATATGCTGACTACATAGGCAAGATAAATTTCAAATTACATCGGTAGGCCGATGATAGTAGCTTCGGTCAAGACAAACGCTAATGATTTGTGACTGGATGCAAATTTGGTCGGTGAAATTACTTTTGGCCTAAGCCGACTCAAATTCGAGGAAAGTCAATGCTAAGTAAAGTTGCTAGGCCGAATCTAACTTTAAGTGTAGCACTTTTAAGTTTTGACATCTAGAATGAGTTTTTCTTTGATTTAACCAATGCTAACCAATACAAGTTAGCATTGGTGTCAGGGTTAAGGCTAAATGGAGCCTTTCGATAGAAAAGAAAACATAGCTGCAAGAAGCTAGGAACCTTTTTGATGCATGCCCTATGAGTGTATATGTTTCAAATAAGTCATTTTAAAAGAAGCAAAATGATAGATATAATACATGACTTGATAATAGACGTTGTGGTAGGGGATAAGAATTGAGATCGCTACAATAACCTCCACTCATTCATAGAGGTTGCAGTAAGAGGTACGTATATTTTTATAAACCAACTACATTGGACAAAGATTTAACTACAAAAACAAAGGGCACACCATTTTGAGTAGGAGGTACGTATATATCATTTATATGTTGTAGAGCACTTCCTTTTTCATCCAATATGAACATGTTTATTTATTTTAATTTTTTATTACACTTGAAGATTCAATAATCTCCCCTTAAATGTAAGTCTCATCTTCACGCGTAATCAGAGTCGTACCATCAGCTCTGATGCCTGGTGTCGTGAGGTTATCTCTCACTATTGTAGCAGTAGAAGAGGTATGAATACATTTTTTATACGCAACACATTAACGAGTAAACTATACTAGTAAAGGACAACACAGTTTCCCCTAAAACCTTACATCTGCAGTGAGTGTAAGAGATAACCATTTCAGTTGCAGTAAGTTGTTCAATCTTTTCCAGGGATAACCATTTTAGTTTCAGCAGTCCTAGGTTCTTCTGTGAATTTCTTGTATATGTCAGTTTTGTAGAACTGTCTGGTCCTAAGCACCAAAATGAATGACACAAGCGCCCCAAATAAGCAAACTGCAGTGATTATGATATAAGCCAACTTGTAGCAGTCACTCCCATTGCAGTTCAATTCCTCTCCTGGCTTTCTTTGTAGCCCCAATGCTGCCATTTGCCTTCTAGCTTCCCTGTCATACAGATACCCTGCGACCTTCACATTGAGTAAGTATGACCCAATTGGACTTGCTACTGTCCCAACATTGTACAATGTTGAGTAATGTTTAAGACCAAACAATTCAGATATGAGGGAATTAATTATTGGCCAGCTTGCTCCCAAGCAAAACCCAATAAAAATTGAGGCTGCGTATAGACCATTTGGAACATTGAAAGCAATTAAAAGGTGACCAATACAAGACAATACATGGACTATCGTGAACATGAGAGGCCTAGGGAGTTTCAGTTTTGTTATCATAAATTCTGAGAGCACCCCTTGTGCAATTTTACCGAGAAAAATCCAAATGGACATAAGGGAGACAAATGTGGTTATAGTATATGAAGGATATCCTAAGGACTTCCCAATCTGACTCAAGTTATTGTACACAGTCAGGTTGCTACCAAATCCACATACAGTAGCAAAGAAAAGAATAACCATATCAAGGCTAAAAATGGCTTGAAGTACTGTATGATCTTCACCTCTTTCCGGGTGCCTCAAAATATTTTGCCAACAGGAAAGTCCTTCAGGGATAGTTTGTTCAGACTTCAATTCATTAGATTTTGTTGTTGTATCCACGGGTCTCGGAGGATTTTCACAATTGATAAGTTCCTGTTTGCTCTTCCAAATCTTGCAGTCTTCCACAATAACAACAGCAAGTGGAAGGGTAAGTAAGAGAAGCATCACAGTGGTAGTGGCATAATACTCACTCTGGGTGAAGTTGAAAGATATTTGCAAAATGATCATAATCATGAGGAACCCTGCAAGAGCTAGTACCAAGTAGATGAACCTATAGAAAACTTTGGAGTCATTTTTCTGTTGAATACTCTTGTGGTTCTTTATAACTGGTAGGAGAATCAAAGCAGTGGCTGTTGGTAGACATGCCATGATCAAAATCATAGATTTGGAGTCATTTATAAAGAAGGCATAGTACAATTGAGTGATGATTATTGCACTCAAACTTACATACCCACCCAAAATGCCTAATACAATGCCGCGGATGCCCGGGAAATTCTTTACGCTGGTCACCATAACTGCAGTGTTGGTAAAACAATGAGAATTGCTTCCAATAACGATGTACAAGCACAAGTGCCACAGGCGGGGATTTGCTATTTTTTTTGCCACCGCAAGCCAAATCATGAAAAACCCAAAAAAATTTAGAACAGCACCCATTGATAACACAACCCAAGGAGGCGTTACCTCATTGATTAGACCAGAGAGAACGCCTATGTAGGCACCCACGTCCTTGAAGAAGCTTAACAAATTGAGAGTGGATTGGTCATACCCGAGAGAGAACTTGATTTCTCTGGAGTAGAGGCTGAACATGTAGCTAGCTCCTGATACTGCCATGATCATAAATGATGCAAACATCATGAACCATCTCCCTTGTAGGACTTGGAGAGCAAAGCCTTTGAAATTCTTACAACTATTTCCTGGATGTGGTGCACAAAACATCATTTTCGTGAATTTGGAGACACGGGATGGCTTAGACTTATGGAGCTGGAATGCTAGTAGTGTGGGAAAGCACATATATAAGTTTGGATTTTCTTTCATGTGTTTTATTTAATAAATTTTGAGAACCTTTGAGCTACCAGAATGTTTATTTAATGTTTAAACAATGAGTAATGCTATGTAGCCCGAAAAGTTCATAGCTGGATTTGCTGGAATAAAAAGCTCAACCCTTCAACTAATAGAATGGGTTTTAGAGGAAAATTTCAGTACATGGATAATGTTCGAAAAGGATAAAGGCTAATAACACATTCTTTTCATCACACTCTCATACACACTAAAATTCATGTGATATTGATTATTTAAAATGTCTCCACTGTTATGAATAAAGAGTAAGCAAGTGAATAAGGTAGGAGAAGAGAGGAACAAGAGATAGAGAAATAGTGTGATGGAGACACTCTGCTATGTGCAGACTCCCTTGTATTTATATTATTAGGTTTGGAGTGTTGAACAAGTATACATGTGGGTCTGGCCCATTGACTCTTAACTCTGATGGGCATCCATATATTTCATAACACTCCCCCTTGGATGACCATCCCTTAAGAATGTGCCTCATTAAAACCTTACTAGGAAAAACCCAGTGTGGGATAAAAACCTAGTGAAGGAAAAAGAGTACATCATTCTATAGTTCGTCTTTGTACATTGCCTCATTAAAAACCCTACCATGAAAAACCCAATGGGAAAAAACATGGTTAAGGAAAAAAGAGTACAATGCATTTTAATTGAAATCTTTAAGCCGACGAACTCCCACATTCTGCACAAGCTTTTCAAATGTTGTAGTTGGAAGAGTCTTCGTAAATAAGTCTGCCAAATTATCACTTGAACGAATTTGTTGGATGTCTATGTCACCATTATTTTGTAGATCATGAGTGAAGAAAAGCTCCGGTGATATTTGCTTTGTCCATCTCCCATGATGTATCCTTCTTTTGATTGAGTAGTGCATGTAGTATTATCTTCATATATAGTTGTTGGCGGCATCTTTCAAGATGACAAATCACCAATATCAAGTACGCATTGAATCACGAATCTCAGCCAAGCGTATTCTCGTCTTGCCTCATGTAATGCTAATAGTCCTGCATGGTTAGCTTATGTGACTGTTATAGTTTGTTTCATAGATCTTCACAAAATGGTTGTTCCTCCACTTGTAAACAAGTAACCTGTTCGAGATATTTAGACAAATATCCAGCATCTGCATAACCAATTAGATCAAGCTTGGATATATAGGGGGAAAATAAACGCATATCCATTGTGGCTTTAAGATAACGAAAAACTTTTTTTATTCCATTCCAATGTCTTCGTGTAGGTGAAGAACTATATCTTGCTAATAAATTAATAGCAAATGATATATCAAGTCGAGTATGACTAGCAAGATACATTAATGCTCTGATAGCACTAAGATATGGTACTTCAGGACCAAGTAATTCTTCATTCTTTTCTCAAGGTTTAAAAGGATCTTTATTTACATTTAATGACCTTAAAATCAATAGAGTACACAATGGACATGATTTGTTCATATAGATTCCTTTTAATACCTTTGTCATATAAGTCCCTTGGTAAATAAATACCTCAGCCTTTAGATACTCAATTGATAAGGCTAGACAAAATTTTCATTCTCAACAATTTTATCTCAGATTCTTTCTATAGCAAATCTACAACTTTGGTAGCTCTTATAGAGTCCCAATAAATCATTGTCATTAACATTCATTATGACATAAGTAATCTCACATCTCATCATAAATATGCATGAGTTTGTTGGGTCATTTTGTGACCGTCCTTAAGCAAATAATCATCTAGATTGCTTCAATCTAGTAATTTGTTCATTGTTGAGAACATGAATTTTGTGTCTTAGGCATCTTACAATCTTCAAGGAGTTTTATATAAATATCAATCTCAAGTGAGCCATACAAATAAGTTGTAACTCCAAATATCCACCACGATTGTCATGTGTCTTAAATATGACAACATTATTTCACTTTACTACAAAGACTCTTTAAGTCTTGTTGTTTTTATACCTTTCAGGTATAGAGATGAGGTCCCAAGACCCTTAAATTCAGCAAATGAATTGCTTCTTTCTATTTATGGTCAATCACACCCATTCATTTTCGGGTTCAAGATTCTCGCACATATTTGAGCGCTACTTCATCATGTCGACAATTCTTCATGTTCTTGGTTCCTTGTTTTAACTTGTAGAGACATAATCATGTGAGATCTCTTAAATAAATGATTACAGGTACCTGAACCTCTTCAAGAGGAATAAACATTTTTGTAGTCTCTACACTTTTCAAGATAGTTTGCCTCCTCAACAAGACCATCTTCCTTCTCTAGGATATATCTTTTTGAACCAGGTTTTAGGCATGCCTTAGTCTAATAATAAGTTTTCCAACTGAGATATTAAGTTAGAGAAGGGTATTTGCAGCATATAAGGAATTTAATAATTCCTTTTCGGTCAGAGAATGCATCTTTTGAACTTCTAGTTCATAGTGCGAGTATACATATACATTCTTTACAAATTTTCAGAGCTGCTTAATTTCCTCTCCCCCTAATGCTGAGAAACAACAAGTAAGATATGAAATCTCTATTAATAATGGCTCAAATTGATTACATGATCTCAGCTTTTCTTGTGGTCTCACATTAGTGCGTTGTGGTGGAGCAATTGAAAATATATAACGCACATTGAAAATTCGTAGATGAGAGATATTAGGTTCCTGACCATGAACCAATTACAATGGGGAGAATTCTAATGAATTGTTAGCTTGATGCGTGTCAATGCTGCTAATTGCAAAATCACATGTCCATAAATAAGACTATTTGTTCTCATATGTAATTGTCTAGCCATAAATATGAGGCGTTTAATTAAACAAATCAGCTAGATCATTTGAATACGAACATGTGCAACTAGATATTCAAAATCATGTCATTTACCAACTTGATCAAGGTTGGAATTTTCACTCTATCAACATTGAGAGTTGATGACATATATTTGGTCATTTAGTCGATGCATCGATAAATTTATGAAATACTTAAATGACTCATAAAAAGAGTGAATACGTGCACATGTATCGCATCTAATATACTCAAGAGTATGCAGGATTCAAACCCATATATTCTACCAATTATTAATTGGTCATGAGAACAATATATAAGAATTCATTATATTGAAGAATTTTCAGGTTCTTCGATGAGTGCTCATTTGAACTCATATACTTTCGCATCATAAGACTCGGGATGGTCTAACCTGTCACGCCAATCACATTCAATTTGTTCCATATATAGAACTTTCTCATTCAAAATAATACTTCATTGTTGAAGTAAAATTTTCTGACGTTTTAAATCATTTAAGGATTTTGATGTTTTCAACACATAGTTTACCGTTACATCAATTAGATGTAAATAAAGTCCTTCAAGACTTTCAAATTAATAAGGAATATGTGTACATGACAATTGTGTCACAAGATTATTACATCTCATAATTTCCTTTAACTCATATTCATCGCATGGAAAACACAATAGGTTTGACATCTCTACATGTCTGGATTACTACTGATCCAAGCAACATCTAACAATAGTTTTTATACTGCTCCTTATTTTCCATGCTTTGATACCAGTTTAGGGGGATAAGGGGAGTAGAAAGCATGAGATCATGCGCCAACGTGAGACTATAACTCACACTTCAATTCTCAACATTCTCCCCCTAAGGTTGAGTCACAAACATATTATTATGCTCCCCCTCAATAAGCTATTAGCAATTGCAATACAATTCACTTCATCATCGTGCCAATAGGACACGTCGCCTGACCACCAAATTGTGTCAAGAAGACTTCCGAGACAAGGAGTCATTATCATGGTCACATTAATCATTGATTCTAATACCACTTCTAGGATTGCAACCACATCTGGGGTTATTTCTTGAAAAAATATAAGATTATTGATCAATGGACCTATTCAAGAGCATCAATGGTCCCCTTTTAGGATATTGCTTTGAAATTTCATAGGCTTCTTCTAGAGAGCCACCACAAAGTTTCATTTCATGAAACAGTATCAAATATACCATTGGATGTCCTTCAGGGACAATTAACCATGCGTTCTAACTTTTGTCATGTTGTTGAAATATTCGCTTCAGAGAATATCTCAATCATTCCTTAATATAGCTACTTCAGTAGCTTACATCAACTTGATCATTTATAATGGTAACGATATAGTTCTTCAGGAACTATAATATATTGACAAAAAACTATATGATCTTCTTCCTTTGTTTATTTCAAATAGCTAAGTTCGTTTAAATATTTTAAGAGAAAGAAGAAGTCAAAATATATGTAAACAAAATTGTTTATAATGAATAACAAAAATAACTGTATAACAAACTTCTAATTTTATTCATAAAAATACTTCTTCATGATCTCATGAATATTTATACGAATTCCAAAATTCATTCTTTAAAATTTAATATTTATGTACTAATTAAAAATATATGCATAATCCACATACACATTTTTTTTCTATGTGTATTCAAGTAAATAAATAGATTACTATAATGAAAACGAATTGAAAAAGAAAAAAAGAAAAGGCTTAAAAGCAACTTTGGTCCCCCACGATTACCTTTTGCGTGCTAGTAGTCCCCCACAAAATTTAATTGCACTTTAGAACCCTGACTATTAGCTCCGTTAGCAACTTTAGTTTTCCATCTAAAATCCGTCAAAAATCTAACGATTCTCTCTCCTGTGGCACCTGACTAATGACGTGGCTGACAAATTGGAGAGAGAAAGGGCCACTCAAGTCATCACGTGCAAGTCACGTGACTCCATCACCTGCCTTCTTCCCCAACGGTCATCTTGTATTCCGGAACCCTAGAAAAGGGGGGAGAAGCCATTTTCGACCTCTGCAATTCATCGACAAGTAGCAAAATGTTCCAGAACCTGAATGATTATTAGCATAGTGGAAGGAAGATCAATATTCTGGTTCGAACTAATGGGTGGATTCAGCCAAGTCTCATCTTCATCTTCTGCGTCTGAGAGAAAGAGGAGATCGAACAAAATGTGCGATTGCGGTGTTGAATCGCTGCTGGTGACTTCCTGGACTGGAGTGAACCCTGGTAGAAGGTTCTACGGGTGTGGCTTGTACGAGGTACCCAATTTGTATTCTTCTGTTCCTTTTCGTGTTCTTCTTCCTCTATAATTTGTGTCTTTAAGCTCACATGTTTCCATTCGTACAGGTCTATGGCAAGAGGTGTTGCAAGTTCTTTGAGTGGCATGATGATGAGGGTAGTGCAAGGGATAAGAAGGTTATTGCTGGACTGATTAAGAAAATTGAAGAGATGAAGAAGAAAGAAATAATGTTGATGAAGGGTTTAGGGTTGCTGTCAATCATCTCCACTGTAATGTTCATTTTCTTGTTGATTGGTTATGTAAGAATGTAGTTAAAGGAGGGTTGAAGGAGGGTTATGTAAGAATGTAGTTGAAAGAGGGTTTAATCTGCAAGTACTTGCATTCTAAATCTATGAAAGTGTTGCATTTGTATGAAACAAAGGTTTGTTAATGAAAAAACTTCTCAGTTTTCATACTTGCACCATATGATTAAACTCCATGTAAACTGATAAATGAGAGACCTACTTCAAAGTTAAAACATATATATTCATGGAATCATGGAAAATAAATTGAATGGAAAATCCATAGGTCATAGGCCCTGGAACTGGTTCATTACAATTGCAGTGGAACTGGTTCATTACAAATGTAGCAGAACTGGATCATTACAATTGCAGTGGAGCCAGTTCCATCATTACCAAAGAGGCACATATGTCATTAAGATACCAAAAGAGGCTCATAGGCCCTTAAATTGTCATGAACACACCAAAAGAGGCACATAGGCCATTCCATTGTCAACATCATAAGATAACAAAAGAGCCACAAATGCCATAAATCCTGAACCTCATAACAGAACATAATAGGTACAAAGTGTCACATGATTAAACTCAAAAGTGTCACAAAAGAGGCACAAATGCCATAAATCCTGAACCTTATAACAGAACATAATCCTGAACCTTAAATACTAAACTTGTTCATATTTAAATGACAACAAAAGTGGCTCATAGGCCCAGACAATGATACTATCCTATTACATCCTCAAAATCCATCCAACAAAAGTGTCACATGTTCCTACTCCATCTGCTCCTTTCCTTTTCCAGTGTTCATCTTCTTCCTTGCATTTTGTGGTTGTGGTTGCTCACTCTGGGACTGAGAAGGCTGAGTGTAGGTGGTGGAGGCATGCTCTGGCTGTTTGCTTGTGACCCTGGTTGCTGAGAGCTGCTGCCAGGTTCATTGATGCTAAGCTGCCTCTGCCTCTTCTTCCTCTGTTCAGGCTGCAGAGCTTCAGTATTATCCTGAAATACAACCAAGAGAAGACAACATGAAAGAGTTTATCATAATGAAAGTGTTAGACATAATGAAAGTCCTTCTATTGGTCTATACCTTGTTTCCCCCAGTTGGAATGGTCCTCTCAGCTAAAGCTTTCCCCTTACAAGTCCTCCTATTGTGGCCATACTCTCCACACCTTTTGCACTTGACAGTATTATGATGTCTCCTAAGAGTGTTTGGGTTCTTTGGTTCATCATTTGTCTTTCTTCTAGCCTTCTTAGGCCTTCCTGGCTGTCTTCTAACATATGGAGGGTTCAATGGCAAAGCATCGACTTCAGGCCACAATTTAGGTCCATTGTTAGGGAGTATTAGGTATGAGTAGGTTGAAAGGAATGTTGATTTCCTGCATAATTTAACCAAGAGTCATAGTTAATATATTTCATGCATGATGGACAAAAGCTTTCAACTTATATGCAATAAATGAACAATGATCCAATACCTGTAAGCAGTGTCCACAAACATAAATCCTTTGAAATACTGGACCATGCACACCCAATGTGCTCTTGATTATAACACTGCTCCCAGGGTTGCTCCTCACCAACTCAGCAGCATAATTCCTCAAATGTGTGTATTGATCAGTGCATGCACCCTGAATCATCTCAATAGCTTTGACTTTTGCTCTATATGCCTTATGTCTGCTGATGAGAATTCCCCACCTTGTCCTAGCCTCCTCAACCAAACCATACACTTTCATATCAGGTGTGTGCCTCAAAATAGGCATAAATTTCCTTGCCAGCCATAGTCTCCTTGCTTGCCTGTTTGTAGAAGTCCTATAACAAGTATGGTCAGGAGTAAAACTAACAAGTTGCAGTAGGGTCTAGTGGGGGTTTTACTAATCCTCAAGTTAAACGGACAACCCTTCTGACATATCGCTACACATCTCTTCTTGTCATTTTTGTCGATCTTCAAATCCTTCTTCTGTTCTAGAGCAAACTCTTTCACAGCAGTCTTGAAAACATCCTTTGAATTGAAAATTTGACCAAGCTTAAACACAACAGGCTCACCTTCCTCAACACCCTTAAACTTGGGGAACCTCTGGTTGAGGCCTTCCCCTTCACCTTCACTCTCAGATGGACTATCTATGTCCTCTGAGTCACCATCTTCATCAGTGAAGTCAGCAACAGAAACTGGAACTATATTCCTCTGATTCTCCTGCAATTGCTCCCCTTCAAATGTAGGATCTGGAACAGCAACTGCAACCCCAACAAGTGACTCAGCTGGTAACACAGTTGTCCAATCCCAATTCTCTGGATAATCAGTGTCATCTAGTGATACATCAGACAATGTTTCTAATTCTTCCTCCTCATCTGGAAAATAGCTTTCATCAGATTCAGACTCTTCATTTTCAACTCTTCCAGATCCTCTTCTCTCAACTTCCTTTGTAACTTTATTTTTCTGGTTTCCAGTCACAACTTCACTCTCAGGCTCTACCACACTCTCCTCCCTCACAATTTCCACTTCAGGCTCTACAACCACTTCATCAATGACAACCTTGTTGCTTTGTACAGTTTCAATGTGGTCAACAAATATGTCCACTTTAGTTTGTCCTTTCACATCTTCCAAGAAGCACCTAATGTCAGCATCACAATTGAGTGGTCTCATCCCACTTGACCCAACAATAGTAGGGTGCTTATACCACAACCCTTTAAAGTTGGGATACCCCAAATTCTTCACAAGGTTACCCAACTCAATTGATGAAATCTCATCCATATCCCAGTCTTGGAGTACCTTACAATCCCCGTTCACATATGGGTCGGTTGGGTTAAAGGTCATTTTGCCCCCATGGAATACATTAATATCAGGCTTATGAGGCACAGTAGGTCTGAAACCAAAGAAAGCAATAGACAATATTCACAACAACCAACATCACAACATGACAAAAAAAGTAATAATCTATAATGAAAGTGCACAACAACCACAGATTCAACGACATTGAGGTCAGAGAGGGGAATAAAATACTTACATAGCCACATGGTTTGTAGGAAGAGTGTCCCATAAAGCAAAAAGATTAGCCGTGCTCCTCTGAGGGACCACCGTTGTGCTTCTCTCAAGGAACACCGTCGTGCTTCTCTCAGGGACCACCTCCGGTTCCGGTTGACTTCGATTTTCGCTGAGACCACTACCATTATCGTTCTGCAACTTCGTTGGGTTATCCTTCTTCGAGGTTCTCTTCTTTGGAGTCCTCTTCCTTGCCATTTCGATTGTCGTCGTGCTTCTCGCAGGGATCGCCTTGAAACCTCGTTGCCTCCGTCAATGGAGAATGAACACTGCTTCTTTTTTCAGATTGGGGCAATTTTGGCCCCTAGGGTTCAATTTAGGGTGAAGGCAGGTGATGGAGTCACGTGACTTGCACGTGATGACTTGAGTGGCCCTTTCTCTCTCCAATTTGTCAGCCACGTCATTAGTCAGGTGCCACAGGAGAGAGAATCGTTAGATTTTTGACGGATTTTAGATGGAAAACTAAAGTTGCTAACGGAGCTAATAGTCAGGGTTCTAAAGTGCAATTAAATTTTGTGGGGGACTACTAGCACGCAAAAGGTAATCGTGGGGGACCAAAGTTGCTTTTAAGCCAAAAGAAAACTACTATATTGAAATAACACGGACCAAGAATTGTTTTATTCATTTATTTTACAAACAAAAACAGTATACAACTCATGATAATCTCTTTATATCTAATTTGGATTTAAATTGATTAGCAATAAAAAAAAAACAGTATGATGATATAAGTATAAGATTTTGTTTATGAAAAAAAAAAATTTAAGATTTTATCTGCCCGTAAAAAAAAAAATAAGATATAAGATTTTATCTTGTTATTGTGGAGATAGGAAAAGTAATTTGACATTGACATTAAAAGAAAACAACCGTGATCTATTTAAATTAAAAGATAAGGTATTACAATTTAACTTAATCAATTATGATAAAAGGATTCATGTAACAAATTATATAAAAAGTAGTCAATTCAATTTATCCATTTTAAATATAGTATATTTTATGAATCTTTTCTTGATCACTTCCCGTTATGATATATCTCATGACCTTTCTTTTTCTCTTCCACTTCTGGTGGTAAGATTCAATAATATTCCATTCCCATCAAGGAAGGAATGAAGAATGATCAAGTCAACTAAATCATAGAGTAATTTCTCTTAAACGTCTTGTTCTCCAAGAAGTTCTTTGTGTATTCATGCTATGGTACTTCTGGACACATAACTCAGAGAGAATATATCTCAATACCATTCGGATATGATCTTCAGGAATCATATTTAAAAAATTCTACTACGATACTTCCAGACTCGTAGGTTATGAATCTTCAGGATTCATATATTTTTCCAATGAATCTTCAGGATTCATATTTTAGATAATCAACTACGGTACTTCCAGACTCGTAGGTTATGAATCTTCAGGATTCATATATTTTTCCAATGAATCTTCAGGATTCATATTTTAGATAATCAACTACGGTACTTCCAGACTCGTAGGTTATGAATCTTCAGGATTCATATATTTTTTCCAATGAATCTTCCGGATTCATATTTTAGATAATCAATTACGGTACTTATGGACCGTAAGGCTATGAATCTTCTTGATTCATGCAAAATAATTCAATTACAATGCTTCTGGATTGTAAGGCTATGCAAAAATTGGTACTTTTGGATTCATAGATAAATGATTCAAAGAAGAAGGAGAAGAAGGAGGAAGAAAAAAAGAGTTTAAAATTATAACCTTCCACATGGATGTAGTACTTACTCTAGAAGTGATACTTACTCTGCTATTCTTACATGCCTGAAAGAAAAAATGAAATAACTTAGAAATTCTGAAGAGAACTATCGTGCTGATAACGTGTTATGAATAAAGAGTAAGCAAGTGAATAAGGTAGGAGAAGAGAGGAACAAGAGATAGAGAAATAGTGTGATGGAGATACTCTGCTATGTGCAGACTCCCTTGTATTTATATTATTAGGTTTGGAGTGTTGAACAAGTATACATGTGGGTCTGGCCCATTGACTCTTAACTCTGATGGGCATCCATATATTTCATAACATCCACAATTTTAAATAAGAATGAAATATATTGAATAGTTTAAAAATAGACTAATCGTGCACACATTTATTTATATATACCAACAGAATTTTTTTTGCGAATCTGGTACAGTGATATATATCGCTGGGTTTGATATTCAAATTAGGTGCCCTAATAGATTATTTACATGTAATAATTGAAGCTATAATTTTCATATTTTTCCTGAAATAAAAAAGCGGCGGGATTTTTTGGCGAATTAGTTAAAAGGTAAGGCCTTTGTAAAATAAAAGTTTAAAAGTTACCTAGGAAACTAGTAAATGAGTAAATATCCAATTTCAATTTAAGTATTTAAAGTTATTAGGATTAGCCTTCATAAGTTTTAATTGTTGAGCATGTCAATGTTGTTTGAATGACCACTCTAAGAAGAGTCGCTTAATCGACGCTTGGAGGCTCGTCGTCACAACTTCATTGTTGTTGTTTTATCGTCACTGCTTTGTTGCCCAACTTGATTCAATTGGTTCGTGTAACTCAAACTAATTTGTAAGTCTTTTATTTATTTTAAATGATAGTTTATATAGAAATTATGACATTTTCAACTATGGACAACTAAATAGATAAATCCTTATTTCAAACATGAAAAAGGGGAAGAGGCGACGCATGGTACCATCTACAATATTTAAGGAACAAAAGCTTGCAAGATTTATTCAACATATCTTGCCACACTGTTAGAGAAAAATACTGAGAGCAATCAGAACACAGAGAAGCGCCAACGAAGAAGGATATTGCAGTAGAGGAAAAGGGACCATATCATTCATTACTTTTTGTAAGAGTGGAAGAGTATGGAAATAATTTGGTGCCTTTCATTCATCAATAGCAAGAGTATATATACAGGTAAAGTCAACCTAGGAATAAATACAATTACAAGAAATTAGACATAATTACAGGAAGAATATTTTCTATTCTATCACACCCTCGCAGTCGAAGCGGGAGGTTCACTGACGCTGAGACTGGACCGAAAATCATCAAAGAGAACTCGAGGGAGGCCTTTAGTGAAGATGTTTGCAATCTAGTGATGAGAAGGAACATGAATGATGCGTGCCTGACCACGGGTGACCTTCTCTCGAACAAAGTGAATGTCCATCTCAATGTGTTTAGTGCGCTGATGCTGGACAGGATTGCCGGATAAGTAGATAGCACTAACATTATCACAGTAGACTAAGGTAGCCTGAGAAAGAGGAAAGTGAAGCTCCAAAAGCAGGTTGCGTAGCCAACATGATTCGGAAACCACATTAGCCATGCCTCGATACTCAGCCTCAGCACTGGACCGGGAAAGTGTAGGTTGTCTCTTGGACAACCAGGAAATGAGATTGTCGCCGAGAAATACACAGTAACCAGAAGTAGACCGACGGGTGTCGGGACAACCACCCCAATCTGCATCAGTGTAGGAAATAAGCTTCTCGATAGGAGAAGGATAGAGATGCAAGCCAAACTGTAAGGTGCCCTGAACATAGCGTAGGATGCGCTTCAGTGCAAACAAATGCTCTATGCGGGGGGCATGCATGTGAAGACACACCTGCTGAACGACATAAGAGATGTCAGGACGGGTGAATGTAAGATACTGCAAAGCCCTAGCAAGACTCATATATAAAGTAGGATCATCACACAGAGTACCAGCAGAAGTACTGAGTTTCTGCTTGGTGTCAACTGGAGTGGCAGAAGGATTGCACGATGCCATACCGGCACGAGCAATAATGTCACATGCATATGTACTCTAACTGAGAAAAAGTCCACCTGCATGTCTGGTGACAGCAATGCCCAGAAAATAGCTCAATGGTCCCAAATCCTTCATAGCAAACTCAGAGGCAAGAAGGGCCATGATAGATTTACGAAGGTCATGAGAGGAGCTGATGAGGATGATGTCATCAACATAAAGCAGGAGGTAAGCCATGTCAGGGCCTCGTCTGTAGATGAAAAGAGAGTAATCAGAGGTGCTATGCTGAAACCCAATGGTGGAGACATAGTCTGCAAAACGCTGGTACCAAGCACGAGGTGCTTGCTTCAAGCCATAAAGATATTTCCGCAAGCGACACACATAATCAGGATGAGTACGGTCACGGAAACCCAGGGTCTGATGCATGTAGACGGTCTCATGCAGATCACCATGGAGGAATGCATTTTGAACATCTAACTGGTGAATGGGCCAAGACCTGGAGAAGGCAATGGTGAGAACTGTGCGAATGGTCGCAGGTTTCACCACAGGACTAAAGGTCTCATCACAATCAACACCTGCAATTTGTGACCTGCCATCACCTATAAGACGAGCTTTATAACGCTCAAAACAACCATCAGCTTTCGTCTTATGACGAAAAATCCACATGCAGCGAATGATATTAACATCACTAGGACGAGGAACCAAATCCCAAGTTTTATTTCTAATTAAAGCATCAAATTCAGACTGCATTGCGGATTTCCAATTTGGGTCTGAAAGAGCTAGCTTTGGGTTTTTGGGAAGAGGTGATATGGTTGGATCATCAATGGTTACAGAAAGGTTGAAGAGCCTTCTGGGTTTGTAGATACCACGCATTCTGCGAGTGACCATGGTACGGATAGGAGGTACAGGCTGAGTGGGCGAAGGAGGGGAAGATGATAGGGAGTCAGAGGAGGAGGAAGAGGTCGTGGGGAGTTGTTGTGTGGGCACAACGGGAGGCACTACAGGAGTAGGGGTAGAGTCAGGTACGGTGGATGGACTAGTCCACTGGTGAATGATAGAGGGATGTATAGGATCTGAGAAGCAGTCATATGTGGAGTGAGGAGGGGTGGTCATGGTGGCAAAGAGAAATTGGGTCTCATAAAAAATGACATGTCGGAAGATAAGGATCTTTCTGTGCGACAAATCAAAACACTTATAACCTCGGTGATGAAGTGGGTATCCTAGGAAGACACACGGGGAGGAGCGTGGTTGTAACTTGTTAATGGTAGTGGAGGGAACCAAAGGGTAACAAAGACAACCAAAGACGCGAAGATGTGTGTAAGACGGGTCACGATGATACAGAAGTTGAGTGGGAGAGAGATTAGACAGAGTTTTTCGAGGAATGATATTAAGCAGATATGTAGCCATTTGAAGGGCATGATGCCAAAAGGACGGAGGAACAGACGCATGAGCGAGAAGAGTGCGAATCATGTTGTTAATGGTGTGTATTTTACGCTCCGCCTTGCCATTTTGAGATGATGTATGTGGGCAGGAGAAGCGAAAAATAAGACCATTAGCAGTACAATAATCATGAAAAGATTTATTGTCAAATTCTCGCCCATTATCACATTGAAGACATTTTACAGTTTGAGAAAAGTGCGTGCGGATTTGATTTGAAAGAGAAGTGAACATTTCAAAAAATTGAGATTTATGACTTAAAGGAAATGTCCACAAGAAATCTGTAAAATCATCCAAGAATAAAACATAATATCGATGACCGGCGGAAGATAAAACAGGCGAAGTCCATAGATCACTGTGTAAAATGTCAAAAGGCATCACAGTTACATTACTAGAAGAAACAAAGGGCAACCAAATATGTTTGCCCAACACACAAGACTCACAAACGGTGCTAGAATTCAAATGCTCATAATTAATGAACTTATTACTACGAAGAGACTACAAATCAGAAGGACTGGGATGACCAAGGCGGCTGTGCCAGAGACTCTGAGCTAGACCAGCAAATGGAAAAGAGGGAGTGACTGGATATAGGTCGTGTAACACCCCGATTTCGGTGGCGTCACTTTAGTAACCAAAAATCAAGTAAAGCGGAAAAGCAGGTATTTTTTTTTTCATTTTGTTTAAATAAAAAGACTTGTCGAAATAAAGACTCAACCCAATCGCGATTAACAGCGACTAACATACAATATAAGTACAGCCCTCGCTGCAACTAAAAACATCGTCACGAGTGTCCTCAAGTGACGGAAAGTAACTGAAAGTGGTGCCCGCAGGCAAATAAGTGCGACCCATAGTCAAAGTCATAACCTTATAAATACAGTCCTCCAAGAAAGTAAGTCAGCCCAGAACGGCCTCCAAAGGACCTCCTACGTCCGACAAACTCCCTGTGATCCTCATGGAAGAGAACCACACAAAAAGCTAATAGTCGGGGACCTACCCTGCCCCAAAATAAGAAATGAAAATCAGAGCTATGACAACGACACCCGATATACTACACCCCTAACATCGACCCTCATCCGATCCTGCATGAAGTCCGGGTCCACCCCGAAGGCTCAGTAGTAGTCATTTCGCTCCGGGTCCTCCCCGAACGACGAAGCATCACGAAACATTCCGTCAACGGCATCTGACAAAAAGGGCATACATAGCCCCCCACACACAGGTAGCACGCGCAAGGGTCAACTTACGGAATATAGTATAGAGAATACAAGACAACAGGTAAAGTATAAGGGGTATATATATATATATATATATATATATATATATATGTTGTATGTATACATATAAGTTCTACATTGTCTACCCTAAGGTTTATACATAGCATGTTATCAAATCTCTAATACAATTCAATCATCAAAACACATAACGATGTTTATCAACATTAAATCATCAAAACACATAACGATGTTTATCAACATCAAATCATCAAGATCTCAACAAATATAGTTAGAGTGCATGATATGTCAATGCAACGTCAATTCAAAAGGTTCCGGAAGAAGTAGGCTGGGCACGATCGAGTCGGTCCTAACACTGGCATTGTGTCGACCATAACCCTCGGGTGTCACTTACAACCTTGACATAGCCTGATCAGTCCTAACCCTGTGGGTCGACTTTTCCCTCCGCTATGCCTGACATCAACAGGTCGATCCTAACCTTACGGTCGATCATATCCCCCATCGAATGCCCGAGGTACCCGAAGGCATATACTGTACCCGAAGGCATATACTGTATACTGTACCCGAAGGCATATACTGTACCCGAAGGCATATACTGTACCCGAAGGTATATATCGATTCTGCGACAAAAGGCAGATAACTATAAAAAGAGTGCAATCACCCTTGATGACTTCTTGAGTCACCTGACTCATCAAATTTTGATGGTCAAAAACTGCTCAGCGAGCGAAAGAGTATAAGCATACTCAGAAACTTATGAGCTTCCCCAAAACTTCGATTCGGCGACACTTCTCATTTTCCAAAACTAATATCCAAATCCTAGAAGTTCATTTGAGATCCTTAACATTTAATTAAAAGAGTTTGAATGTTGTTTAAAGCATTATGGAATTTCTCATGAAAATATTTTCTTTCCAAAACTATAAGTTCAAAAGATCCCAATATCCCCAAAATCCCATGAGAAGGTCTTGAAACCACAAAAGAAGACAAGAGTCTGAACCTCAGTTCGTCTTGTCGAGATAAACCCTTAAGAATTCGCCACCAACGGGGCATAACTAACCGTTATTCCTCACATTTTGGTACCACGAATAAACGATATAAATTGCACCATATGGTCAGCATATTCCAATAATAATTGCATGTTCCAAAATAATGTGCACAAGTATTCACATAGCCTAAGATTAACCATTTAATCACTTAGCAAGTATGGCATGTGAATCAAGTAATTGCGGTAAAACATAATCCTATCCTATCCACTAGGAAGCAGTAAGACGGAAACCAGTAAACGGCCAAAGCCCCTCAGAAAAAGGAGACACACGCCTCATATTAGTTTCACACGACCAAAGCCTCAAAACATTTTCTCCAGTCAAAGCGATAAAGAAACATAAATAAGCAAGTCGAAATTATCGACGCCTAAAGCATTAGCTAGCAGTGTAAGTTGCCCTTACCTCTAGTTCCTCCAGAATCACAATGTAAGTCACACTCACAAGCTTGCTCAGTCAAGTCCAAGGTTTCCACAAACGAACCTTAGAGCAAACAAAGCAAAAATCAAGCAAAATAAGTCGGTACAATCGAAACAATACTAAATAACGTTAGACAAAGCTCAAGGAGCTTCAGAGTACAACATTTAGGCACGAATGGAAGGGCTTTCCCCGAATGGATGAGTTTTGACTCGATTCAAGTTTTGTACAAAAACACTTTATTCGCTAAAACGTCCATAACTCGAGCTATAGAACTCAGAATGACACGAAACCAGAGCCAAAATTTCGACAACGGAGAGAGCTACGCTATAGCTCAGGTCTTACAGACCAAAAAATTATTTTTGACACTGTACCATATCAAATAAGTTTCGGCCACTATCAAAATAGGGTTTTCCGAACTTTTTCTTCGATCTAATTTAATTCCTAGGTATTCTTAGGCGATATCTAGGCCAGGGAAACTCTCAGAAAAATTATCGGGTCGAAAACTAACACGGGTATTTTGGTCAGTGTTTTTAGCCCGAAAACTCAAAGTCGGAATTTTGAGAAATAAATTTGATGAGCGTGTTCCTAACGACATTTATAACAACTAATCCTACTGACACTGAGCTCAGTCGAGAGTTTTTAATCCAAAGAACGAAGCTTTGGTCAGAAAATGGGTATTTTCACAGAATTGAAGCTCCGCGATGATTCGGCGAGATTCGGCATAAAACGACCGGATATTCATGCTCTTGGGCATGTAGGCAATAAGTTTAGACACTGAAATCAAGTTATTTGGACAGTTTTACAAAAAGCTCAAAACTTTGAGCACATAAAGACATAGAGAAAAGCGACAGAATTGACGATCAGAAGTAAGGAATAGCATCTATACCTCGAGGTCTACGCGTAGCAACTGTCAGTGCGACGATCTGTCAAGAAACGAAGAAACTGTGCTTGAATCCTCTTACTCCCTTTGCTCTCGGCCTGTCCTCTTCAATTGTGAAAACTCAAGTCTGATTCTTCTTGATTTAATTAAGTAGACAAGGCAATGGCACATTTGCACTCTTGCTAGTAGAAAATTAATATGGTGGTGATATTTGATGAAGAAATGGGTGCTGGTAATGAGATGATGATTGTGTTACCGAGAAAGAAAAAGTGGTTGCTTTGTTAAATTGATTGATGAGAAGAAGTGGTGCATCTTGACTTGATAAAATAATTAGTGGTGATCTTCAGCAGGGAAGACGTGAAGGAAGGAGAAAATAAATGAAACTTGGTGATAGGAAGAACATGGTGTGTGTGTGTTGCCAAAGGGAGGAGTAATGGTACCATATGGTGTTGAATTGTTTCTGCCGGAAGGGAAAGAAAAAGAAGAAGATGGGAGTGAAGAGAGTGAACTGAAATCAGAATGGGAGAGTGAGTAAATGAGTGGGTGAGAGATGTCGAGAGTGAGCGAGGATAAGGATGGAGATATAGATATTTTAGGGGAGATATTTTGTAAAGATATTTTGTAAACCGGTATGGATTAATTTAGACACTGGAAGATTTACCTCATAAAGTTTAAGAGAAAAATATAGAGATGATATATTATTATACCAAATATTATGAGGATCTCTATGAAACAATAAAATGCAAATTTAGAGCAAATTAAAATGATCTATAACAAAGAAATAAGTAAAAACTGAGCTAAAGAATATATGTGAGACGATTAGAACAAATATGAAGTTGTCATATTATGCATCGAGTTAAGTATATCTCAATAAAATGTCGATACTTGTTCCAGGTTCATTTAAGTGAGAAAATGGCTTGGACGCAGTCTGCTTCAAAATATGCCGCAAAACTACTTTTTACAATTGATGTCAGATGAGAAAACTTCCTTCTGAAGAAATGTTAGAAACATCGAAAGAAATGGGTGTACGCATGTGGAATCTTCGTTTGAAGCTCCGAATAGAAAAAGTCTTCATCAACAGTTTATTTTAAGGTTCTTGAGCTATCAGAGATTCAGTTTCGGCAAACTTCCGAGAATTGGAATCGGACGTTCGTACATTCTAGGGTTTCGGATCGAAACGCTTGTCATAGAAAGGATTAAGAGAATTTCTAACATTTCTCTGAAGATTTTTGGAATTAGTTTCTATAGTGCTCTTAAGGGTAAATTAATCGTTTACTAACGCTCTTGCCCTAGGCGTAAGCGAATAAGACTCGCGCTATAACTTATATCGACTTAATACTATTCTTAGTTTTTCCCTGAACTTTCTCCTTCATAAATTTATTCAATTCAGTAAACACTTGTCCAGGTTTCCTTCACGATACATCGAAACCTAATCGTGGATAGGGATTTAATTAATTAATTCTATAACTGAAATTTTGGATCTCACAATACTACCCTCCAAAAAGAAAGTTTCGTCCTCGAAACTTAGGGCTCAGTAACAAGCTTCGGATATTATTCCTTGATCTTTTCCTCTAACTCCCATATAGCACCGTCCGTGTCTTTGTTCGAAATAACTTTCACTAAAGCACTCTGCTTTCCCCTCGATTGTTTCACTCTTCTAGCCCCAATGCTTACCGACGGCGTCTCAAAAGACATATCATCTTTCAGCTCTATGTTGTCCGGCTCGACCACTTGCGTCGGGTCTCCGTTGGAAATAATATTGGTTGGCATTCCGTGCAATCGCACAGCCTTAACCACTTGTTCCTTTACTTTCGTTCGTCTGAAATTCTGCTTAAACTCGGTATACCTCTGCCATTCCAGAGTGAATGTTCAACTTGTCCTCGTATTCTTCACTCATGATCCAAAACTTAACTCGATCGCTTTATAACCCCTAGACGAACTATCCCCTTTAACATCAATTTATCAACAACTTATAAGCTAATCTTCATCTTATCATCTAACAATCTATTATTATCATCTCCTTTCTCAAACTTTCCTCACTTAACCCATAAAATCAACTCTCACTTATTCACCAACCACTTTACACTTATCTAAAATCCCTAACACTTCGCACAAATCGGAACTCATCCCCTAGAAGATCAAATCACAATTATGCCTCCATGGACTTAACTAGACATTTTATCATCCGATCCTCCAACCTTCCGAGATTTAACTCTTATCGTAACCGCTAACACCACTAAATATCTTAAGCGTACATGAGTCTCAGCTCACTAGGTCAACCTTAGCCCTAGGATTCTCATTCAACTTAGTAAAATCCACTTGCTAACCCTAGCATGCATCATCGAAATCCATAACAAAGTTCCATTCACTCTTAGACTCTAAGCAACTTGTCCAAATATGATAACTTCAAGTATTCATCTTAATACTAACACTTTCCTTTTTGTAACTTGATCCCCATCTCGTCGATAAACTTCTTAATCTCCCAATCAAATTATGACAAACTTCGAGTCCTACACACTTATGACAAGAATTAATAGACTTAAAACCTAAACCTTTTCCAAGTTTGGACCTCTAATGGCCTTTAATTCTTCAATACTTCTTAAATGAATATCCATTTCTTAAAACTATAACTCCTTCGCAAGAAAACTAATACCTAATGAGAACTTTTCCTCCCAGACTCAACTAATCTTCAATCGAATCAAGTTAATATTACCAATCCTTCTATCAAAGTCCATAGCCAGCTGTGATTCCGAATATCACCCCCTCAATATTAAGTTGATCAGGCCTAATACATCTATGGTGGAAATTTAGAAAAACCCACTAGAACAGTCAATGAGTTCCTATCATCCAGTAGTCACAAATACCCTGATATTAAATCCTCAACGATTCCGCTACGGAACTACACACTCCCAACATCATACGTATACTATCCATAAGGAATCTCTCTGAGATTCATCCTTCAGCTTCTAGCTTCTTTTAAACGCATCGGTGCAAGACTACTCTCTAGGCTTGGCGTGTTATTCTAAACCTCGTGTGCTTCTATAGTTTAAACACGAGTAAAGTCAAATAAAGTCTCAATAGGTGTAATAACTATAAGGTCAAAGCTCAAACAGTATAAGTAAGTTAGGTGTGTTGCATGCGCTACGAGAGTAATGAAGCGTATTATACTAGAATAAGAAAGAATGGTTAGAAGGTTACCATCGTTCTTGCGCTCTCCTCTAGCAAACCCCTCAGCTCCCTCACCGTCCATGGTGTAAACCCTTCCTCTTGCAGCAGGGTGTTTTCCCCTTGCAGTGTTAACAGATGGCTTCCTCTTGGGCACCTTACAATCCACGGCTAGATGCCCCACTCGGTTGCAATTAAAGCATCTTGGTCCAGTTGTTGAGCACTTGTCAGCAAAGTGCCCAGTCTTCCCACACCGGAAACATGTCACATTTTTGTTGCCGGCTTGATTCCCTGCACCTTCAGGAGCAATGGTCATTGGTTTGTACTGTCCTAGGGTAAAACCTTCCCCCATAGGGCGCTGATAAGGCTTCTTTATCTGAAACTTTCCTTTTCCCAAGTTGTCTTGGGAGCTCGACCTCATCGGTCCCCCAATTCCTGCTCTATTCATCCTTCTATTTTTCATCAGCTCCACCTCGGTGGCCTTCTCAGTACCAGGTGCCATCCGGGGGAGCAAGTGTCATGGTGTGCATGGCAGTGGCAATGTCAGTGGGCACAGGTGATGCCGAAGCAGCATAAGCCTGAGGACGCTGACCCAAAATGCCGGGTTGCCGAGGAGGAGCAGACGGATGAGTCCACTGAGAGGTAGGATATGGGCACGGAGGCATGGCCCAAGGAGGCGGAGCCCATCCCCAATGCTGGTACGGGAAGTACTGCGAGTGAGGTAGCATCAGAGGGGAGGAGCCCTGAGAGGTGCCACTGCGGGATCCATGTAACACCCCGATTTCGGTGGCGTCACTTTAGTAACCAAAAGAAAAATAAAAGAGGAAAAAAACGTGAATATTTTTTTTTTCGATATTTGTTTTAAATAAATGAAAGACTTGTCGAATTTAAAGACGTATCGACGAAACATAAACAAGACTAATATACAATATATATACACTCCCCACAGTAACCGGTAAGCAACGTCACGAGTAACCTCCAGTGACGGAAAGTAGTGCCTGACGGCAAATATGTACAACACAAAATATAAGGTAAGTATTCTGATATACAGTCCTCCAAAAGAAAGTAGGTCAGCTCAAAACAGCCCGAAGACCTCCTAATCCGACCAACTCCCTGTGACTCCCGTCAAGAGAACCACACAAAAAGCTATAGGTCGGGGACCTACCCTGCCCCAAAATGAGAAAAACTGAAGATCAGAGCCACGACGCTACTCCTACCCTAATCCCGACTATAGGAGTACTACACACCACTCCCAACTACGCGTCACCATGATCGTCGTCTGAATCTAAATCCAAGACAATCACGTCAATGACGGCATCGGTCCTCGCAGTGGGTCCCACGGGTACTGTACCCGAACCCAAGCCAGCAGCAGCCGCGACGGTGGGTGAGCTAGACTTAGATGAAGCACCTCCTACAGGCAACTCCTCTGAAGGGTCCTCCTCGTCCTCAGATGAAGGTGGCGGTACCACAACTCCAGGGCCACAATGCACGCCTGGTGGTAGGTTGAAGCTAACCGTGTGGCGTCTCAAGACTCCTTGCGTCAGGTTCTCCATTCGGTCCACGTGGTCCTCCATTATTCGCCCCGTGTAAATGACTCGGTGACCTGCGGGGTCGACCACCCAAGAGCCCGGGGTGTCGGTATCAAGCAACTCAAATCTGGTCCCCCCCGTAGGGACGACCATCTCGAACCAGTCGGACATCGACATCATCTGACAAAAAGAGCATACATAGCCCCCCATACACAGGTAGCACGCGCAAGGGTCAACTCAAAGAATTACATAATAGTACATCAAATAGGCAAAAATTAAGTAGTAGCCACATAGGCTTAATTATGAATAACAACATTATAAACTGTATATCCTGCCAAATAAATAAATAACGGTTGCAAGCAATTAACATGTCTCAAAACAACAATAACAAGTAGCAAACACATCCAATAACTAAATCAACATGAATGGTGCATGAAATGCATATGCAAAGGAACAAGATTCATTCCGGAGGGATGGGCACCAACGAGTCAGCCCTAACACCAGCCACGGTGGGACCATTTCTGCTCGGGTGTCTCTTATACCAAACAAAGTGTAGTCAGATCAGCAGTAAACCCGCAGGCCTGCCATTTCCGTCTGCTACCAAGAATCACCGCAGTGTTCTTACATGGAAATCCGGGTCTTATGACCATTTTTGAAATCCAACGAGGTCCGGCATCCCACCGTGTATTAACCTCAATGAGTGCATGAATGCAAGTGGTTAGCCAAACAACGTCTCCGACCTCACTCGTCACGTCGTCACGTGTTCTAGCTAACTAATTGTCTCTAAAAAGAATACCCTAAGGTAAATGTCGATTCTGCGACAAAAGACAATTAATTATAAAAATATCTCATGATGATTTCTCGAATCATCCGACTCATCTCCATCCGATGGTCAAAAACTGCTCAGCGAGCAAAAAGTACCAATGTACTGGGAAACTACCCGTTTCCCGGCTTATCTTCAAGATAGCCCAATAACAAATCAGCTCATCGAGCGAAAGAGCATCAACATACTCATAAACTTATTAATTTTCCTGACTTATCCTTGAGATAGTCGAACAACAAAACTGCTTCTCGAGCAAAGAGTATCAACATACTCGGAAACTCATCAAGTTTCCCCAAACTTGGACTCGGCGACACTTCTCATTTTCCAAAAACTAATATTCATGTCTTAAGCTCTTAATTGAATTTGTAATCATTAATCAAAGGTTTAGAGGTTGTTTAATGTCTTATGAATTTTCCTTGTGAAATAGCTCCCATTTAGTTTTATCTCAAATCTTATAAGTTTCAAAAGATCCCATGATCCCAAATAATTCCCAGAGAAGGTCTCGATCCATCAAAACAATATCAAGGGTCCGAACCTCGGTCCGTCCCATCAAACTTCCTCAAAAACTCACAATAAAGTCTGGCATAACATCCCGTTATCCTCACTCTGCCGAATAACAAATATATGTGTACTTGCATATTCAAAACAGTACAATCCAACAGTCATGGCACATATATCAACACATTGAGGAGTAACCATTTAGCACTTAGCATATAGGGAAAATATCACACATCCTAGATTAACCAGGTTGCATTTAGCATGTGAATCAACCTCAACAACAATCAAGCAATAAAAGATTATCAATTGTCAGCCGTAGCCTCAGAAAACGTTTTTCCCAGTCAAACACAATCAAGTGCATAAACAGTAAATCAAGTCGAATTCGTCGACACCAAAATCATTATCTACTATTCAGTGAGTAGCCCTCACCTGTTGGTTTTCCAGGGTGTTCTTCCAAGTTTCCTTCACAATCCTCCTCTTGAACTTCACAAAGTTCTTCAAACGAACCTTAGGACAAATTCACAGAAATCAAGCACAATGAGTCAGAAACTCAGCAAACACTACGCACTAGGATTACACGAAACATTACAAACTCCGAAGTACGACAATCTAACGCGTTAAGACAAGTTTTCGAAAAACGAAATTTCCTCCCCCCTTGATGGAGCTCTCGGCCACTTTTCATAAATAGGTGGGTCGATTTTTCTTCGATCAAACTTGGTTCCTAGGTTATCATTAGCCGTAACTAAGACGGTTCTAAGCTAAGAAAAATTTTCGGATCAAAAATTGTCGCAGGGGTATTTTGGTCATTATTTTCAGCTCAGAATTTCAAAACTGGATTTTCGGAAAACAAATTGGATGGGGACGTCAACAACGACGTTTATGACAACTAATCCTACTAGCACTAAGCTAAGTCGTGAATTTTTAACGTAAAGAACGAAACTTTACCCAGAAATGGCTCCCGCGGCATTTCGGCGACATTCGGCAAAATGTAATCCGCTAAACACGCTCAGAAGCATGCAGGGAATAAGTTTAGACACTTAAATCAGCTTATTTGGAAAGTTTTACAAAAAGCTCAAAACTTTGAGCACAGAAAGACATAGAAGAAGTCGACAGAAACGACGATCAGAAGAGAGATATGGTAATCCTACCTCGAAGTCTTCGATTAGCAACGATCGGAGCAGCAAACGGGCAAGAATTGGCGAAAATCAAAATCCTCCTCCTCTCTTGGAAGCTCGCGGGTTCAAGGGAAGAAATGGGTAAGTTTTTTGAAATTTTTTTCATTTTCCCGCTATTTATAGTTTTTGGAAAATTTGGAAAAATGACAATTCCGCGATTCCGATTTTTCCTGCGTAATCCTCGGAGAATTCTAAGATAGGTTTTGGCGACAGAATTCCAGAACTCAAAACAGGTTTCTTGGAATTTAATCAAACGATCAAAAGTCGGTGTAAATCGGTTTACCCGAAAAACTACTTTTTGCAGTTGATGTCGGATGAGAAAACTTTGTTCTGAAGAAAGATTCAGAACATCAAGAGAAAAGGGCACACGTGTGTGGAATCTTCGTTTGAATCTCCGAATAGAAAAAGTCTTCATCGTCCGTTGATTTTAGGGTTTCTGAACTACCAGGGTTTCGGTTTCGGCAAACTTCCGAGTATTGGAATTTGGCGTTCGTACATTCCAGGGTTTCGTATCGAAACGCTTGTTATGGAAAGGAATAAGAGAAAGTCTTATATTCCTCTTGAAGATCTTTGGAATTTATTCCCATAGTGTTCCAAGGGTGGAATTAATCTTTCCCTAAGGTTCTTGTCCTAGGTTTAAGCGAGTACTAATCGTGCTATAACTTTTATCGACTTTGTTACAATCCTTAGCTTTTTCCTGAACTTTCTCCTTCACAAATTTATCCCATTCAATAAACACTTGTTCAGGTTTTCCTTTCACGTTACATTAAATTAATCGTGAAAAGGAATTTTATTCGATTTATTCCAAACTTAAAAACTTGGGTCTCACATTACTACCCTCCAAAAAGAAAGTTTCGTCCTCGAAACTTAAGGTTCAGCAAAACGTTCCGGATACTGTTCCTTAATCTTTTCCTTCAGCTCCCATGTTGCATCACCAGTGTCCTTGTTCCATCTAACTTTCACCAACACAATCTCTTTTCCCCTCAACTGTTTATTCCTTGTGTCACCAATGCTAATTGGCGGCGTCTCGAACGACAAGTCATCCTTCAACTCGAGGTCATCAAGTTCGATAACATGCATCGGATCCGCAATATACTTCCTCAGTTGCGACACATGAAACACATCGTGAATGTTGGATAGAAATGGTGGTAGTGCAATCTAATAAGCAACTGGTCCTATACGACGAGTAATCTGGTAAGGTCCAATAAACTTTGGCGTAAGTTTCTTCTACTTAATCGCTCGTCCAACCCCTGTAGTCCGTGTAACTCGCAGAAATACATGATCTCCTTCTTCAAATTCTAGAGGTCTTCGCCTCTGATCGGCATAACTTTTCTGTCTACTTTGAGAAGTCTTCATTTTCTCTCTGATCTGTTTAATCTTCTCTGTTGTCTGTTGCAGAAGTTCTGGTCCAACTAACAAATTCTCCCCATCTTGATACCAACACAATGGTGTTCGACACTTGCGGCCATACAACGCTTCATACGGTGCCATACCTATGCTCGTATGAAAACTGTTGTTGTAAGTGAACTCAATCAATGGCAATAGATTATCCCAACTACCTTTGTTGTCTAACACGCAAGCTCGTAGCAAATCCTCCAATGATTGGATAGTTCTCTCAGTCTGTCCATCAGTCTGTGGGTGGTAAGCAGAACTCAATCTCAACCTTGTTCCCAATGCCTCCTGAAGAGCTCCCCAAAAATGTGAAGTAAATTTTGGGTCTCGGTCAGAAACAATACTAGTCGGTACCCCATGAAGGCGTACGATCTCAGCTATGTAAATCTCCGACAGTTTCTCCACATTATAGGTAATTCTCACAGGTATAAAATGAGCCGACTTGGTTAATCGATCCACTACTACCCATATCGAATCATATCCTTTCTGAGTTCTTGGCAAAGCTACGATAAAATCCATCGATATGTTGTCCCATTTCCATTCTGGTACATCCAAACTTTGTAACATACCCGAAGGTTTCTGATGTTCCACTTTCGCTTTCTGACATGTTAAACACGCAGCTACATACTCGGCCACTTGCCTCTTCATTCCTGGCCACCAAAAATTCATCTTCAAGTCTTGGTACATCTTTTTCATTCCAGGATGAATGCTCAACTTGCTCTTGTGACCTTTGTCCATAATCAACCTCCTCAAATCAGGGTTGTTAGGTACGCAAACTCTATCCTTACACCGCAGGATATTGTCATTTCCTACCTTGAATTCAGGGTCCTTACCCTGAATTACCAAGTTCCTCTTCCCGAGTAGAAATTCATCTTGTAACTGTTGGTCTCGGATTTCTTCCATCAATCCATTTGCGATCCTGATCATACCGAACTTCATTTTTCCCTCGGATGATCTCACGTCTAAGCACAAATCTCTGAATTGCTCCAACAATTGCAGCTCTTTAATCATCATTGACGAGATATGCATCTTCCTACTCAAGGCATCGACAACAACATTAGCCTTTCCAGGATGATATTGTAGAGTAAATTCATAATCCTTGATGAATTCCATCCATCTTCACTGTCTCATGTTCAGCTCCTTCTGGTCAAACAGATATTTCAAACTCTTATGATCACTGAATATAGTGAAAGTGCATCCATATAAGTAATGTCTCCAGATTTTCAGTGCAAATATGATCGCATCTAACTCTAGGTCATGGGTTGGATAATTCTTCTCGTAAGTCTTCAATTGTCGAGAAGCATAAGCTACAAATTTCCGATGTTGCATCAGCACACATCCCAAACCTTGATGCGAAGCATCACAATAAACCTCATACGGTTCCTCTGTTTGTGGCAGAACTAGTACAGGTGACGTTGTCAAACGTTCCTTCATCGTCTGAAAACTTGTTTCACAAGCTTCGGTCCATGCAAAAGGTTGATCCTTCCTCGTAAGTTGAGTCAAAGGTCCAACAATCTTGGCAAAGTTCTCGATGAAACGACGATAGTATCCCGCCAAACCAACAAAACTCCTGATTTCCGTCACAGTCTTTGGCTGTTCCCAAGCCAATACTGTCTCTACCTTTGCTGGATCCACAACTATACCTTCCTTAGAGATTACATGACCTAAGAATTTCACTTCTTCAAGCCAAAATTCACACTTGGAAGGGTTAGTGTACAGCTTCTTCTCCCTCAGCACTTGCAGAACTTGGCGCAGGTGTTCCTCATGGTCCTTAGCATCCTTTGAGTAAATCAGAATGTCGTCGATAAACACTACGACGAATCGATCTAAGAATTCATGGAAAGTCCTGTTCATGTAGTCCATAAAAATAGCAGGTGCATTTGTCACTCCAAATGGCATCACCAAATACTCATAGTGTCCATAGCGAGTTCTGAATGCAGTCTTCTGTATATCCTCAGTCTTCAGGTCTATCTTTGAAAATACAGCAGCTCCTCGAAGTTGATCCATCAAATCATCAATTCTAGGCAACGGATACCTATTCTTGACGATTGCTTTGTTAAGTTGTCGGTAATCAACACACAATCTAGATCTTCCATCCTTCTTCTTCACCAATAAAACTGGCGCTCCCCAGGGCGAAACACTTGGACGAATAAATCCTTTAGACAAAAGATCTTCGATCTGAGACTTTAATTCCACTAACTCTGCAGGTGCCATACGATATGGTGCAATCGAAATTGGCCCTGTTCCTGGTACGATGTCAATAGCAAATTCGATGTCGCGTACAAGCGGCAATCCAGGTACATCATCAGGAAATACATCTGTGAAGTCTCACAATTGGAATACCATCCACATTCGGGTTTCCTTTACCCTCTAGGTTCAGCAATGAAGAATACTCCTGAGATCCCTCGTTCAAAGAAACGCTAATATGGTTCGCCGATAGATACTCGAAAAGATCCGAGTCAGGAAAAACCACTCTCTTTCGGTTGCAGTCCAAAAGACAATGATAGTGAGATAACCAATCCATCCCTAGGATAAAATCTAAGTTCTTGAGAGTTATGCATACTAGGTTAGCATAAAAGACTCTATCTATATATGTCACCGGACAGTACATGCATGCAGCATTAGCAAGTAGGGTCTTAGCAGGTGTAGTGACTATAAGATCAAAGCTCAAAGCAGTAACAGGCAGTTTCAGTCTGGTCACGCACTCCCTAGAAATAAACGAATGCGTTGCACCGGAATCGAAAAGTACAGTTAGGAGATTACCGTCAATCTCGCAATTCCCTCTGATCAGACCATCAACTCCTTCAGCCTCTTCACCATCCATGGTGTAAACTTTTGCTTTGGCAGCAGGACGCTTCCCTCTAGCAGTGTTGACAGACGGTTCAGTCTTGGGTGCCCTACACTGACTAGCAGTGTGCCCAAACTTGTCACAGTTAAAGCACTTAGGCCTCGCGTCTGTACACGCATTAGCATAGTGCCCCAGCTTTCCGCACTTGAAACAGTTCACATTTCTGTTCACAGCCTGATCTCCAGAACCACCAGCAGTACCAGCCATAGGTCTGTAAGATCCTGAGGTAAACCCTCTTCCAGCAGGACTTTGATATGGTTTCTTGTTCTGAAATCTCCCTTTTCCTTGGTAATTTTGAGAACCCGATCTCACCGGTCCTCCAACTCCAGCACGGTTCAACCTCTTATTCTTCATCAATTCAACTTCTGTAGCTTTCTCAACAAGCGACTGAAAACGCATGATTCCCAGTGGCCTCACAGAATCTTCAATATCCGGCCTCAGTCCATTGACAAAACGCTTACACATGTAGTGTTCATCCACATGATCATGGAAAAATTGGAAATGCTTAGCCAAGGACTCCAACTTAGCAGCAAATTCAGGTACAGACATGCTCCCTTGGCGAAGTGTCAGGAACTGTGCCTCTCGCTCATCCGGAGCACTAGTTGGAAAATAATTCACCAGAAATGCAGTTCGGAAAGAATTCCAGTTGATTTCTTCATTGTTGGCTTCCATAATTCCCCTGGCGCCTCTCCACCAGTACTCAGCATCACCCAGCAGCAGATAAGTAGCCATGCCAACCTTGGCACCTTCAGCAGTTTGCAAAACACCGAATATCTTCTCAATTTCCTGGATCCAGAGATCCGCTTTGTCAGGGTCAGTACCACCCGAGAACTTTGGTGGATCTTGTCTCCTGAAATCATTTAGTCCCTTATTCTGATCCAGAGTTATTTCCCTCTGACGCTGATGCTGATCACGTGCTTCCTCAGCCGCACGTCTCAAAGCATTTTCATTTGCCTGGGCAGTCACAAATTGGGCCATAGTGGCCATCATCTCCGCTAGTTGGTTAGTGTTCACCATGTTCTGTTAAGTCAAACAAACAGTTAGTACTCATCATAAGATAGCATCTAACATAACTATACAATATGATTAAGCAATAACTTCAATCAATTCTAAGCGAAAAATCGCTTGCAGACAATCAATTTTCACTCTTTGCAGAGTCACACAACCTAGCACAGAAGACCTATTCCCCAAAGACTCCCGAAAGACTCAACAAAGTTCTGATACCACAAATGTAACACCCCGATTTCGGTGGTGTCACTTTAGTAACCAAAAGAAAAATAAAAGCGGAAAAAAACGTGAATATTTTTTTTTCGATATTTGTTTTAAGTAAATGAAAGACTTGTCGAATTTAAAGACGTATCGATGAAAGATAAACAAGACTAATATACAATATATATACACTCCCCACAGTAACCGGTAAGCCACGTCACGAGTAACCTCCAGTGACGGAAAGTAGTGCCTGACGGCAAATATGTACAACACAAAATATAAGGTCAGTATTCTGATATACAGTCCTCCAAAAGAAAGTAGGTCAGCTCAAAACAGCCCGAAGACCTCCTAATCCGACCAACTCCCTGTGACTCCCGTCAAGAGAACCACACAAAAAACTATAGGTCGGGGACCTACCCTGCCCCAAAATGAGAAAAACTGAAGATCAGAGCCACGACGCTACTCCTACCCTAATCCCGACTATAGGAGTACTACACACCACTCCTAACTACGCGTCACCATGATCATCGTCTGAATCTGAATCCAAGACGATCACGTCAATGACGACATCGGTCCTCGCAGTGGGTCCCACGGGTACTGTACCCGAACCCAAGACAGCAGCAGCCGCGACGGTGGGTGAGCTAGACTCAGATGAAGCACCTCCTACAGGCAACTCCTCTGAAGGGTCCTCCTCGTCCTCAGATGAAGGTGGCGGTACCACAACTCCAGGGCCACAATGCACGCCTGGTGGTAGGTTGAAGCTAACCGTGTGGCGTCTCAAGACTCCTTGCGTCAGGTTCCCCATTCGGTCCACGTGGTCCTCCATTATTCGCCCCGTGTAAATGGCTCGGTAACCTGCGGGGTCGACCACCCAAGAGCCCGGGGTGTCGGTGATGACCCTGTTTTAGTAGTGTTTTTAGGGTCATTTCTTTGGTTGTTTTGAGTCTTTTTGTTGAGTCTCATGTAGTGTTTCATGCATTCTCATGCATTTTTATTCTTTTCTTTAGTCTTTATTTTGTTTTGGTAATTTAGTAGTTTTATAGGTAGTTTTCTTGCATTGTAAGTAAAGTTTAGGACTTGCATGGTTTTGTTGTGTTTTATGAAGGACCTCTTGTGCTAATGAGCTCTTGGAGCTTCTAGAATCTTCCTTGACTTGTTGGTTAGGTTTGGAGAGCAGAAACTGAAGGAGAAAGAAGGCCTAGAAGCATGGAATTGATGAAGAACTTAAAGAGGATTGAAAAGAGGAGTTTTAGAAGCCAAAAAGTCCTTTTCAGGCGAGCTTAAGCGCCTAGGCGCTGGGAATGGGCGCCTAGGCGCCAATAGGGTCAGAGGCATGTTTTTTTCAACATGCAATTGGCGCTCAGGCGCTCTGAATTGGCGCCTGAGCGCCCAGTTTCGTTCATTTTGCCTATAAATAAGGCTTAGGCCAATTTCTTTGATACATTTGGACATTTTACTCATTTTTTGATCAAGTTTGAGAGCTGAGGAGAACTTTGGGGCCAAGGGAGGCTCCAACTTGTATTTCTTCTCAGGTTTTCTTTACATTTCCATTATGAATTCACTAGCCATGAGTGGCTAGTTTACTTTTTGCTTTGGGTTAAGAGATTCTATGAAATTTTAGTTTGTAAATCCTATCTCTATGCATGAGTCTTGATTCAATCTTGTATTTCAATTCCTTATTGCATGTTTAGCTTTGGTGCACCTTTGCTATAGGCTAGATTATAATCAAATGGAAGTTTGTTATGATTTAGGGACATGAATTGGAATAGATCCTTCTATACTTGCTTCTAGGAATAGAGTGAGGGTAGGGTTTTGTTGGCCTGAATATACATGCTTATTTACCTCTTATGAATGTTTAAGTACACAAGGAATTGGGCTTATCTTTCAATTTGAGAGAATTACTTTTGTGAGGAATCAACTAGTAAGTACATAGGCTATAACAACAAGAGTTAAATCAAGGTTTCACATGCATAGGATAGGTGGACTAAAATGGATTAGATGATCAACAACCCAAGGCAATTTTCCATCATTTGTTATTTACAACGTTTTCAACATTGCTCTTCTGCAAATCTTTTGTCTAAATCAACCAAAATCAATTTCTAAATTTTACTGTTTTAAGAACTTGCAAACTTTAGGCTTAAATCAACAATTCTCACTCACAATCCCTGTGGTTCGATATTTTAAAACCCGGAGGTATTCGTACACTTGCGAATTGACCAACAAGTTTTTGGCGCCGTTGCCGGGGATTGTTTGTGGTTTTCGGTTTAAGTTAAAGAGTTTGTTTGTTTGTTTTACTAAGCATTGCATTGAATAGGTGTTACTAACTTTTTCTCTGTTTTTGTGATTTCAGTTTATGCACAATAGGCTTGGCACGGATCCATTGCTATTTGATCCGGAGCCTGAACGTACTCTTCGCCGTCGTCGAGCGCAACAAAGGCTTGAAGCCATGGCTGCTTAAATGACGGAAGAGGAGATGCAAGCCCACATTGAAGAAAGAGTGAATGAGGTTCTTGCTCAAATACTTCAAGAGCAAGAATTGGAGAATGCCAATCGTTCTCTCAGAGACCTCACCTCGGCTGCCATGAGCTACGATTATCCGGGCAGCATAGTTTCCCCCGATGGCACGGGAAACTTTGAGCTGAGGCCGGCATTCATCAACTTGGTGAGCCAAAATCAGTATGGTGGAGGTGCTCTTGAAGATCCTCATGCACACATGGAGCTGTTTATCCGCAATTGCAACACCTACAGAGTTCAGAATGTTTCAGCGGACACCATCCGCTTGAGTTTATTCCCTTTTTCATTGAGGGATACTGCTGAAGAGTGGTTGAATTCACAGCCCCAAGGTAGCATTACATCTTGGGAAGACTTGGCTGAGAAGTTCACCACAAGGTTTGTTCCAAGAGCCCTCTTGAGGAAGCTCAAGAATGACATCATGACTTTTGCTCAATCCACCGACGAGAATCTCTATGAAGCTTGGGAGAGGTTCAAGAAGCTCTTGAGGAGGTGTCCTCAACATAACCTTACTCAAGCTGAGCAAGTAGCAAAGTTCTATGATGGTCTCCAATATTCTTCGAGGTTTGGCTTGGATGCGGCTTCAAGTGGAGAGTTCGATGCCTTACTTCCACAAGTGGGGTATGAGTTGATTGAAAAGATGGCTATAAGAGCCATGAACTCTAGTAATGATCGCCAAACCCGAAGAGGAGTCCTTGAGGTTGAAGCTTATGATCAACTTATGGCCTCCAACAAGCAACTCTCCAAGCAAATGAATGAGATTCAAAATCAAATGAAGACCACCAAGATTGGTGGTCGAGTTGCCAAGGTGGAGTGTGTGACTTGTGGAGGGCCACATGACAGCGAAGAATGCACAGAGACTAGACCGGAGGAGGAAGTGAAGGCTATGGGTCAAGCTCGGAATGACCCATTTTCAAATACTTACAATCCAGGATGGAGGAATCACCGTAATTTTTCTTGGAGGCAAGGTAATAATGGGCAAGGGAGTGGTTTTCAGAGACAATTTCCTAGCCAAGGATTTCAAGGCCAAAGCTCAAGACAACCTCAAGAGCGAGGAGAAGGTTAAGGTAGTGGTTCCAAGAAGAGCTTAGAAGAGTTGGTGGAAACTTTCATCAACCGGACGGAGAATAATTACAAGAATCAAGAGGCGGCTATCAAGAATCTTGAGAATCAATTTGGCCAGCTGGCCAAGCAAATAGCCGAGAGACCTCAAGGTAAATTTCCTTCCGACACTATCCCCAATCCTAAGCAAGAAAATGCCTCTGTTGTAGCCACTAGAAGTGGGAGAGTGATGAATGAATTGAAGAAAAAAACAGAGGGAGAAAAGAGAGAGGAGATAGTGGGAGGAGAAGTAGTTGTACCTATTAAGGTGAGAGAGGAAGTTGATCTTACTCCTGAAACTAGCAAGGTTCCGTTCCCTAAAGCATTGGCTAAGAAGAGCTTAGATAAAAAGTTTTCAAAATTTGTTGATGTTTTCAAAAAGCTCCACATTAGTATTCCTTTTGCCGATGCTTTGGAACAAATGCCTATATATGCTAAGTTTATGAAGGATATTCTGCATAAGAGAAGAAGATTGAAGGGAGTAGATGAGACGGTGTTGATGACGGAGGAATGTAGTGCCATTTTGCAGCGGAAGATGCCTAAGAAAAGAAGGGACCCCGGTAGTTTCACTATTCCGGTAGAAATTGAAGGCATGGCGGATGTGGAAGCCTTGTGTGATCTTGGAGCGAGCATCAATTTGATGCCGCTCACCATGTTTGAGAGGCTTAACCTAGGAGAGATTACTCCAACCATGCTCTCCTTGCAAATGGCAGATCGATCCCTCAAGACTCCATATGGGATTGTGGAGGATGTAATGGTGCGGGTGGACAAGTATGTGTTCCCCGTGGACTTTGTTGTGCTTGATATGGAGGAGGATGAGAAGATTCCTCTCATCCTTGGTCGACCTTTCTTAGCTACTGGTAGAGCTAAGATTGATGTTGACAAGGGTCACCTCATTCTCCGTGTTGGTAAGGAAAAGGTACGGTTTTCTGTTTTTAATCCTATGATTGAGACTAACCATGACAATGACTTTGTCTGTGATGTGATTAGAAGCAGGTCGAAGGTTCCGGAAGAGATCCCCAAAGTTAATGCCCAAATTGATGAGTTCCATCCGACTCTCATCAAGCTTGTTAATGGTAACAAGTACGGGGGGTCCAAGTACGAGAACTTACATGCTCATATGGTGAAATTTACCCAAGCTAGCACCCTTGCTAAGATTGAGGGTGTTTCAAGTGATGAAGTGAAGATTAAACTCTTCCCTCATTCTTTGACGAGGGAGGCTAGAGCTTGGTTTGATGAGCAAGAGGACATAGCCTCATGGGAGGATTTACTCCAGAGGTTTTGTGCAAGGTTTCTTCCTTGCACTTGTGGTAAGTTAATCAATGGAAAGGAATTTCCTTCCTAACATCATCGGAAGGAGAGACCACCTAGGACTATAACCTAGGGCTAAATGGGAGACAACCCATTCTTTTTATTTGATTATTTTCTATCTTTTAATTTTGTAGCATTTTAGTATTTAATTTCAAAAAAAAAAAAAAAAAAAAAAAAAAAAAAAAGTAAAAATTTTTGTGGAAAAAACTGGGTTGAGCGCCTAGGCGCCAATTCATGGCCGCCTAGGCGCCAATTCATGGCCGCCTAGGCGCCAATTAGTGGCAGAGGCACTGCCTCTGTATCTGGCACGAGCGCCTGAGCGTTCCCCATGAGCGCTCGAGCGCTCCTATACGTTTTTTCTGCCAGATTTTGGGTTTTAAAACCCCAACCTTTCATTTTCCCATTCTTAACTCCCATTCCTTCATAAAAAACGCACCCCACACTCTTCATACCCCATTTCTACTTCTCATTTCTCACTTGCACACACTTGGACTCTCTCATTTACTTCCAAGTTTTGCATTGCATCAAGCTCATTCCACTTGCACCCACTCACTCTCAAGTCAAGGTAAGTTCCATTTTCCACTTTCCTTCATCATAGTTCATGAGTTTTGCAATGCATGCTTCTTGTGGGTAAGGGTGAGTGAATTTGTGTTAGTGCAAGTTGGGTTTGGGTTGTATTTGTTCATTATGGGCTGATTTTGTGCTTAATTAGAAAGGGGTTGTGAATTTGTGAGGAATGGGTAGTTAGGATTTTGTGGATTAGTTTAGTTTAGCTTTTGCTTATAAGGTGTTTGATAGAATGCCTCAATGGGTTCTCTTAGTCGATTTTTGGCAAGTGCTTGTGGTTGTTTTTCTCTCTTTGCCAAAATCACTAAGAAACTTGTTGGGTGCTCTTAGGTTGTTCTATTTTTGTTTTTGTACAGAGTTTCTCCTCTCATTTCTTTTTATTTTTTTTTTTGAACTAACATTTCTAACGTTTGTGGCTTGTGTATGTGCTAACAACTTTGCAGATGCCTGTAAAAAGAGCAAGAACCAACACAAGAGCTGCAACTTCTTCCTCCACCTCCCGGAGTTTTGATCGCTCCCGCTTCCTATCAGCGATTAAGGAGGAGTTTTACCGAGCTCACCTAGCACACAAGGAGTGTGTGAAGGAGCGGGGAGTTTTGTATCAGGAGGGAAGGAGAGACCTCTTGGGCATGCAAGATGCCATGGAGATTAGGAGGTGGAAGAATTGGGTCAACCCCATTCCGTTCGCTTGTGAGGTCATGGTTAGGGAGTTCTACGCGAACACCTACTGTGACAATCAAGAGGACAGGTCCAGGCCACCGGTGAACTCATCCTGGTTCAGGGGAGATGTGATTGATTACAATCCAGCAGTCATTCGCAGGCATCTTGGTCTCCTCACGGAGGACCAAGAGAAGGAGCTTTTCCCCGAGAAGGCCACTTATCATGAGCTCTTAGAGGAGAAGTCACCGGAGATCTTGGAAGACATGAAGGCATTGATTGTTAGGCCTGGGCGGGACTGGGAAGCAGTTGAAGATGAAATCATTTTTTAGAGAAGGAAGGATATGACGCCGCTGGCTAGAGTTTGGGCTGAATTTTTGCAGGATTCCCTCATTCCTAGCTCTAACAAGTCTGAAGTTAGAGAGGTTACATTGGTTGCTATCTATTGCATCGTGAGAGGTGATCCTATGGATGTGGCCACCATCATTTCTGGTCGGATTTATTCCCTTTACAACAGGAGTAAAGACAAACATCGGCCCATCTTTCCTCACTTGATTTGCTCTTTGATTCATGCGGTGAGGGACAGAGCTAGGAGGCCAGTCCATGTTATTGAGAAGAGGTTGCCTGTGGCACCTCTGCTCAGTAAGGAGAGGATCGCTCAACTTTATAAGGAATCGACGGCAAGGATGCCTCAAGAGGAGGAAGAGGAAGAGGATCCTGAGGAGCCAGCGGAGGAAGAAGAAGAAGAGGAAGAGGAAGAAGAAGAGGAGGAAGAAGAAAATGTTGAGGTGGTGAATGAGGTGGTTACTCCACCACGTGCTGACCATTCTCCTGCTTGGATGGAGGCCGCTTTCGGGCAGATGTTTTTGAGGCAAGATCGCCTACATAGGGATCTTGACCTCCATTGGAGGGGAGGTAGCACATCAGACCCCAGGTATAATGGGCCCTTGGATTTTAATACCTTGGAGCAGGGGATGATAGACTTGAGCTTGATGCATGATGCCGGTGTTCATCCGGATTATGGCGATGGAAGGGGTGACCATGACCCCATGGAGTGACTATGTTGAGGTATCTCCACTCTTAGTTTAGGTCATGCATTTTTAGCATATTTTCAAGTTGTAGTTTTTGTTTTCTTTTGATCATGCATTGTCTTAGCTGGTTTTGTTTTTATTTTGGGGTCTTTACTTCCCTATACTCACATGCTTTTAGCTATAGATTTGCTTCCCTACTAGTGCTGTTTTTGAAAATGCTTTTGTGAATACTTGTTGTTGTTTCGGGGATGAGTGATTGCATGTTGGGGAAGAGAGGAGGAGACTTCGGTCTTCCGAGTGTGTCTTGAGAAGGGAGTCGAGGTGAGTCCATTAAGGGTCTATCTTTGACCCTTTACCATAAAAATTCCCTGGAGGATCCTGACTCATTTGCAATTCTTGGTTCTGCGTTAATTTCACTCATAGCATGCTTAGTGATTTCTGTTTTATTCTTGAGACTTATAGGATTTCTTGAGATTCTGAGTTTGTGGTTGAACATTACCTTTAGTTGCCCCATTTGAGCTTAATTGGAGAATCTTTTTGTAGCCAAAAGTTTGGGACGGATGTTTGGTTGGAATATTGGGGGAGTGATGGTCCTTGTTGTGTTGTATGGAGCTGGAAAAATGAGAGATAGTCTCTTGCCCCAAGAAAAAAAAACAGTAAAAAAAAAGAAAGAAAAAAAACTCCTAAACAAAAGTTGGAGTTGGAAAAAAAGAAAAGAAGAGTTTGAAAAGGGGGTGCAAGAGACTTGTGCTAAGTATTCTGATATACAGTCCTCCAAAAGAAAGTAGGTCAGCTCAAAACAGCCCGAAGACCTCCTAATCCGACCAACTCCCTGTGACTCCCGTCAAGAGAACCACACAAAAAGCTATAGGTCGGGGACCTACCCTGCCCCAAAATGAGAAAAACTGAAGATCAGAGCCACGACGCTACTCCTACCCTAATCCCGACTATAGGAGTACTACACACCACTCCCAACTACGCGTCACCATGATCGTCGTCTGAATCTAAATCCAAGACAATCACGTCAATGACGGCATCGGTCCTCGCAGTGGGTCCCACGGGTACTGTACCCGAACCCAAGCCAGCAGCAGCCGCGACGGTGGGTGAGCTAGACTCAGATGAAGCACCTCCTACAGGCAACTCCTCTGAAGGGTCCTCCTCGTCCTCAGATGAAGGTGGCGGTACCACAACTCCAGGGCCACAATGCACGCCTGGTGGTAGGTTGAAGCTAACCGTGTGGCGTCTCAAGACTCCTTGCGTCAGGTTCTCCATTCGGTCCACGTGGTCCTCCATTATTCGCCCCGTGTAAATGGCTCGGTGACCTGCGGGGTCGACCACCCAAGAGCCCGGGGTGTCGGTATCAAGCAACTCAAATCTGGTCCCCCCCGTAGGGACGACCATCTCGAACCAGTCGGACATCGACATCATCTGACAAAAAGAGCATACATAGCCCCCCATACACAGGTAGCACGCGCAAGGGTCAACTCAAAGAATTACATAATAGTACAGCAAATAGGCAAAAATTAAGTAGTAGCCACATAGGCTTAATTATGAATAACAACATTATAAACTGTATATCCTGCCAAATAAATAAATAACGGTTGCAAGCAATTAACATGTCTCAAAACAACAATAACAAGTAGCAAACACATCCAATAACTAAATCAACATGAATGGTGCATGAAATGCATATGCAAAGGAACAAGATTCATTCCGGAGGGATGGGCACCAACGAGTCAGCCCTAACACCAGCCACGGTGGGACCATTTCTGCTCGGGTGTCTCTTATACCAAACAAAGTGTAGTCAGATCAGCAGTAAACCCGCAGGCCTGCCATTTCCGTCTGCTACCAAGAATCACCGCAGTGTTCTTACATGGAAATCCGGGTCTTATGACCATTTTTGAAATCCAACGAGGTCCGGCATCCCACCGTGTATTAACCTCAATGAGTGCATGAATGCAAGTGGTTAGCCAAACAACGTCTCCGACCTCACTCGTCACGTCGTCACGTGTTCTAGCTAACTAATTGTCTCTAAAAAGAATACCCTAAGGTAAATGTCGATTCTGCGACAAAAGACAATTAATTATAAAAATATCTCATGATGATTTCTCGAATCATCCGACTCATCTCCATCCGATGGTCAAAAACTGCTCAGCGAGCAAAAAGTACTAATGTACTGGGAAACTACCCGTTTCCCGGCTTATCTTCAAGATAGCCCAATAACAAATCAGCTCATCGAGCGAAAGAGCATCAACATACTCATAAACTTATTAATTTTCCTGACTTATCCTTGAGATAGTCGAACCACAAAACTGCTTCTCGAGCAAAGAGTATCAACATACTCGGAAACTCATCAAGTTTCCCCAAACTTGGACTCGGCGACACTTCTCATTTTCCAAAAACTAATATTCATGTCTTAAGCTCTTAATTGAATTTGTAATCATTAATCAAAGGTTTAGAGGTTGTTTAATGTCTTATGAATTTTCCTTGTGAAATAGCTCCCATTTAGTTTTATCTCAAATCTTATAAGTTTCAAAAGATCCCATGATCCCAAATAATTCCCAGAGAAGGTCTCGATCCATCAAAACAATATCAAGGGTCCGAACCTCGGTCCGTCCCATCAAACTTCCTCAAAAACTCACAATAAAGTCTGGCATAACATCCCGTTATCCTCACTCTGCCGAATAACAAATATATGTGTACTTGCATATTCAAAACAGTACAATCCAACAGTCATGGCACATATATCAACACATTGAGGAGTAACCATTTAGCACTTAGCATATAGGGAAAATATCACACATCCTAGATTAACCAGGTTGCATTTAGCATGTGAATCAACCTCAACAACAATCAAGCAATAAAAGATTATCAATTGTCAGCCGTAGCCTCAGAAAACGTTTTTCCCAGTCAAACACAATCAAGTGCATAAACAGTAAATCAAGTCGAATTCGTCGACACCAAAATCATTATCTACTATTCAGTGAGTAGCCCTCACCTGTTGGTTTTCCAGGGTGTTCTTCCAAGTTTCCTTCACAATCCTCCTCTTGAACTTCACAAAGTTCTTCAAACGAACCTTAGGACAAATTCACAGAAATCAAGCACAATGAGTCAGAAACTCAGCAAACACTACGCACTAGGATTACACGAAACATTACAAACTCCGAAGTACGACAATCTAACGCGTTAAGACAAGTTTTCGAAAAACGAAATTTCCTCCCCCCTTGATGGAGCTCTCGGCCACTTTTCATAAATAGGTGGGTCGATTTTTCTTCGATCAAACTTGGTTCCTAGGTTATCATTAGCCGTAACTAAGACGGTTCTAAGCTAAGAAAAATTTTCGGATCAAAAATTGTCGCAGGGGTATTTTGGTCATTATTTTCAGCTCAGAATTTCAAAACTGGATTTTCGGAAAACAAATTGGATGGGGACGTCAACAACGACGTTTATGACAACTAATCCTACTAGCACTAAGCTAAGTCGTGAATTTTTAACGTAAAGAACGAAACTTTACCCAGAAATGGCTCCCGCGGCATTTCGGCGACATTCGGCAAAATGTAATCCGCTAAACACGCTCAGAAGCATGCAGGGAATAAGTTTAGACACTTAAATCAGCTTATTTGGAAAGTTTTACAAAAAGCTCAAAACTTTGAGCACAGAAAGACATAGAAGAAGTCGACAGAAACGACGATCAGAAGAGAGATATGGTAATCCTACCTCGAAGTCTTCGATTAGCAACGATCGGAGCAGCAAACGGGCAAGAATTGGCGAAAATCAAAATCCTCCTCCTCTCTTGGAAGCTCGCGGGTTCAAGGGAAGAAATGGGTAAGTTTTTTGAAATTTTTTTCATTTTCCCGCTATTTATAGTTTTTGGAAAATTTGGAAAAATGACAATTCCGCGATTCCGATTTTTCCTGCGTAATCCTCGAAGAATTCTAAGATAGGTTTTGGCGACAGAATTCCAGAACTCAAAACAGGTTTCTTGGAATTTAATCAAACGATCAAAAGTCGGTGTAAATCGGTTTACCCGAAAAACTACTTTTTGCAGTTGATGTCGGATGAGAAAACTTTGTTCTGAAGAAAGATTCAGAACATCAAGAGAAAAGGGCACATGTGTGTGGAATCTTCGTTTGAATCTCCGAATAGAAAAAGTCTTCATCGTCCGTTGATTTTAGGGTTTCTGAACTACCAGGGTTTCGGTTTCGGCAAACTTCCGAGTATTGGAATTTGGCGTTCGTACATTCCAGGGTTTCGTATCGAAACGCTTGTTATGGAAAGGAATAAGAGAAAGTCTTATATTCCTCTTGAAGATCTTTGGAATTTATTCCCATAGTGTTCCAAGGGTGGAATTAATCTTTCCCTAAGGTTCTTGTCCTAGGTTTAAGCGAGTACTAATCGTGCTATAACTTTTATCGACTTTGTTACAATCCTTAGCTTTTTCCTGAACTTTCTCCTTCAAAAATTTATCCCATTCAATAAACACTTGTTCAGGTTTTCCTTTCACGTTACATTAAATTAATCGTGAAAAGGAATTTTATTCGATTTATTCCAAACTTAAAAACTTGGGTCTCACATTACTACCCTCCAAAAAGAAAGTTTCGTCCTCGAAACTTAAGGTTCAGCAAAACGTTCCGGATACTGTTCCTTAATCTTTTCCTTCAGCTCCCATGTTGCATCACCAGTGTCCTTGTTCCATCTAACTTTCACCAACACAATCTTTTTTCCCCTCAACTGTTTATTCCTTGTGTCACCAATGCTAATTGGCGGCGTCTCGAACGACAAGTCATCCTTCAACTCGAGGTCATCAAGTTCGATAACATGCATCGGATCCGCAATATACTTCCTCAGTTGCGACACATGAAACACATCGTGAATGTTGGATAGAAATGGTGGTAGTGCAATCTAATAAGCAACTGGTCCTATACGACGAGTAATCTGGTAAGGTCCAATAAACTTTGGCGTAAGTTTCTTCTACTTAATCGCTCGTCCAACCCCTGTAGTCCGTGTAACTCGCAGAAATACATGATCTCCTTCTTCAAATTCTAGAGGTCTTCGCCTCTGATCGGCATAACTTTTCTGTCTACTTTGAGAAGTCTTCATTTTCTCTCTGATCTGTTTAATCTTCTCTGTTGTCTGTTGCAGAAGTTCTGGTCCAACTAACAAATTCTCCCCATCTTGATACCAACACAATGGTGTTCGACACTTGCGGCCATACAACGCTTCATACGGTGCCATACCTATGCTCGTATGAAAACTGTTGTTGTAAGTGAACTCAATCAATGGCAATAGATTATCCCAACTACCTTTGTTGTCTAACACGCAAGCTCGTAGCAAATCCTCCAATGATTGGATAGTTCTCTCAGTCTGTCCATCAGTCTGTGGGTGGTAAGCAGAACTCAATCTCAACCTTGTTCCCAATGCCTCCTGAAGAGCTCCCCAAAAATGTGAAGTAAATTTTGGGTCTCGGTCAGAAACAATACTAGTCGGTACCCCATGAAGGCGTACGATCTCAGCTATGTAAATCTCCGACAGTTTCTCCACATTGTAGGTAGTTCTCACAGGTATAAAATGAGCCGACTTGGTTAATCGATCCACTACTACCCAAATCGAATCATATCCTTTCTGAGTTCTTGGCAAAGCTACGATAAAATCCATCGATATGTTGTCCCATTTCCATTCTGGTACATCCAAACTTTGTAACATACCCGAAGGTTTCTGATGTTCCACTTTCGCTTTCTGACATGTTAAACACGCAGCTACATACTCGGCCACTTGCCTCTTCATTCCTGGCCACCAAAAATTCATCTTCAAGTCTTGGTACATCTTTTTCATTCCAGGATGAATGCTCAACTTGCTCTTGTGACCTTTGTCCATAATCAACCTCCTCAAATCAGGGTTGTTAGGTACGCAAACTCTATCCTTACACCGCAGGATATTGTCATTTCCTACCTTGAATTCTGGGTCCTTACCCTGAATTACCAAGTTCCTCTTCCCGAGTAGAAATTCATCTTGTAACTGTTGGTCTCGGATTTCTTCCATCAATCCATTTGCGATCCTGATCATACCGAACTTCATTTTTCCCTCGGATGATCTCACGTCTAAGCACAAATCTCTGAATTGCTCCAGCAATTGCAGCTCTTTAATCATCATTGACGAGATATGCATCTTCCTACTCAAGGCATCGACAACAACATTAGCCTTTCCAGGATGATATTGTAGAGTAAATTCATAATCCTTGATGAATTTCATCCATCTTCACTGTCTCATGTTCAGCTCCTTCTGGTCAAACAGATATTTCAAACTCTTATGATCACTGAATATAGTGAAAGTGCATCCATATAAGTAATGTCTCCAGATTTTCAGTGCAAATATGATCGCATCTAACTCTAGGTCATGGGTTGGATAATTCTTCTCGTGAGTCTTCAATTGTCGAGAAGCATAAGCTACAAATTTCCGATGTTGCATCAGCACACATCCCAAACCTTGATGCGAAGCATCACAATAAACCTCATACGGTTCCTCTGGTTATGGCAGAACTAGTACAGGTGACGTTGTCAAACGTTCCTTCATCGTCTGAAAACTTGTTTCACAAGCTTCGGTCCATGCAAAAGGTTGATCCTTCCTCGTAAGTTGAGTCAAAGGTCCAACAATCTTGGCAAAGTTCTCGATGAAACGACGATAGTATCCCGCCAAACCAACAAAACTCCTGATTTCCGTCACAGTCTTTGGCTGTTCCCAAGCCAATACTGTCTCTACCTTTGCTGGATCCACAACTATACCTTCCTTAGAGATTACATGACCTAAGAATTTCACTTCTTCAAGCCAAAATTCACACTTGGAAGGGTTAGTGTACAGCTTCTTCTCCCTCAGCACTTGCAGAACTTGGCGCAGGTGTTCCTCATGGTCCTTAGCATCCTTTGAGTAAATCAGAATGTCGTCGATAAACACTACGACGAATCGATCTAAGAATTCATGGAAAGTCCTGTTCATGTAGTCCATAAAAATAGCAGGTGCATTTGTCACTCCAAATGGCATCACCAAATACTCATAGTGTCCATAGCGAGTTCTGAATGCAGTCTTCTGTATATCCTCAGTCTTCAGGTCTATCTTTGAAAATACAGCAGCTCCTCGAAGTTGATCCATCAAATCATCAATTCTAGGCAACGGATACCTATTCTTGACGGTTGCTTTGTTAAGTTGTCGGTAATCAACACACAATCTAGATCTTCCATCCTTCTTCTTCACCAATAAAACTGGCGCTCCCTAGGGCGAAACACTTGGACGAATAAATCCTTTAGACAAAAGATCTTCGATCTGAGACTTTAATTCCACTAACTCTGCAGGTGCCATACGATATGGTGCAATCGAAATTGGCCCTGTTCCTGGTACGATGTCAATAGCAAATTCGATGTCGCGTACAAGCGGCAATCCAGGTACATCATCAGGAAATACATCTGTGAAGTCTCACAATTGGAATACCATCCACATTCGGGTTTCCTTTACCCTCTAGGTTCAGCAATGAAGAATACTCCTGAGATCCCTCGTTCAAAGAAACGCTAATATGGTTCGCCGATAGATACTCGAAAAGATCCGAGTCAGGAAAAACCACTCTCTTTCGGTTGCAGTCCAAAAGACAATGATAGTGAGATAACCAATCCATCCCTAGGATAAAATCTAAGTTCTTGAGAGTTATGCATACTAGGTTAGCATAAAAGACTCTATCTATATATGTCACCGGACAGTACATGCATGCAGCATTAGCAAGTAGGGTCTTAGCAGGTGTAGTGACTATAAGATCAAAGCTCAAAGCAGTAACAGGCAGTTTCAGTCTGGTCACGCACTCCCTAGAAATAAACGAATGCGTTGCACCGGAATCGAAAAGTACAGTTAGGAGATTACCGTCAATCTCGCAATTCCCTCTGATCAGACCATCAACTCCTTCAGCCTCTTCACCATCCATGGTGTAAACTTTTGCTTTGGCAGCAGGACGCTTCCCTCTAGCAGTGTTGACAGACGGTTCAGTCTTGGGTGCCCTACACTGACTAGCAGTGTGCCCAAACTTGTCACAGTTAAAGCACTTAGGCCTCGCGTCTGTACACGCATTAGCATAGTGCCCCAGCTTTCCGCACTTGAAACAGTTCACATTTCTGTTCACAGCCTGATCTCCAGAACCACCAGCAGTACCAGCCATAGGTCTGTAAGATCCTGAGGTAAACCCTCTTCCAGCAGGACTTTGATATGGTTTCTTGTTCTGAAATCTCCCTTTTCCTTGGTAATTTTGAGAACCCGATCTCACCGGTCCTCCAACTCCAGCACGGTTCAACCTCTTATTCTTCATCAATTCAACTTCTGTAGCTTTCTCAACAAGCGACTGAAAACGCATGATTCCCAGTGGCCTCACAGAATCTTCAATATCCGGCCTCAGTCCATTGACAAAACGCTTACACATGTAGTGTTCATCCACATGATCATGGAAAAATTGGAAATGCTTAGCCAAGGACTCCAACTTAGCAGCAAATTCAGGTACAGACATGCTCCCTTGGCGAAGTGTCAGGAACTGTGCCTCTCGCTCATCCGGAGCACTAGTTGGAAAATAATTCACCAGAAATGCAGTTCGGAAAGAATTCCAGTTGATTTCTTCATTGTTGGCTTCCATAATTCCCCTGGCGCCTCTCCACCAGTACTCAGCATCACCCAGCAGCAGATAAGTAGCCATGCCAACCTTGGCACCTTCAGCAGTTTGCAAAACACCGAATATCTTCTCAATTTCCTGGATCCAGAGATCCGCTTTGTCAGGGTCAGTACCACCCGAGAACTTTGGTGGATCTTGTCTCCTGAAATCATTTAGTCCCTTATTCTGATCCAGAGTTATTTCCCTCTGACGCTGATGCTGATCACGTGCTTCCTCAGCCGCACGTCTCAAAGCATTTTCATTTGCCTGGGCAGTCACAAATTGGGCCATAGTGGCCATCATCTCCGCTAGTTGGTTAGTGTTCACCATGTTCTGTTAAGTCAAACAAACAGTTAGTACTCATCATAAGATAGCATCTAACATAACTATACAATATGATTAAGCAATAACTTCAATCAATTCTAAGCGAAAAATCGCTTGCAGACAATCAATTTTCACTCTTTGCAGAGTCACACAACCTAGCACAGAAGATCTATTCCCCAAAGACTCCCGAAAGACTCAACAAAGTTCTGATACCACAAATGTAACACCCCGATTTCGGTGGTGTCACTTTAGTAACCAAAAGAAAAATAAAAGCGGAAAAAAACGTGAATATTTTTTTTTCGATATTTGTTTTAAGTAAATGAAAGACTTGTCGAATTTAAAGACGTATCGATGAAAGATAAACAAGACTAATATACAATATATATACACTCCCCACAGTAACCGGTAAGCCACGTCACGAGTAACCTCCAGTGACGGAAAGTAGTGCCTGACGGCAAATATGTACAACACAAAATATAAGGTCAGTATTCTGATATACAGTCCTCCAAAAGAAAGTAGGTCAGCTCAAAACAGCCCGAAGACCTCCTAATCCGACCAACTCCCTGTGACTCCCGTCAAGAGAACCACACAAAAAACTATAGGTCGGGGACCTACCCTGCCCCAAAATGAGAAAAACTGAAGATCAGAGCCACGACGCTACTCCTACCCTAATCCCGACTATAGGAGTACTACACACCACTCCTAACTACGCGTCACCATGATCATCGTCTGAATCTGAATCCAAGACGATCACGTCAATGACGACATCGGTCCTCGCAGTGGGTCCCACGGGTACTGTACCCGAACCCAAGACAGCAGCAGCCGCGACGGTGGGTGAGCTAGACTCAGATGAAGCACCTCCTACAGGCAACTCCTCTGAAGGGTCCTCCTCGTCCTCAGATGAAGGTGGCGGTACCACAACTCCAGGGCCACAATGCACGCCTGGTGGTAGGTTGAAGCTAACCGTGTGGCGTCTCAAGACTCCTTGCGTCAGGTTCCCCATTCGTTCCACGTGGTCCTCCATTATTCGCCCCGTGTAAATGGCTCGGTAACCTGCGGGGTCGACCACCCAAGAGCCCGGGGTGTCGGTGATGACCCTGTATTAGTAGTGTTTTTAGGGTCATTTCTTTGGTTGTTTTGAGTCTTTTTGTTGAGTCTCATGTAGTGTTTCATGCATTCTCATGCATTTTTATTCTTTTCTTTAGTCTTTATTTTGTTTTGGTAATTTAGTAGTTTTATAGGTAGTTTTCTTGCATTGTAAGTAAAGTTTAGGACTTGCATGGTTTTGTTGTGTTTTATGAAGGACCTCTTGTGCTAATGAGCTCTTGGAGCTTCTAGAATCTTCCTTGACTTGTTGGTTAGGTTTGGAGAGCAGAAACTGAAGGAGAAAGAAGGCCTAGAAGCATGGAATTGATGAAGAACTTAAAGAGGATTGAAAAGAGGAGTTTTAGAAGCCAAAAAGTCCTTTTCAGGCGAGCTTAAGCGCCTAGGCGCTGGGAATGGGCGCCTAGGCGCCAATAGGGTCAGAGGCATGTTTTTTTCAACATGCAATTGGCGCTCAGGCGCTCTGAATTGGCGCCTGAGCGCCCAGTTTCGTTCATTTTGCCTATAAATAAGGCTTAGGCCAATTTCTTTGATACATTTGGACATTTTACTCATTTTTTGATCAAGTTTGAGAGCTGAGGAGAACTTTGGGGCCAAGGGAGGCTTCCAACTTGTATTTCTTCTCAGGTTTTCTTTACATTTCCATTATGAATTCACTAGCCATGAGTGGCTAGTTTACTTTTTGCTTTGGGTTAAGAGATTCTATGAAATTTTAGTTTGTAAATCCTATCTCTATGCATGAGTCTTGATTCAATCTTGTATTTCAATTCCTTATTGCATGTTTAGCTTTGGTGCACCTTTGCTATAGGCTAGATTATAATCAAATGGAAGTTTGTTATGATTTAGGGACATGAATTGGAATAGATCCTTCTATACTTGCTTCTAGGAATAGAGTGAGGGTAGGGTTTTGTTGGCCTGAATATACATGCTTATTTACCTCTTATGAATGTTTAAGTACACAAGGAATTGGGCTTATCTTTCAATTTGAGAGAATTACTTTTGTGAGGAATCAACTAGTAAGTACATAGGCTATAACAACAAGAGTTAAATCAAGGTTTCACATGCATAGGATAGGTGGACTAAAATGGATTAGATGATCAACAACCCAAGGCAATTTTCCATCATTTGTTATTTACAACGTTTTCAACATTGCTCTTCTGCAAATCTTTTGTCTAAATCAACCAAAATCAATTTCTAAATTTTACTGTTTTAAGAACTTGCAAACTTTAGGCTTAAATCAACAATTCTCACTCACAATCTCTGTGGTTCGATATTTTAAAACCCGAAGGTATTCGTACACTTGCGAATTGACCAACAGTCGGTATCAAGCAACTCAAATCTAGTCCCCCCCGTAGGGACGACCATCTCGAACCAGTCGGACATCGACATCATCTGACAAAAAGGGCATACATAGCCCCCCATACACAGGTAGCACGCGCAAGGGTCAACTCAAAGAATTACATAATAGTACATCAAATAGGCAAAAATTAAGTAGTAGCCACATAGGCTTAATTATGAATAACAACATTATAAACTGTATATCCTGCCAAATAAATAAATAACGGTTGCAAGCAATTAACATGTCTCAAAACAACAATAACAAGTAGCAAACACATCCAATAACTAAATCAGCATGAATGGTGCATGAAATGCATATGCAAAGGAACAAGATGCATTCCGGAGGGATGGGCACCAACGAATCAGCCCTAACACCAGCCACGGTGGGACCATTTCTGCTCGGGTGTCTCTTATACCAAACAAAGTGTAGTCAGATCAGCAGTAAACCCGCAGGCCTGCCATTTCCGTCTGCTACCAAGAATCACCGTAGTGTTCTTACATGGAAATCCGGGTTTTATGACCATTTTTGGAATCCAACGAGGTCCGGCATCCCACCGTGTATTAACCTCAATGAGTGCATGAATGCAAGTGGTTAGCCAAACAACGTCTCCGACCTCACTCGTCACGTCGTCACGTGTTCTAGCTAACTAATTGTCTCTAAAAAGAATACCCTAAGGTAAATGTCGATTCTGCGACAAAAGACAATTAATTATAAAAATATCTCATGATGATTTCTCGAATCATCCGACTCATCTCCATCCGATGGTCAAAAACTGCTCAGCGAGCAAAAAGTACCAATGTACTGGGAAACTACCCGTTTCCCGGCTTATCTTCAAGATAGCCCAATAACAAATCAGCTCATCGAGCGAAAGAGCATCAACATACTCAGAAACTTATTAATTTTCCTGACTTATCCTTGAGATAGTCGAACAACAAAACTGCTTCTCGAGCAAAGAGTATCAACATACTCGGAAACTCATCAAGTTTCCCCAAACTTGGACTCGGCGACACTTCTCATTTTCCAAAAACTAATATTCATGTCTTAAGCTCTTAATTGAATTTGTAATCATTAATCAAAGGTTTAGAGGTTGTTTAATGTCTTATGAATTTTCCTTGTGAAATAGCTCCCATTTAGTTTTATCTCAAATCTTACAAGTTTCAAAAGATCCCATGATCCCAAATAATTCCTAGAGAAGGTCTCGATCAATCAAAACAATATCAAGGGTCCGAACCTCGGTCCGTCGCATCAAACTTCCTCAAAAACTCACAATAAAGTCTGGCATAAGAGCCCGTTATCCTCACTCTGCCGAATAACAGATGTAACACCCCGATTTCGGTGGCGTCACTTTAGTAACCAAAATAAACTTAATGCGGAAAAACGTGAAATATTTTTTTTTGATAATAACTAAGACAAGACTGAATTAAATAAAAGCCAAGAGCGAAAAGTAATGGAACTAATATACAGTATATAAACAGCCCCCGCTGTAGTAGTAACCTCGTCACGAGTAAACCTCCAGTGACGGAAAGAAAAGTGTAACGCCCGAAGGCAAAAGGTACAATCCACAAGAAAGGTCAAGTGTCCGCAACACCATCCCTCAAAACTGAGAATAAGCTGGCCCATCGGCCTGAAGCAAGACCTCCTAAGTCCAACCAACTCTCTGTGATTCTCGTAAAGAACCACACAAAAAGCTATAGGTGGGAAACTACCCTGTCCCCAAAGAAAACAAATGATGTTCAGAGCTAAGACTCTACTCCTACACTAATCCCATCTCGAGGAGCTCACACCAGCACTAAAACCTACATGCTAGCGTGATCGTCGCCCGAATCTGAATCCAGAACGACCTAGTCTATGTACACCATCCGTCCTCCTCTCGCTACCGCGATACGCTCCAGTTCCCGCATCTCAACCCTAGTTCCTCCCGAAGGATGAACCATCATGAATCAGCCCGCCAAAGATATCTGACAAAGGGCGTTTGTTCGCCAAAGCACACACAGAAGACGCGAGGGTCAACTCCAAAGAATTATGTAAATAATAGCACCAATAGATATAAATAAGATAATAGCCACTTAGGCTTATAACTAGGGATAACATCCTAGGGTTGCATATTTCCACAAAGAATATAACGACTGTAAATCACAGTTAACATGCATCAAGTACAACTAACAAGTATCAAACACACTCATCAACTATGTCAGTATGCATGTTGCATGAAATGATATGCAGGTTAACCCAGTCAACCAATATGCAATCCGGAACGGATGGACATCAACGGATCAGCCCTTCACCAGCCACGGTGGTGCCATTTCGGCCCGCGTGCCTCTTACACCACACAAAGGTAGTCAGATCAGCCGTAACCCGTAGGTCTGCCATTTCGGTCTGCTACAAGAGACGTTTACAAACGCTCTTTCACGGAAATCCGGGTCTTATGATCATTTTGGAATCCGACGAGGTCCAGAGTACGTCCTGTGTTAATACCCCATTAATGTTGCATGAATGCAGGATGATTAGTCAACCAACGTCTCCGATCTCACTCGACACGTCGCCACGTGTTCTAGGTAAATTAAAGTCTCTAAAAGCTTACCCTAAGGTAAAGTCGATTCTGCGACAAAATACAATAATCATAAAATGAGTGCAACCACTCACGATGACTCTTCGGGTCATCAATGCTCTCACGAAGTCTCACGCTTCAGTGAAGTTTCATGCTCTCACAAGGTCTCACGCCTCAGTGGAGTTCCATGCTTTCCACAAGGTCTCACGCCTCAGTGGAGTATCCCGCATTCACAAGGTCTCACGCCTCAGTGAAGCTTCATGCTGTTCACGAGGTCTCACGCCTCAGTGAAGGTCCATGCTTTCCACAAGGTCTCACGCCTCAGTGGAGTATCACGCATTCACAAGGTCTCACGCCTCAGTGAAGCTTCTCGGCTCATCCCTTGGATGGCTAACAAACTGCTCAACGAGCGAAGGAGTACCAACATGCTCAGAACTTACCAAACTCCTCAACACTTGGATCCGACGACACTCCTCGCTTTTCCAAAACTATGATTTGACTTCCAATGCCTTCCTTCGAGGTTGTTATCATTACTTAAAGATTTTGAGGTTATTTAAGGTCTTATGAATTGGAAGTCTTATACATTTGCAGGATCTCCAAATCCCAAGTCGCTTCCAGAGGATGTCTCGATCCACTAAACAAAATTAAGGCCCGAACCTCGTTCGTCCTATCAAACTTTCTCAAAACTCTCAAAATAAAATCGGCATGACCTGCCCGCTATTCTCACCATTCAGAATCTCAGATTCCAGTACAGAGCATATTTAAATCATCACAATCAACAACATGTCATATATCAATAAATCGCATCATAAACACTTAGCACTTAGCATATAAAGCATGCACCACACATCCTAGATTACCCACATAGCACATAGCATGTAAGACAATCTCAAAAACATTCAGTAGATGAATCATCTACATTGTCAGCCGAAGCCTCAGAAAACATTTTCCAATCACACACAATTCCAGTGCATAAACAGTAAACAATGTCGAAACATCGACCCTAAGCATTAACTAGAGATTCAGTGAGAAGCCCTCACCTGTAGATTCTCCAGGATTATCTTCTAACTCTTCCTCACAAGCAAAGCGTTGCTCCTCAGGAAATTCCTCAAAAGTTCCTTTAAAGCAAAGTCACAGAAATACTATCAGAATCTATCGAAAACTAAGCTATCGATACTTACTAAGGTTACACGAAGTAATCTATACTCTAAGGTACGATAATCTAGCGCGAAAGACAAGTTTTCGGAAAAGGAAATTTTCCTCCTCCCCCTTAATAGGGCTCGGCCACTTTAGGTAATTATGGGGCTCGATTTTTCTTCGATCAAACTTGGTTCCTATGCTATCATTAGCCGTAACTAAGGGTATTCTGAACTCGGAAAAATTATCGGATCGAAAACTGTCGCAGGGGTATTTTGGTCATGATTTTTAACTTAGAAATTTCAAAACTGAAATCCCAAAAACCAAATTTTGCAGGGACGTTACTAACGACGTTTATGACAACTAATCCTACTAACACTAAGCTAAGGCGATAATTTTTAGCCTAAAGGTTGAAGCTTTACCTCAAAAACTCCAAAAATGGGTATTTAAGGCTAAAATTGATTCCGGCGGAATTCCGGCGACATAACGGAAAATCTAATCCGGCAGAAGTGATCTTGGGCACATATAGAAGAAGTTTAGAATCAGAAATGAAAGATTCAGGATAGTTTTGCAAAAACCCATAAACTATCCGCTCGGAAAACTCTACAGAAAAGCTATGGAAAAAGCGATCAGAGGTAAGGATTAGCGACTATACCTCGACACCTTGAAGTAGCAACTGATTGATCGACGATCAAGCAAGGATTGAACAAAATCTCTTCTCCTCCTCTCCTTAGCAAACTCGCGGCCTCCTTGGGAAGAAATGGGTAGTTTTTGTGTTTTTTTCTCATTTCTTGGCTATATATAGAGGTTGGCAAAACGCGGTAAAATGAAAGTTTCGCGAATCTGATTTTTCCGGCGTCATTCTCCGTGAATTCTAAGATAGGTTTTGGCGAAAGAATTCCAAAACTAAAATGAGGTCTCTTTGTATTTTTGGCAACTAAAGCATAGTCGGTATAAAACTATTTTACCCGATAAGTTGCTTTTTGCATCGAATGGCGGAAAAGAAAACTTCCTTCGGAAGAAAGATTGAAATCATCAAGAGAAATGGGTGTACGCGTGTAGAATATTCATTTGAAGCTCTGAATAGATAAAGTCTTCATTGTCGAGAAATTCTAGGGTTTTGAAATACCAGGGATTCGGTTTCGGCAAACTTCCGATGATTGGAATCGGACGTTCGTAGATCCTAGAGTTTCGCCTCGAAACGATTGTGATATATGGAAAAAGAGAAGTTCTAACATTTCTCTGAAGATTTTTGGAATTAACTTCCGTCGTGCCTAAAAGTGAAAATTAGCTATATACTAGGGTTTCTGACCTAGGTTAAGCGTATAACGATCGTACTATAACTTTTATCGATCATGATGTAATCCTTTGACTTTTCCTGAACTTTCTCCTTCATAAATTTATTTCATTTGGTAAACTCTAGTTCAGGTTTCCCTTCACAATACATCAACCCTAATCATAAATGGAAATCTCTTCCACTGATCCTAAGCTTAAAATCTTGGGTCTTACATAACAGATATATGTGTACTTGCATATTCAAAACAGTACAATCCAACAGTCATGACACATATATCAACACATTGAGGAGTAACCATTTAGCACTTAGCATATAGGGCAAATATCACACATCCTAGATTAACCAGGTAGCATTTAGCATGTGAATCAAGCTCAACAACAATCAAGCAATAAAAGATTATCAATTGTTAGCCGTAGCCTCAGAAAACGTTTTTCCCAGTCAAACACAATCAAGTGCATAAACAGTAAATCAAGTCGAATTCGTCGACACCTAAATCATTATCTAGAATTCAGTGAATAGCCCTCACCTGTTGGTTTTCCAGGGTATTCTTCCAAGTTTCCTTCACAATCCTCCTCTTGAACTTCACAAAGTTCTTCAAACGAACCTTAGGACAAATTCACAGAAATCAAGCACAATGAGTCAGAAACTCAGCAAACACTACGCACTAGGGTTACACGAAACATTACAAACTCCGAAGTACGACAATTTAACGCGTTAAGACAAGTTTTCGAAAAACGAAATTTCCTCCCCCCTTGATGGAGCTCTCGGCCACTTTTCATAAATAGGTGGGTCGATTTTTCTTCGATCAAACTTGGTTCCTAGGTTATCATTAGCCGTAACTAAGACGGTTCTAAGCTCAGAAAAATTTTCGGATCAAAAACTGTCGCAGGGGTATTTTGGTCATTATTTTCAGCTCAAAATTTCAAAACTGGATTTTTGAAAAACAAATTGGATGGGGACGTCAACAACGACGTTTATGACAACTAATCCTACTAGCACTAAGCTAAGTCGTGAATTTTTAACGTAAAGAACGAAACTTTACCCAGAAATGGGTTTTTCCAACAGAAATGGATCCCAGCGGCATTTCGGCGACATTCGGCAAAATGTAATCCGCTAAACACGCCTAGGAGCATGCAGGGAATAAGTTTAGACACTGAAATCAGCTTATTTGGATAGTTTTACAAAAAGCTCAAAACTTTGAGCACAGAAAGACATAGAAGAAGTCGACAGAAACGACGATCAGAAGAGAGATATGGTAATCCTACCTCGAAGTCTTCGATTAGCAACGATCGGTGCAGCAAACGGGCAAGAAACGGCGAAAATCAAAATCCTCATCCTCTCTTGGAAGCTCGCGGGTTCAAGGGAAGAAATGGGTAAGTTTTTTGAAATTTTTTCATTTTCCTGCTATTCATAGTTTTGGAAAATTTGGAAAAATGACAATTCCGCGATTCCGATTTTTCCTGCGTATTCCTCGGAGAATTCTAAGATAGGTACTGGCAACAGAATTCCAGAACTCAAAACAGGTTTCTTGGAATTTAATCAAACAATCAGAAGTCGGTGTAAATCGGTTTACCCGAAAAACTACTTTTTGCAGTTGATGTCGGATGAGAAAACTTTGTTCTGAAGAAAGATTCAGAACATCAAGAGTATTAGGGTTGAAGCTCCGAATAGAAAAAGTCTTCATCGTCCGTTGATTTTAGGGTTTCTGAACTACCAGGGTTTCGGTTTCGGTAAACTTCCGAGTATTGGAATTTGGCGTTAGTACATTCCAGGGTTTCGTATCGAAACGCTTGTTATGGAAAGGAATAAGAGAAAGTCTTATATTCCTCTTGAAGATTTTTGGAATTTATTCCCATAGTGTTCCAAGGGTGGAATTAATCTTTCCCTAAGGTCCTTGTCCTAGGTTTAAGCGAGTACTAATCGTGCTATAACTTTTATCGACTTTGTTACAATCCTTAGCTTTTACCTGAACTTTCTCCTTCACAAATTTATCCCATTCAATAAACACTTGTTCAGGTTTTCCTTTCACGTTACATTAAATTAATCGTGAAAAGGAATTTTATTCGATTTATTCCAAACTTAAAAACTTGGGTCTCACAATCCACCACCGTTGCCACGATTCCCACCACGACCCTTAAAGTTGTGGGATCGAGAACGATTGGAGGACCGACAATCAGAGCTCTGAGAAGAGGCATCAGAAGGTCGCGGCTGAGTAGCAACATAGGCAGTAGGAGGCTCAACAGGTTTCATCTTAGCCATACCGGCTTCTTCCAAGGTGAGCATGGAGCGAGCCTGATGAAACGAGGGGAGTGGATTGCTCTGGCGAATCAAAGTGGCGACACCCTTATAAGCATCAGTGAGGCCGGAGATGAGCTGCAATACTAGACGATGGTTGTTCACAGGAGCCCCGACATCACGGAGCTGATCAGAAAGCGTCTTCAGACGCTGACAGTAGGTGGCGACGGTCGGAAAAGCCTCCATGCGAACAACAGAAAACTCCTGCTCTAGGGTAACTGCACGGGCGTTCTGATTATCATGAAATCGATCCGCTAAACGCGTCCAAGCACTGAGAGCAGTGGAGTCAAGCTCCATGATGGTGGTCATCAGGTCAACAGAAATGGTGGAAAAAATCCACTGAAGGACCGTGGCATCCAAAGTGGCCCACTGCTCATAAGTAGGGTCAGTGACTAGCGGAGGAGGCTTGTCCGCACCAGGGACAATGTGATGCAGAACCCGATGGGAACGGGCATGAATGCGAAAAAGCTCCGCCCAAGTGCCATAGCGGTCAGTGCCCATGTCAAGCCTAATAGGAATGTTATTCCTAATGTTCGAAACAGCAAGCGCCGGGTGAAAATCAGACTTGGCCGGCGTGGTAAGAGGAGCCACTGGGGGGACCACCGTAGGAGTGGTGACGGTCTCAGGGGTGCTGTCCGATGAGGCTTGAGAAGTCATTGTGAGGAGTTTGGCCAAAAGTGAAGGAAAAAAAGGTTTTTTTTTTTGTGTTTTGAGGGTCCGGTCTAGGAGAACCGGTTCGGTCTGGACGACCCGGTGCTGGCGGTTCGCGTGAACGAAGAAAACAAACGGACACGGATGCAAGGAGACGGGTCGGGTCTCCTGTATGGATAGCTGCTGGATCTACACACAAACACGGAGGGAAGGAGATCTGTGCTGGCGGCGCGCGGAAGGGTGGCCGAAGATGGGCGGCACGCGAGTGGCAGCGGTGGTGCGCGGTGACGGCGCGGGCAGAAAAGGCGCGCGTGCGCTGGGTACAGAGGAGCTCGCGGTTGTGAGGAGAAGCACCGGCGCGGTTGGCAGGCGGTGGCGACGGTACTGACAGGGCAGTGTTGAACGGCGGCTGTGCTGAGGGAAGAAGAAGAAGGATGCTGGGTTGGAAGAAGAACAGCAGTGGTGGAGAGTAAAAGAATAGGGGAAAGGGAAGAGTTATGTGGAAGCAATGGAGGAGGAGAGTGGCGCGGCGGCTGCAGTGGGCGGCGGCGGCTCAAGAGCCTGTGTGCGGAGGCGGTGCAATGATGGGAAGGGGGCACGGCCGTCAACGCAAAAACAATGGCTAGGGTTTGGATCACTTAAAAAACTCGTGATACCATGTAAGAGTGGAAGAGTATGGAAATAATTTGGTGCCTTTCATTGATCAATAGCAAGAGTAAATATACAGGTAAAGTCAACCTAGGAATAAATATAATTACAAGAAATTAGGCATAATTACAGGAAGAATATTTCCTATTCTATCACTTTTGTTTTCTTTTTGAGCAATGAATATTCATTACTTTTGTAAGGAATATTTTGGTTTGTAATTCAATTACTACGAGTAGCTAATTATATCTCTTCTCTCCGGTTTGCAGTAGGATATGATATGAACCCAAATTTATTATATATGCTATGTTATTCCGTTTTTTTACTGTTAATTATGATTCTCTTTTAAGTGCTTATTTCATATGACTTAATTAACCATAGTAGTAGTATTAAGGATTTAGGATTTTTTGTACTGGGTATGTTTCTATGTAACGTATTATGTGTGTGCTCGCACAAGAATTACAGGTGGACGGTAAACTCATTGATCTACTGCATTAGGAGGATAGATGAAGGACAAATTATAGATGACAACTTGATGCGTCGAGAGTCGAGATCGATGTGCACACCATTCTATTTTCAAAATATATTAGTGTTTTTTTACCTGCGTGTTGCACGAGAAATATGTCTATTGTATTTGATATGTCAATTAATACGTTAATTATTAAAAATTAAGTAAATGATGAAATAGAAGAGTCAAAAATGCTAAGTAAAGTGAACATAAAAACTTATCTTCTAAGCCTGATTTAGATTAACAGGAACTCGTTTCACATTCTTGATGAATATGAAGAAAATAGCACAAATCACAAATATAAGGAATTACCAACATATTAATCTTAAAAAAATGAATGTGATAGTAGCACAAATCAGGATTGTGAAAGATAAATCATAAAGTATGACATTATTGTGTTTATTCCAAGTCATCCAAGTTTGAGTCAATATTGACACTAAAAGTAATTTTCTGTCTGCATATTATATATAATCATTATATATAATCAGTAGCTCATTTTATTCAAGCTTGATATCATCTTCTAAAAAAAGCTTGATCTTATCTTGACATATTATTGATTATTTTTTGAACCGGACATATTATTGATTCTATTTATCCTTAATTGGCTAGACAGATAATTTATGTTTTTTTCCTTAAAAAAATAATTATTGTGTTTTTATTTCCTATTTCGTTTTTATTTTGTATATATTTCGAAATTTATATAATTTTATGCTTTTTATATTGTTATAAAAATTATATAGAATATCAATTTTAAAATTTTAATTGTTTTCGAAATAAAATGTGAATTACTTCAAATATATACAAAATAATTTTTTAAAGAAAATCAAAAAAAATATTGATGCTGTAATTTTTTAAAAAAATTAATATCTATTTGATTTAGAAAATAAAAAAAATAAAAAAAATAATGATGTTGTTAAATAAAAAAATTAATATTTATTTGCAAATCATACACCTTTTAAAACCCAATCAAATATTAAATAGATTGTAAAAAATTTATATAGCTATCTAACAAATTGACACGTGGGATTCAGGTTCCTAATTTTATGGTCGGTCTGTGTTCCGCATTTGTCAACAGAGGGTCTTTTATGAAGCTAGTTTGATGCTTCATGTGCTGTGTTTTTGTTCAGATTGATGCTTCGGAGTGCTAAATGTTGTTTTTCCCCTCCGCCTTTTTGCAACTTTGGTGTTAACGACAAATCTGATGATTCTTCCAGCTCTGTTCGTGAGGTGTTGCAAGGTGGAGTTATGGCCGAAGGCACGACACAACCGGTTGGACTGGGCGAGACCCTAGGGTCCCTCGCCCAGGAGCGCTAGCCCGGGGCGACGTACAAGCCAGGAAATTAGGCCTTCTCCCGGGAGGCCCAACTGGCCCATTAGGAGAAATTAGGGGTGCCAAGCCCAACCCCCGAATCTATAAATATGGGACGGTTACCGATTGTAAGGGACTCTTAGCTCATTTGAGAAATAAAAAGCTTGAAATTCAGTTACTTTCTCAGCGGTTACGCTCTAAACTCTCTCTAGATTCTCACATCATGATCCTTTTGCTATGGGTACCGTACCTCATCTCTATGTTCTTGGATAGAACATTTGGAGCCGTCTGTGGGGAACGGTAGACTTCGATTCCCGGACTACGTGGATTGTGATTTGGTGGAGAGAAGTTCGACTTTTTGCGTGATTCTCTTCGCTTTTTGGATTTTTGGTTTTAATTCTTGGTTCGCTTGTGAAATCTGATGGAGACGCGTTGTCGAAGACGCAACGGAGAGCAGGAGAGGCAGAGCGGTTCACCACCGCGTCGCGTGAGGTTCAGGCCACGACGCGAGCAGGTCCTACGCGACGAATCTGAGCAATTGACTCCTCCGCCACCTCCACCACCTCCACCTCCTCCTTCTCCAACACCTTCTTTGCCTTCTCCGCCGTCCTCACCGGAGCAACAGAGGTCACCAACACACTCGCCATGAGCCTCAGGGGAAGGAACACCGCCGCCACAGGCTCTGATCACCGGTCGAGATTGGAGGCGTCTGATCCGTAATGTTGATTACATACGGCAGCGGAACGATTACTTACAGGAGCAGTTAGAGTATTATCGTGTCGAGCAACAAGACGACGAAGAGCGTGAAGCCGAAGCCGTGGCGGAGTTTGAGCCGTTCTCAGCAGCGGTGAGGGAGGTGGCTATTCCGGACAACATGAAGAACATCGTTCTAGAAACGTATAGTGGCAAAGCCGATCCCAAGGAACACCTACTTTATTTCAACACGAAAATGGTAATTAGCGCCACTTCCGACACGGTGAAATGCAGGATGTTCCCATCAACATTCAAAGGTACGGCAATGGCTTGGTTTACGACATTACCTCGGGGATCCATCACAATTTTTCGAGACTTCTCATCGAAGTTCCTCGTCCAGTTCTCCGCGAGCAAAACCAAGCAGTACGTGAAACGATTCAACGCGGCATCTGTTAAAATTGAGGAGTCTGAACCACATGCCTGCGCGCGTGCTTTCAAGAACGGGCTGTAGCCAGGAAAGCTGAACAGTAAGTTGAGCCGTAAGACGGCTCCGTCGATGGCAGAGATCCGCGCGAGGGCAATCACTTACATTCTGGACGAGGAGGATGATGCTTTCAAAAGGAAACGTGCAAAAATGGAAAAGGAGGGAGATCAGAGGGATGCATCGTCGGAAGGCAAACAAAGTAAAGTAAAAGGAGAAGGTGGTAAGCAGCGAGATAAGAAGATAAAGTCAGGAGAGAGGGCTGCGAAGGAACCGTTATACCCTAGGAAGGAAAGCTTCAAGCGCTGTCGCCCAGATATCGTGATATCATCGATAGATTTTGAGGGGATCAAGACACATAAAGACGATCCTGTGGTAGTAATGGTAAGAATCAACATCTTTAATGTGCGAAGAGTTCTTTTGGACCAGGAAAGTTCTGCAGACATTATCTACGGCGATGCGTTCGATCAGTTGGGTTTGACGGAGAACGACTTGATGCCATACATTGGGACTCTGGTAGGTTTTTCAGGAGAGCAGGTCTGGGTACGTGGCTACCTGGATTTAGACACGGTTTTTGGTGTTGATGAAGATGCCAAGCTTCTGCGTGTAAGGTATTTGGTATTGCAGGTCGTGGCATCATACAATGTCATTATTGGACGGAACACGCTCAACCGTCTTTGCGCGGTGATTTCGACGGCTCACCTGGCGGTGAAGTATCCTCTAATCTGCGAGAAAGGTGGGAAAAATAGCGGTTGATCAGAGGAGAGCAAGGGAGTGCTATAACAACTGCCTTAGTTTGTATGGAAAGAAGGGGGCCGACGAGGGGCACAGGTGCCACGAGATTGAGGTCTTAGAGGGCGAACAAGATGACCCGAACGTGCATGATTAGGTGCGAAATGGACCAGGAAGGTTGGTGCAAATGATCGATTGAAAGATAGAAAGGTTGAGGAACAGCCAAGGTCAGAGAAGGCCAGATGACAGGACAGGAAGGGACGAACAATTCACGGATGCACATGCAGAGGAGCGCTGGGAGAACGTGATAGAAGGTCAGCAGAGGCGTGCTCGCAATCGAGCCCAGGCTCACGACCAATCAAGAAACGCGCCTGGAAAAGCTAGTAGAGGACAATTTTGACCTCTTTAGTTGGAGTCAGAAGGATGTGACCCTTTGGGGGCTGCCAAGATTCAGGAAGCCGACTCTCTTTGGGACGGGCCAAGAAGAAAGAAAGGAAAACGGGACAGTGGTGTGAAGAACGGATCAGATTAGTTTTCAGCGCGGTGGCGGCGAACGAAGTGGTCACAAGGCACTTGAGCGACCTCGAGAAAAGCCAAAGGTGGGAAAAGGAGCCCGGGTGCCGCCGCACGGGTAAGGGAAAAGGAAAAGCAGGATATTGGAAACCAGTAGGGGTGGCAATTGTTAAACCTAGGGCAGCTAGGCGCCGCAAGAAGAAAGGTAAGGTAGGGGAAGTCCCGCGCTACTGTGGGGCGAGCTGGCGAAGGGATCAACCCCGCAATGACTGAAGGTATGAAAAACGATAGAAAGGGGGGGCGAGGTTTGAATAGCGTTTTAAATCTAAAACTCGACTCACTTGAGATTTAAACAAATCTCTTCAAACACCATAGATAAAAGTGCTAAGATAAGAGTTAAGGAAAGCACACAAATGATTTTATCCTGGTTCACTTGATAAATCCCTCAAGCTAATCCAGTCCACCCGTTAAGGTGATTTCTTCCTTCTTAGAATGAAGGCAATCCACTAATCAGAGTTTGTTACAACTGCACTTGCTACCTGCAAAGTGACAAACAATACACTGACTTAGCTATCACTAAGATTCACTCTGTTAGTCTTCTCAAGGATCCGACCAACCTTGGTCTCCTTAAGGAAAATCAAACAATTGTTTGAAGGTTTGGGTTTACACAGAAATGCTTTTTAGAAAGCTAATAGTAAACACAATTAGTACAATGTGAAGAAAGATTGATTTGAGAGAATATTTGAATTTCGCGTGAGCTTCAACAAAGTTTCTTCGAGCGGCATCTTTCATCTTCAGCCTCTTTATATACTCCAAGGAATTAGGTTTGGAAGTTTGCATGGAATGCAACCGTTGGAGGGCAGATATGGGTTTTCCAGGTTCTGTTCTGGCTGAATAAGTTAGGTAAGGTCGTCAGGAATGGTACAATTGCTTTTGTACTTTGGATAGTGACATGACCTTTATCCTAGTTGACTTCTGATCAGAGTGATGCTTCATATTGGAACTTGTGAAGCTTGGTGATCAGAGTCAGAAGGAAGCTTGGATCCTCTGACCTTTGTACCTTCTGGTCTGGACTCTGAGAAGAAGTACTTGGTCTTCAGAGCCAGCTTACTCTTGGACTTCAGAATCTTAACTACTTAGCTTCTTGACGTTCAGAGCTTCTGGACCTTTAGAGCTTCGGATCCTTCAGAGCTTCTGATTCTTTAGAGCTTCTGATCCTTCAGAGCTTCTAGTGAGCTGAATCCATATCAGAGCTTTATAATCTTCTGATCATCTGAAGCTTAATCTACTGTTCAGATTGAACATAGTAAGTGCGAAAGCGTTGCGGAGGTTACTCTTTGAGCATTGTGCTTCTGAATTATGTGAAATAAAACCAGAGTCATGGCCTGTCATTAGAACACTCAGAAAACAACGTTAGAGTACCATAATTGTTCATACACAATAGTTAACATGTAATCATCAAAACATAGAGTTGTACTACTAGATCAAAACTTGATCTTACAATCTCCCCCTTTTTGATGATGACAAAACCAAGTATTTTGATGAACAATTCTTAAAACCTACAGAGATTTGTTACAACTGCACTTGAAACCTACAAGTGACTAACAATACACTGACTTAGCTCACACAAAGATTCACTCTCTTAGTCTTCTCTAGGATCCGATCAACCTTGATCTCCTAAAGGTAAACTAAACAACTGTTTAAAGAATATTGTTTACAAAGAAGTTGCTTCTAAAAAGCTTGTAGTAAACACAATGAATTCGATGAAGAAAGATTGCTTAGAAGATTTGAATATTGCTTGCGCGTATAATTTTCTTCTCACAGCATCTTTTAGTCTTCAGCCTCTATATATACTCCAAGGATTAGGGTTTGAACATTGCATGGGAATGCTACCGTTGGAGGGCAGATCTGGGATTTCCAGCTTCTGCTGTGGCTGAGAAAGTTAGGTTAGGTCGTCAGGATAGTACACTTGCTTTTCTACTTTGGATAGTGACGTGACCGTTAACCTTGTTGACTTCTGATCAGAGGAATGCTTCGTGTTGGAACTTGTGAAGCTTGTTGATCAGAGTCAGAGGGAAGCATGGATCCTCTGACCGTTGTACCTTATGATTCTTAACTCAGAGGAGAAGAACTTGGTCTTCAAAGCCAGTTTGCTTCTGGACTTCAGAGTCTCCACTTTTCAGCTTCTGGATCTTCAGAGTCTTCTAAACCATCAAAGCTTCTGAACCTTCAGAGTGTCTGGGTTATCAGAACGTCTGGATCTTCAGAACTTCAAGTGAGCTGAGTCCATATCAGAGCTTGATTAACTTCAGATCTTCTGAAGCTTTTCCACTGTTCAGATTGAACATAGAGATTGCGAAAGCGTTGCTAGGAATACTCTTTAAGCAAAGTGCTTCTGATTTGTGTGAGATTATGTCAAGGTCAGAGCCTGTTAAGAGCACACTCAGAAAACACGTTAGAGTACCATAATTGTTCATACTCAAACGTTAACTTGTAATCATCAAAACATAGAGTTGTACTACACGATCAAAACTTGATCTTACAAAGGTCTAAGTTTAAAAAGATGGAGAAAAGAAAAGAAAAAAATTAGTGAAAACATTTTTAATTAATGTAGATGCAGAAGATTAAATGAAGGAGTGAAACGTTTACCACCGGCCAAGGAGTTAAAGGTAAACATCTGTTACCAATAAAAAATCCTCGAGAAACTGCTTCAGCATTAACTTCTGTAGACTGAATTGAGTTTATAAATAGCGGTTAAAGCATATCAGTCCTCTCATCTCGTTTTCACTTGAATTCAATATTGCAATGGCATCCTTCATAGCATGCATCGAGCAATTGAGGAAGAAGGCCTTTGATAAAGATCTCTTCATCAATGTGCGCCATCCAGAGGAGCTGAGTGTCTATAGTCTGACAAACCAGCTACTAGGCATGAGCCTGTTGTCCAGAAATGGACAACATCCTCAGAGGCTTCCTCAGATTCGTGGACGAAATGCAGGAATTCTTCCAGAAGGAGCTGGACCTTTATGAGGAGATCAGAGCAACAGAGGTGGCTCTGGAGACTGTGGCGGAGGGTCTTGAGAGGCAGGAGCTGCGCCGGAGCTTGGTCCACTTAGAACATAGGCAACATCGTCTGGAGCTTGAGAAAGCAGCGATGCGTTGGCAATGTAGAGCATTGAGGAAAAATCCTCCCTTTTAAATGTATTAATGCAATGTATGAATTATGTTATTCATAAGAGAAACTTGTTTGTTGAGTAATGCGTATGATTGAAAATTCAGTAATGATGAACAAGAATCATGCAATCATATAGGAAGGAGAAACGATAATTGAATAGAAGAACCAGAGTTAAACGCAAAAACATAGTAACATAGTAGAAAAGCAGAATAAAAGAGAGTTCCTAAAGACTAAGGTTTGAGTGTCCTCTTCAAAAGTTATGTGCACATCTCTTTCAGACTCTGAAGAAGAGCTTCATGAAAATCAAGTCTTTGTTCAATTTGATCAAGTCTTGAATCTGACTGAGGTTGAGCCGACGGAGCAGCTTGATCAGAGTGAGGAACTTGAGCAGATGTGGAGGCAACATCAGTAAATGGAATAATTCCAAGTGCCTGATTTCTAAGTGCCTCAGCTTCAGCTTGTAATTTAGCTGCTTGTTCCAGAGCTTGCAACCTTGCAGCTTCACGTTGTTCTGCTTCAAACTTTGCAGCTTCTTCTTCTTGTTCTTTCTTTTTCCGTGTTTCTTCAATAACAACATGAAGTTGATTTCTCAACATTTGTTCATTCAGTGCTTCTCTTTTTCTTAAACGCTGACTAGCAGCTTCAACTCTTTGATCCCTTTCAGCAGTAAGGAAACCCAGCATCACTGCTGCTTGGTCAAGCATCCAAGTGCAAAGACGATCCCAGTCTTCAGTAACCAAGTCTGGTTTCTCACTGAGGTCAGTGCGACCATGCACATTGCGAACCCTTAAAGATGCTTCATGATTAAATAAGTTGATGCAATCTAGCAGGGTGGTTGGTCTGAGTTGGGTATAAGGAACAATGGAAAGATAAGTTTCAGGTGAAGAGGGATGATTGCTGCTTGTAGCTTTAGAAACACCATGAGGAGAACCAATTTGCACAGTTTGAGGTTCAGAGGTATTGGTCTCAGGGTTTGGATGAGAAACTTCAGTCTCAAGATTTGGAGATTGGTCAAAGACAGAGTTTTCATTTTGAGGTGGAGGAGAAGGAGGACGAGGTCGTGGTACTGAAGACAAAGGGACTGCATGGATTGGAAAATCAGGAGCTTCTAGAGGTTCTGGCCTTTGTCCAGAGTAGCGGTTTGGACTAGGAACAGTTAAGAAATGTTCAGGAAGTTCTGAAACTCTTTCTCTGGCAAGTTGAATGAATTGGCGAGAAGCTTTAGATTTATTTAAGGAAAGGAAAATGAAACATTTGTAGGAAAAGAGACAGAGGGAGCAGGAGAGAGAATTTCTCTATCAGAGCGTTCCTGATTTGAGTGATCAGAGGGTTGAGGCTCAGAGTTAGACTTTTCAGTGGTTGGTATCTATAGAGCTTGTATCTCAGAAGCCTGTGGTTCAGAGGTTTGTGGAGTGTATGGAAGGATAATGGGTGAGGTTGGTGTAGTGGACTTAGGGGTTTGAAGCATTTTCCAGAGGGGTTCTTCCTCAAGGGAGGGTTGAAAGAATGAAGCCCTGGGTGGGGAATTGTGTGAAGTAGGTTGATCAATTGGTGTGGGTTCAGGGTTGGAAAGACCAGGAATTGCATCAAGCAGATTTAAATCATCATCATCAGAAAGAGCAATAAACTTAGTTGAAGCTCTGACTGCAGATCTGGTGACTCTGGTAGAGATTGCAGGTTCTAAATGAATGACTTGCGTTGTAATTCTGACCTTCTTTGCTTTCTTCTGAGGTGGTGGTTCATCATCATCATTATCATCACCATCAGAGGGATCCTGTGTCTCAGAGGGTTCCACTTGCTTTCTCTTGGTCTTCTTCTAAAGGTTCTGGAAGATTTCTGAAGAATTCATCCACATCAATCACAAAGCCTTGTTGCTTCAGATCATCAAGATAGATCCTGATAGCCTCTGGATCATCTGCCTTTGACCAGAGAGGATAGTCCTTCAGAGGGAGTCTTCTTCCTCTTGACTTTGCAGTAGCAGGGTTAACCTCAACTTTTGTTTCCACTAAGCCCGTTCTCTTCAATGATGTGGGAGTGAAGACATCTCCAACAACTGTTGTTAGGTCTTCAGTGCATCCAGCTTTGGTCAGAGCAGATATCAGTTTGCTCTCAATGAAGAAGTCAGATAGTAATCTGCCAAAAGGTATGTACTTGATGGAAGACTTTGGTGAAGAGAAAGTAAGGCAGACAGACTTTGGTGTGCTCCTTGATGAAGAAAAGCATCACCTTCTGAGTGAAATTGATGTAATCTAGAGAGCTTCCCTTTGGTCTTTGATTTATGCAGTTTAGGAGGATCTTGTGCCAGATTCTCAGGTCAGGATGAAGATCCTTAGTCTTGCAATCAGTTTTGGCAGGTCTCCAAGTAGAGTATAGGGCCTTGTTAACCTTCTCCTTGGTACTTGTCTTGACTTTTGACTCTGGCATCTGAAATCTGTAGCCACGACTTGTATCTGCACCCAGAAGTCTTGCAAAAGACTTCTCTGAGATGATGATCCTTTTTCCCATAACAAAAGACACAACCTGATACTCGTTGCAATAAGCATGCTTCCAGAATTCCTTCACCAGTTTATCATAGACTGGACCATGTAATCTGTTGAAGTATCCTTCCTAGCCTTGAGCCTGTACTTCAGGACGAAGATCGACCCCATTAGCAGCAATGTTGTCTAGGTCGAAACGCCATTCAGCAAGAACTTGAAGATCTTATGGAGGGAAGACGCATGTAACTGCGCAACTCCTTAGGGACAAAGGAACAACATCCTCAGCATCTTGGATTTGTGCTTGAGCACCCACCCTCTGCCGATCAGGGATGAAGAACAGGACCTACTTGCCCTGTTGGAAGACCCACTACCATCCTTGGCAACACTCTTCCATCGGCGAAATCAGCCCTTTCACCGGAATCAGCTCTTTCAGATCTCACCATAGTTGAAGGTTAGAGGTTTGGGTAGAAGAGGGATGAACGAGAGATAGAGAGAATTGAAGAAGGTAAGGGTTTTTGCAAACAGGAGAGAGAGGCAAATAACACAAGTGATGGAGAACGTGTGTGCGTAGTGGTTTTTAGAAAGTAACCGTTGTTGATTGTAAAACAAAAGTAAGATCAACGGATGAAAATTAAAGACATTATTATGAACAGTTAATACACAAAACACACGGTGGAGAATAGCACAACTACACTCATTACAACAGATTATCCGGAGGGCACAAGGAACGAGGCATCAGAATGAACTGACACACGTCTACTGTCTTGTCTCAAAGTAAGCACCAATGGGTACTCAACTTTTGACTAAGTTACCTTCTGAACTAGACATCTTCTGATGAGGAAGCATCATAGTCAGAGGTTCTGATCCATCTTCATACTGGACAAAAGTCCATATTCAGATTTTTCAGTATAAAATTAAATCTATCCTCTGCTAAAGGATTTGTAAAGATATCTGCCCATTGGTGGTCAGTATCAATAAACTTTAGAAGAAGTACGCCCTTCGGAACATAATCTCTAATAAAGTGATACTTTACCTCAATGTGTTTTGCCCTTGAGTGTAAGATTGGATTCTTACTGAGTGAAATTGCAGCAGTATTATCACAATAAATTAGAATGTTGCCCTCAAGGATTTGATAATCCTCTAGCTGATGTTTCATCCAGAGCATCTGAGTGCTGTAAATAGCTGATGAGATATATTTTGCCTCTGCAGTGGATAGTGCAATAGTAGACTGCCTCTTGCTTGCCCATGAGACTAAGTTACTTCCCAGAAATTGACAATTTCCAGAAGTTCTTTTCCTTTCAGTTCTATCTCCAGCATAATCAGCATCAGAGTAACCTGAAAGCTTATCCTCTGATGTTTTCTTATACATCAAGCCAAGGTTAGTGGTACCTTTCAGATAGCTGAGAATTCTCTTAACAGCAGTTAAGTGACTTTCTCTAGGATCTGATTGGAATCGAGCACGTAAATGTACACTAAACAAAATATCTGGCCTAGATGCAGTTAAGTATAGAAGTGAAGATATCATTCCACGATAGATCTTCTGACATACTTTTCCACTGGCATCTTCTTTCTCCAGAATGCATGTAGGATGCATAGGAATCTTAGAAATTGTTGATTATGTCATATTGAACTTCTTCAGAAGTTCCATTGTGTACTTGCTCTGATGGATGTAAGTTGCTTCTGGTTTTTGATCAACTTTTATTCCCAAAAAGTACTTGAGTTCACCCATCATACTCATTTCAAATTCAGCCTGCATCATCTCAGAAAATTCCTTGCAAAGAGATGGATTAGCAGATCCAAATATAATATTATCAACATAAATTTGCACAATTAAGATATCATCTTTGTAAGTTTTGCAAAAGAGAGTTGTATCTACTTTACCCCTTACAAACTCATTTTCCAGAAGGAATGAGCTAAGTCTCTCATACCATGCTCTGGGAGCTTGCTTCAGACCATAGAGAGATTTCTTCAATTTGAAAACATGGTCAGGGTTCTTTTCATCTTCAAAACCAGGAGGTTAGTGCACGTACACTTCCTCTGAGATGTATCCATTCAAGAAGGCACTCTTAACATCCATATGATGAAGAATTATGTTGTGATTCACTGAGAATGAGATCAGCAGTCTGATAGCTTCCAATCTTGCTACTAGAGCAAATGTTTCAGTATAATCTATTCCTTCTTGCTGACTGTAGCCTTGAGCAACTAGTCTTGCTTTGTTTCTGACTACATCTCCTTTATCATACAGCTTGTTTCTCAAAATCAATTTGGTTCCAATGATGTGAGCGCCTTGAGGTTTCTTGACAAGGTTCCAAACATCATTCTTGGAGAATTGATTCAATTCTTCTTCCATTGCCAGAATCCAGTCTTTGTCTTGAAGAGCTTCATCAATTGATTTTGTTTCAATCAAGGATACCAATCCCTTCAGACAAATTAGAGTCTCTTCAGAGGATCTGAATGTCGATCTGGTTCTGACTGGTTCATCTTTGTTTCCCAGAATCAAATCCTTAGGGAGAGAGGCAACAATTTTGCTCTTCCTCTGAGGCTGTGAATCAGAGGGACCAACTTCCTCTAGAGAGTCTTCCTCTGGCTCAGCTTCCTCTGGAGCTTTGCCTTTATCAGAGACATTTATACTCATATCTGCAAACTTTTCAACTAGCTTTGACTGATCAGAGTCAAGCTTATCATCAAATCTAACATGAATAGATTCTTCAATAGTTTTAGCATCAGTGTTATAAATTCTAAAGTCTTTAGAACATTCAGAGTAACCAAGTAATAGACATTTAGAAGATTTAGAATCAAATTTATGCAATCTATCCTTAGTATTCAGAGCATAACAAACACAACCAAAATGATGAAAGTAGGAAATGTTGGGTTTTACTTTCTTCCACAATTCATAATGAGTCTTATTCAGAATTGGTCTGATAGAGATCTTGTTCTGAATGTAACATGTTGTGTTTACTGCCTCAGCCCAGAATGAGACTCATCCTTGCGGGATAGAAATTTTTCCCATGTCCAGCAGCTATAGTCATCAACAGTGACCATCCCATATCTTTTACCACCTATAGACTCAGTTTTCACTTGTCCAAAAAGGTCGATATGCAGAAGTTCCAATGGCCTTGAGGTGGAAACAACATTCTTTGCCTTGAAAGGGACTTTTGTAAATTTGCCTTTCTGACATGCTTCACAAAGAGCATCTGAAGAGAACTTCAGAGTGGGTAAGCCCCTGACAAGGTCAAGCTTACTCAGCTGAGAAATCTTTCTCATACAGGCATGCCCTAACCGTCTATGCCATACCCATTGCTCTTCATTAACAAAAAGAAGGCACTTTACTTTCTGAGTTTCCAACTCAGATAATCTGATCTTATAAGTGTTGTTAATCCTCTTGCTGTTAAACAGAACAGAACCATCGTTCTGACTTACAGCCTTGCAGGACTTTTGATTAAAGATAATATCATATCCCTTGTCAGCTAATTAACTTATAGACATTAGGTTATGATTTAAACCATCTACCAACAGAACATTATCAATGCATGGACTATTACCAATACCAATAGTACCAGAACCAACAATTTTACCTCTTCTCGTTGCCACCAAAGCCAACTTCGCCTCCAGGCTTAAGTTTTAGCTCTTGGAACATACGCCTTTCTCCCGTCATGTGACGCGAGCATCCACTGTCCAGATACCATGATTGGTGTTTCAGTGGAGCGATCAAGGATATCTGCAACATAGATAATCTTATCCTTAGGTACCCATTTTCTGGGTCCTTTCTTGTTAGTTACCCAGAGGTTCTGATGACCTTGGGTTTCTCAACATGATAATGTAAAGGAATTTTAGCATGACATTTGAGCATAGAAGGAGTTCCCTTTTTACGAGAGGGTTTATCAACTTTAGTAGGCAATAATTCAGGCAAAATAGTACTAGAGGGTACAAAATGTTCATACAGAGGTTTAGCCTTAGGCATAGGAGGCTCATTTCTACTGGGTCCAGAATAGCCAATGCCACACATTCCATTTCTGCTTACGCCATAGATCATTGAAGCCATCAAGCTTCTATCTACGCTTTTAGCTAAAAATCTGTGAAAATATCTTTCATATTTGGATTCATTTTTAATATTAGAGGCATCACAAGCAACAACTTCTTCTAACTTAAGGACCTGGTTTTTAAGCACAGAGTTAGAGTTTGCTAAAGCATGATTATTTTCTTTTAACTCAGAAATAATTTTATCATGTTCTGCAGAAGTCTTAGAAACAGCAGAAAAATCATTTTTCAACTTTTTATGCTTAGTCGGGAGAGAGTTATATTTATCCATGATATCAGACAAAGCACATTTAAGTTCAGAGGTTGAAAAAGAAGCGAATACCTCATTTTCATCGTCAGAGTCTGGATCTTCCTCTGATGCAGATTCAGAGTTAGTTGCTTCTTTTGACTCTGCTTCCTTGTTCTTGACAATAGCCATGAGTCCTTCAACAACTTCTCCATCAGAGTCAGCGTCCTCTCACTCTGATTCATCAAAAGTCACCATGAGTCCTTTCTTAGCTTTGAAATGATTTTTTGGCTTCTTGTCCTTTTTCAGCTTAGGACAATCACTCTTGTAGTGCCCTGATTCTTTGCATTCAAAGCATGTGACTTCTTTTGATGAAGACTTCTTCAGACTAGAAGAAGATTCATTCTTTCCTTTAGTCTTTCCAGAGCCTCTGTACTTGCTCTGCCTGTGCTTCCAGATGCGGTTGAGCTTTCTGGAGATCAGGGTTAGCTCATCTTCATCAGAATCTTCAGAGTTTTCTTCAAATTCTTCTTCTTCTGCTTGGAGAGCTTTAGCCTTTTCAGATTTGGATTTCAAGGCTATAGACTTCTTCTTCTGATCCTGATGTTCAGCACGCTTCAGTTCATGACACTTCAGTATGCTTATGAGTTCTTCCAAACTCATCTGATCAACATCTCTTGTGAGCTCCAAGGAAGTTATCAGAGGCATCTAGCTTTCAGGAAGACCCCTAAGAATCCGCATGACATGATCAGCAGTTGTGTAACTCTTGTTAAGAGGTCTAATTCCAGCAATGAGTAACTGAAATCTGGAGAACATGTCCTCAATGGACTCACTGGATTCCATTTGGAAGAATTCATACTTTCTGATTAAGGACAACGCCTTTTACTCTTTCACCTTCTTGTTTCCTTCATGGGTCATCTTCAAGGAATCAAAGATACCCTTAGCATACTCACGATCAGTGATCTTTTGATATTCTTCATAAGAAATAGCACTCAGAAGAATAGTTCTAGCTTTATGATGTAGTGAGTAAAGCTTCTTCTGCTCTGCAGTTATCTCTGTTCTGGAGATCTTCTTGCCATCACCATCAACTGGACGCTCATAGCCATGCACTATAATATCCCAGAAAAAAGCTTTCAATCTTGTCTTTCCAGTACTCAAATCTTTGAGCATCGCACGTAGGAGGCTTTGCACTGTAGACATCTTTTTGCGCTTCAATGGTAGCAGCCATCTTAGTTTTTCACACCGGCCCGGATCACTGAACACTGTTAGGCGTGGTAATCAGAACTTGCGCTCTGATACCAATTGAAGGTATGAAAAACGATAGAAAGGGGGGGGGTTTGAATAGAGTTTTAAATCTAAAACTCGACTCACTTGAGATTTTAACAAATCTCTTCAAACACCAAAGATAAAAGTGCTAAGATAAGAGTTAAGGAAAGCACACAAATGATTTTATCCTGGTTCACTTGATAAATCCCTCAAGCTAATCCAGTCCACCCGTTAAGGTGATTTCTTCCTTCTTAGAATGAAGGCAATCCACTAATCAGAGTTTGTTACAACTGCACTTGCTACCTGCAAAGTGACTAACAATACACTGACTTAGCTATCACTAAGATTCACTCTCTTAGTCTTCTCAAGGATCCGACCAACCTTGGTCTCCTTAAGGAAAATCAAACAACTATTTGAAGGTTTGGGTTTACACAGAAATGCTTCTTAGAAAGCTAATAGTAAACACAATTAGTACAATGTGAAGAAAGATTGTTTTGAGAGAATATTTGATTTTCGCGTGAGCTTCAACAAAGTTTCTTCAAGCGGCATCTTTCATCTTCAGCCTCTTTATATACTCCAAGGAATTAGGTTTGGAAGTTTGCATGGAATGCTACCGTTAGAGGGCAGATCTGGGTTTTCCAGGTTGTGCTGTGGCTGAATAAGTTAGGTAAGGTCGTCAGGAATGGTACAATTGCTTTTGTACTTTGGATAGTGACATGACCTTTATCCTAGTTGACTTCTGATCAGAGTCAGAAGGAAGCTTGGATCCTCTGACCTTTGTACCTTCTGCTTCTGGACTCAGAGGAGAAGTACTTGGTCTTTAGAGCCAGCTTACTCTTGGACTTCAGAATCTTCACTACTCAGCTTCTGGACCTTCAGAGCTTCTGGACCTTCAGAGCTTCTGATCCTTTAGAGCTTCTGATACTTTAGAGCTTCGTATTCTTCAGAGCTTCTGATCCTTCAGAGCTTCTAGTGAGCTGAATCCATATCAGAGCTTTATAATCTTCAGATCATCTGAAGCTTAATCTACTGTTTAGATTGAACATAGTAAGTGCGAAAGCGTTGCGGAGGTTACTCTTTGAGCATTGTGCTTCTGATTTATGTGAAATAAGACCAGAGTCATGGCCTGTCATTAGAACACTCAGAAAACAACGTTAGAGTACCATAATTGTTCATACACAATAGTTAACATGTAATCATCAAAACATAGAGTTGTACTACAAGATCAAAACTTGATCTTACAATGACCACGAATGGGAGGCAAGCACATCGGGGACGAAGGACGAGGTGCTAGGCGTGGTGCTCTAATCTGGGGGGGCCAAAGACAGGAGCAAGGACGCGGCGAGAGAATTGAAGAACTAGGTCAAAAATAAAGATGCACTCTTTTTCTCCACTACATGAGTTTTTTAATGAGGCATCCCTCGAATGTAAAAACTTTTTACAAATCAAATACAAAAAGGATATTCCCAGCAATACTCCTAGCTTGACTAAATTATCACGGTCGCCCGATGGGAAAAATTCTCTGAAGGTGGCGATCCCAACACGAACTTGATGTCTGGGGATCGCTCCGGAAAGTCCAACGCGAACCGTTGCTACACGATTAGCAACTCAACCAAAATATCACGGTCGCCTGGTGGGAAAAATTCCCTGAAGGTGGCGATCTGAACACGACATTGATGTTTGGGGATCGCTCCGGAAAGTCCAGTGCGAACCGTTGATCACTCGTTGGCGATGTGTGCGGATAAGTTACTTATCCCAAAAGCCTCCCTGAAATATAGGCGAGTAAAACCTCCCCGAAATATGGGTGAGAACCCAAAGCTAGGCTAAGTCTCGGGCAACCTATATGGCCATTGGGTCTCGAGCAGTCATAAGTCCTTTCCGAGACAAAACTATCAAGGCCACACCTGATCTTACGGGAAATATGGTGTGAACAAAGCCTCGGTTCAAAACTGAGCAAAAGTCCTAGTTTTCTTTGGCACACACTCAAAATCACTACACGAAGTCTAAACCCAAAGGCGTAAAACGAACACATGGAGGAAATATGGCAGGGCGATGAATAAAATAAGACAAGCAAAACTGCAACGAAATTATGTTCATTAACATAAAGCAATATTAGTTACAAAAGGGGTAAGAGAAAATCAATACAAAGTATTTAAATTATATTAACGTTTTCCGCTTTCCCTGCGTTTTCAGCAGCCGCAAAGTAGACAACGTCGAAGCCTGGAGGATCATCAGGGCCGACCAAACCCTCGGGGTGATCTTCTTGAAGGCTCCCATTCCGCTGAGATCTATTCCCTCATAAAGGTACTGGACCTGGGCTTTAGAAAGGAAGAAACCGTGGTCGCACCCGTCCACAGCCTCAGCAACAGCTTCGACCTCCAACCTCGCTCGAAGGGTTTTGGCTTCGGAGGCCGCCGATTTTCCATCTCCGCAACGGCTTTGGTTTTTGCTGCAAGTTGATTCCTCACCTCGGCGAGAGACTCGTTCGACAACGCCAACTCGCTGCGCAGACACGCAATTTCTTTATCTTTGGCAATACAGGCTGCCCTACTCAAGCAATTTCTTTATCTTTGGCAATAAGTCGGCCTTGAGACCGCTCATCTCGATACCCAGGTTGTTCAGCTTAGTTATTTGGGTCGTCATCTGAGGCAACAACTTGTCACGCTCTCTGTACGCCTTGAGTGTAGCAAGGCGATAACTCTCAACCTTTCTGACGGAGCTCTTCAACTTCAGCGGCAGAGGCCGAATCCTGGGATAACTGGGCGAAGAGGCACCCCGCGCACAGGAGACTCGAGATGGCTTCTTCTGCCACGCCATCAAGGTCAGAATTCTCAGCTCCTCTCATGTTACCAAAGAAGGGATCAGACAGCATAAAGGTGACAGGAGTAGGTTGCTAGTTTGGAGGAGAACTCTCTTTCTCGTCGGCGTTCAGATGGCTGACGGCAGGAGAACAGGGGCGAGGAGAATGTGTGACGGTAGGAGCTTGATCCTCATCGTCACGAACCATTTCGTGGATTGGGGAGGCCTTGGGTGACCTTACCTCAGCTTGTTGGGATGTATGGTCAGAAGGGGATGTTGTTTGAGTGGGATCAGAAGCGGCGTTCTCGGAGGCACCTTGACCAATAGGAGTCTCCTTGAGAAGGGGCGAGGGTTCCAGCTCGCCCTTAGGGTTTGGTTCGTCCTCGCCCACCATGCCATGGAGAGGAACGGATGTGTTGTCGGTTTTGACCCCCTTGAATTTCTTCTTTTTCTTTTTTAGCAGGGGGATAGCGGCTCTAGTTCCTCCGTCCGTGCCAAGATCAGCCTCTTCGGATTTGTGAGATTCCTCCACTAGGGAAGGGAGAGCGGAGTTGTTGGTAGAGCCCGGCGCCGACTCGTCAGTCTCAGGAGGAATGACGGCGTCAGGCGTTGGCTCACTGGACACAGGAGCAATAATGTGTGGCGTTGCCATGCCGGCCTCAGGATAGGCAGTGTTGACTGTGGATCCTGGCGCAGGCTCAACCGATGTGGACCCTCGTACCCGTTTCTTTGGGGAAGGGACGGTGGTCTCGGTGTCAGCATCCACAGCGGCGCGTTTTCTCTTACTTCTGCTAGTATTGAAGATGGGAGGAAACTCGAAAGTTTTGGGAGCTAGGGCACACTCCAGTTCGACTTTAGTGAAATTCATTCCTCCCAGGAATGAACCAAGGGTGTTCTTGCGAGCGGCCTCGAGCAATTGTGAGCACTCAAGGACCGGAAGCCCAACAAGAAAGCTAAGGACAATTTTATCTTCATCACTCAGCAACTCATCTGATGGCAGCGGAACAACGCGGGGGCTCTTGGTCCAGTAGAAGGGAAACAGGGCAATCCCGTCTCGAAGGGTGATAATTTCTGGATAAGTGGGATGCACGGTTATGCAGAAGTACCGGCGCCCAGGCCCCATCTTGACGTTGCTCTTGTAGGGGTGAAGACGCTGGCGGCATGTGCGTAATTTCAGGGAAACCCACCTTGGGGTTTTAGTTTTTAAAGACTTCGGTTCCACGGCGTAGAAGTAAAAGAAGTGGGCGGTTTTTGGTTCAAGGCCAATGGCATCGCAGAGAATCTCAAAACAACGAATGAAGGACCAGGCGTTCTGATGGAGTTGGCAGGGGGCCACATTGATTTCCCTCATAACTTGGCGAAGGAAGGGGGAGAAGGGAAGTTTGATTCCCAGGTCGAGGAATAAATATTCGTAGACATAAAAGAAGTGGTGTCTCTCCACACCATGGTCAACCACACGGTGCTGCCAGGGTCGGCGAATCGTTGGGCACCTCCCGGTGACAAGAACGTCTTCGAGAGATTTCTCGTAACAAAGCCCACCGGCCTGGCGGGCCATTTTAGTGACAGACTCATCGGAGGACAATTCAGAGGTTTGACAAATGGCCTTTTGAACGGGGGTTTTATCCGCGGACTCTAGAAGGGTGGTAAACACCCGGCGCCAGAAGGCGGTGATTTCCCCCTCGCCAAAGGGAAGTCCTCCAAGGGAGGAAGGACAACTGGAGGCGGAGGTACAGGAGCCGTGCTTCGGGATCGAGAAGATTTTTTAGTACGGCGTGGGGAAGTCATTCTTGCCAAGGGAAAAGGGTAGAATGAAGATAGGAGAGGGTGCTAGGGTGTCAATTTTAGCAGGTTATGAGGGTTCGAGAAGTGGTGAATGATAGAGCAAGGGGGATTTAAAAGTTAAGGCGAGTAAAGGTTGGGAAATTGTGTCCCATCGTGGTAAGATGAAATGATTACAATGGGACAACGTGATGCGGTTTTTGGGGAATGGGAACGGCACAATAAGTGAAAAGTTGCAACCGCCAAAGTTCATTGGTTTAAATTCAAATTGGCAGGCTTTATTATGATTTGAAAGGACATATCGGAGATAGCGGTTAAGATTTTATAGATTCGTTGGACTTTGTGTTATTTTAGTGCATTACATGTGGCTTACACGCGTCAATCCATCATGGTCCACAACGATGACTGCTTGAGCGGGGCGTGGGATCCGAGCGTTGTCGCCACGAGCCAACTTGTGGACTCGTGGGATCGAAGGAACTTGTTAGGAAAATCAAAAAATTAGTCTTAGGCTCTAGTTATCAAGCCATGTTGGTAATTGTTTTAAGTCATTAGACTTCGGCGTTAGGTAGCTTACTTATGATCGCCGCTTTGTGTTTCTTCTTAAAAGACACACTCAACTCTCATGCTTCGAGCTCGGTGTCTTGTGGACTGGGCGAACCCTAGGGTCCCTCACCCAGGCGCGCCAGCCCGGGGCAACGTACAAGCCAGGAAATTGGGCCTTCTCCCGGGAGGCCCAACTGGCCCATTAGGAGAAATTAGGGGTGCCAAGCCCAACCCCCGAATCTATAAATAGGGGACGGTTACCAATTGTAAGGGACTCTTAACTCATTTGAGAAATAAAAAGCTTGAAATTCAGTTACTTTCTCTCTCTAAGTGGTTACGCTCTAAACTCTCTATAGATTCTCACATCACGATCCTCTCACTATGGGTACCGTACCTCATCTCTATGTTCTTGGATAGAACACCGGTGCGGAGATGTTCTTTGTCATAGATCATTTTGGGGCGTTATGGTTCTTGTGTTGGGCGCTATGGTTCTGGGCTGCCGGAGTGCTGCTCAAGGTCAACAGTGAAGGTGGTGAAATTTCGGGTCGGCGTATGCTGTTTAGGGTCGTTGTCGGGTGTTGTTCCCTTTAGGTTTTTTTGCCTTTGCTTTCCGGTTGATGTCGTCTGTTGTTTCGCGTCCCCTTCAATAGCGAGCTCTGTTTTTGTTAGGTTATGTGGTTTCTGTTTACCACATCTAGCTCCCCGACATTTGCTCTTTCTCATTGGTCGATTAGTGCTTGATCCGGGTTTGGACCTGTTTAATGTGATTTTAAGGTGTTCTTGGGGAACTTATGAGGGGTTTATGCTCACTTTGTTGAGTTATGTTTGTACAATCAACCATTCTATTTAATAAAACTTATGCTGTAAAAAAAAATTGACACGTGTAATTTTTCTCCTTTGCTCATGGATCTTCTCTGTTGGGTGGAAAGAATCCCACCATACATACTCGCCACTATTGTCACATAAATCATACTCTTTAACTTTCTTGGTGCCCCCACAAGTAAAAATGCCCTCATAAGGGCCAATCCCACATCAAGCATTAATTCCTTCCTTAAAACCTTCAACTAAAATCAAAATTGAATTGGTCACATACATAGTGATTGAAATACAGTGGCAGTAGGGAAATTAAGAGTAATGATTCATGGACATCCGCATACTGAAGACACTTAGCAGACACCCCGAGTGAAAAATGACATGTCAATTGAGTGTGTAAACTATTTGGTTGTCTAGGTATGGTTGGGAAATGAGTGGTCAGCAAATTGCAATACATACCATAATTTGCAGGGTTGTTTATTCTATCTTGAAGCCAATCATAGAAATTAGAATGACAGTACTTAAATCCTTTAAGTATGTGGTCAAGGCTTGTGAGAATACTGGTCAAAGTATTATTGTGTGCTAGAGCAAGTCTAGAAGCTGCTTCAAAACAACCACCATTGCCAACTTCCTGGTTCAGTGCTCTTAGAGCTGGCAAGCATCCCAAAGGAGACAAACTTAGAAATCCTAAATTTCTAGCCCCTTTCTTATATAGAATCTACACAAATAAAATTAACAACTTGCTACATTCGTGTATTACTAAAAAAGCTAACTTGAAATTTATTTAGTTAGTTTAATTTTGCAGGTGGTTAGGCTTACTTGGATTGCTTGTGCCAAGTGCCATGTGACAGAACTTAATGGCACAACGACGACTTGAAAATACCCTGTTTATCGTTTGGAAGTGCAGATAAAGACTTTTCCTATTAGATCATTAAGTTATTATCACAACCATTCCGCAAATATTTAACAATTAATCTCTAACAATCCACCTTCTTCTCTTTTCCAAGTAAAAAACCACTTACGTGCATCATGTAACAAAGCAAAGATACTCCCTCCAGTCCTTTTTATAAGAAACACTTTGGAGATTTTTCTTGGTCCTTTTTATAAGAAACACTCTTATAAAATTAAGTCAAATAATCAATACCAATGCAAAGGGACTTATTCCCAATACAAAAATATGGAGGGAAATTGCAAGCACCCAATAGGTATGATCAACATTTATGGTAATTAGCATGATTGTTCTTGAAAAAAGGAAAAAACATCATTGGAATTAAGCATAGTAGTTAATTTTATAAAAAATATTAGTTTCCTTGGTTTCTGTGATTTTGTCCAAGTTTTTCTTATAAAAAGGACCGGAGGGAGTACATCACAATCAAAAGAGAAATTTAAACTGAAAAGCAAATTCAAGGCAAGTTGCTCCAACCCATGAATAAAGTTTGTTACAATGAAGTTGCAACCAATTATCAATTATAATTGAGCATAACCACACTGTAGAAAAGATAAGAAACAAAAGAAACAGAATAACAAAACTAATAAGCCATAGATAAATAGGCAACGTGCTCTATCCATTCTCAAACAGTCAAGCCAAATTTTATCTCACCGCTCCACCTCGCACCAGCGATAAGCACACCAATGGGTTCATTGAATCACCTCTCTTCGCTTTAAGCCATGACCAAAAGCGATATAAAAAATATTTTTTTGGGAAAATCAAAATAAAAAATATTGATGCTGTAATTTTTTAAAAAAATCAATATCTATTTGATTTAGAATAAAACTAATAATAATTTTGTTAACTAAAAAAATCAATATTTATTTGCTCAGCATACACCTTTTAAAACCAATCAAATATTAAATAGATTGTAAAAATTTATAGAAATCGGTTACCTTAAAGATAAATCTTTTAAAATTTTAATACTTTATGAAAAAGTTTCTCAGATTTACCTGTAAAAAATTGGTTTCAAGATTTGTTATGAAAATAAATTTTAGGTAAAGAAAAATTTTATTTTTAGAGTATTAATTAAATTTTATGTTATTTTTATTGAATTTTTTGAATTTTTATTTAATTCAGAATTTTATGAGTTTTTGTTGTGATTTGTAGTTTTTATTAATTAATTTTTATGGTATTTTTAGTTTTTTATTTAATCTAGGTAAATCTTAGATAATTTGGTAAAATATTTTAAAATTTTAATATTTTATGAAAAAGTTTCTCAAATTTAAAAATTCCTTTAAAAAATCGGTTTCAAGATTTGTTATGGAAATAAATTTTAGGTGAAGAAAAAGTTTATTTTTATGATGTTTTTATTGAATTTTCGGATTTTTAATTAATTCAAAATTTTATGAGTTTTTATTATGATTTGGTAGATCTTGATAGTTTTTATCAATTATTTTTTTATGGTATTTTATTGAATTTTCTGGTTTTTTATTTAATCTAGGTAAATCTTAGATAATTTGGGCAAATCTTTTAAAATTTTAATATTTTATGAAAAAGTTTCTTAGATTTAAGCATCAAAACTATCTAACAAATTGAAAGTTATCTAACAAATTGACACGTGGATGTTATCTAGTTTTTTTTCTCGTACGTTTCACGGGGAATATGTCTGTTGTATTTGATATATCAATTAATCATGAATGTGATTATGCGTGTTTGTTTAAATCTTAGATAATTAGAACAAAATCTTTTAAAATTCGGTTTCAATATCTCTTTTGGAATCAGGAAAAATGTGTCAACAAAAGATAAGTTATTAATTCTTTTTTAATATATATTAATATATGGAGGAGAAGATGACTGGTGCAGTATCTTAGATAATTAGGAAAAATATTTTAAATTTTAATGGATTATAATCTCAGCATTACATATATTTTTTTTAAATTGTGGATCATGAGAAAGAATAAAAGGAGAAATCACGGGATTCTTGTAAATATGTAGTAAATTATATAGGCTTGAGACTTTTCCTAATTTAAAGAGATAATAAAAACGGTTTCAAGATTTGTTTTGGAAATAAATTTAGTAAGCAGTAATCTAGGTAAATCTTAGATAATTAGGGCAAATATTTTAAAATTTGGTTTCAAGATAAAATAACAAAACATAAGAGAATCTATCAAATGGAATGACATGTGAATTTTTTTATGAGAATTAACCTGAGAATGACACGTGAGATTTTTTTTAGAGTATTAATTAATTTTAGACAAAAATAAACAACCTAAGTCCTAGTTAATTTATAATCTAAAAATAACTCTAAAATAAAATAAAATATTTCCTGAAATTAACATTAAATAAATAATAAGATAAATTAAGATAAAATCAAGAAATAAACAACCTAAATCCTAATCAAATCTAAAATTCAAAAATGTATTTTTTTTATGAGAACTAACCTGAGAATGACACGTGGAATTGTTTTTATGAGAATGACACGTCACTAAGAATTAACGTGAGAATGACACGTCACTAAATCAGCCTGATGGAAGTTCTTCTTTTCTAATATATATTGATTTTTTTTCCTAGTTTAAAATTGTCTAGATTTTTTTTTTAAATAAATAAATTACATATGGGTTCTCTAAATGACCCACGAGAAAGTTTGGGTTAATTAAATAACTCATCAATCAATCACATTGGAAATAATTGAGTTGAAAATAAATTTAAATAAAATATAGAAATTCCAACTTAATTATCTCCAATGTAATTGGATGATGGGTTATTTAACCCAAATTTCTCATGGGTCATTTAGATAATATGTATTAGAGTGTATTTAAAAGAGTGTGTTATTGTAAAGAGTGTTATTAGATATTTTTTTTCTAACATCCTTTGGACTGGGCGAGACCCTAGGGGCGCTGGACTGAGGCAAGGGTCACACCAAGGATTTGGGCCTTTATCCCAAAGGCACATTAGGATGATTTAAAGGCGTTAGGCCCAACTCCCCCAACTATAAATAGGGCAGGGATACCAATTGTAAAGGGGTCTTAGCTCATTTGTGCAATAACAAGATTGAAATTCAGTTACTTTCTCTCTCTAAGCGGTTACACACTCATTTCTCTCTAGAAATCTCGCATCACGTTCCTTGCATCTTAGGTACTATATCTCATCTCAATGTTCATGAAGGAACATTTGGCGCCGTCTGTGGGGAACGGTAGATTTTGATTCCCAGACTATAAGGATTGCAGTTGGATTTGGAGAAGTTCAATTCCCCGTGTGAATTTTCTTCAGTTTTCAGTTTTTGCTCGAAGTTTTTCGGTTCACTATTCAGGATCGATGGAAACACGTCGTCGACGACGCGACGAAGATCAGGAGCGGCGCGGCTCGCCTCCACGTCGCGTAAGAGGCAGACCGCGACGCGAGCAAGTTCGTCGTGAAGAAACCGATCAGTTAACTTCTCCACGACCACCACCACCTCCACCTCCTTCTCCAACGCCTCTGTTACCTTCTCCGCCGACTTCACCGAAGCAACAGAGCTCACCAACGCACTCACCCGGAGCTTCGGGAGAGGACAATCAGGCACCTCAGGCACCGATCTCTGGCCAAGACTGGAGGCGCTTGATCCGTAGTGTTGATGATATACGACAGAGGAACGATTACTTGCAAGAACAGCTAGAGTAGGATGAAGGGGAACGCGAGGCGGAGGCGGAGGTTGTGGCTGAATTCGAACCGTTCTCAGCGGCAGTAAGGGAGGTTGCGATACCAGATAACATGAAGAATATTGTACTTGAGACATACAGCGGGAAAGCTGATCCCAAAGAGCACCTGTTATACTTCAACACAAAAATGGTGATCAGTGCGGCTTCGGACGCTGTGAAGTGCAGGATGTTACCAGCTACGTTCAAAGGCACAGCCATGGCCTGGTTTACCACGCTACTCCGGGGATCCATCACTAATTTCCGTGACTTCTCATCAAAATTTCTCGTCCAGTTTTCCGCCAGCAAAACCAAGCAGGTGACGATCGAGGATCTCTACAACGTTCGCCAATCTGAGAAAAGACTCTGAAGCAGTATGTAAAACGATTCAGCGCAGCATCAGTCAAAATTGAGGAGTCAGAGTCGCACGCCTATGCGCGTGCCTTCAAGAACGGGTTGCAACCGGGGAAGCTGAACAGCAAATTGAGCCGCAAACCGGCTCGGTCCATGGCGGAGATCCGGGCGCGAGCAAACAAATACATCCTGGACGAGGAAGATGATGCTTTCAAGCAAAGGCGCGCGAAAAAGGGGAAAGACGGCGAGCTGGGGGACGCTTCGCCGGAAGAAAAACGGACTAAGGAAAGGGGAGAGAGCAGCAAAAAGCGAGACAGGAAGGTAAAGACAAGAGAAAAGACTGCGAAGGAGCCATTGTATCCGAGGAGAGAAAACTTTGAGCGCCGCAGACCGTGGCATCAAGCTGACCCTCGCTGGCAAGAGGAGTCAGAAGGAGTCAGAAAAGAGTCTTAATGCCCATCTGAAGGAGTTGCTTCGAGAGGTCAAGGCAACTCACGCAGTTGAGAAAGGCGAGAAAAAGGCCGACCCGCCCCGAGTGGCGTTGGATAAAACAAAGTGGTGCGAGTACCACCGCTCGGCCTGCCACGACACGGGAGATTTCTTTACCCTGAAGAATGAGATTGAGAGACTCTTTCGAGCGGGACGATTGCAGATGAATGACCGTGGCGATCGGTGGAATGGAGAGCGGCAGCAAGGGAACCAGTACAGAGGGGGCCGTCAGCAGGATGACCGCAGGCGAGACAACCGCCGGCGCACGCCAACCGCTGACAATAAGGAAACACTGGCCACAAGGAAGAAGGGGGCGGAGAAACCTTTAATAAAGACCTTGAGCCGCCAGTTGGTACGATAAATACTATTGCGGGTGGATTCCGCGGGGGCGGAGATACAGCGTCGGTGAGGCAAAGGCACGTGAGAGCAGTGACATCAGTGCAACAGTACGAAACGCCATTCAGTTTCCAGCATCCAGATATTCTGATATCGTCGGCCGATTTTGAAGGGATCAGGACGCACAAAGACGATCCGGTGGTTGTGATGATAAGGATCAACAGCTTCAACGTGCGGCGGGTTCTTTTGGACCAAGGGAGCTCCGCTGACATCATCTATGGGGATGCTTTTGATCAATTAGGATTGACGGACAAAGACCTGATACCCTATACAGGAACGTTGGTAGGTGATGACCCGGGTTTATATGATGTTTTTATGGTTTTTCCTTGTAGGTTTTGAGTCTTTTTCTTGTGTCTCATGTAGTGTTTCATGCATTCTCATGCATTTTTATTCTTTTCTTTAGTCTTTATTTTGTTTTGGTAATTTAGTAGTTTTATAGGTAGTTTTCTTGCATTTTAAGTAAAGTTTAGGACTTGCATGGTTTTGTTGTGTTTTATGAAGGACCTCTTGTGCTAATGAGCTCTTGGAGCTTCTAGAATCTTCCTTGACTTGTTGGTTAGGTTTGGAGAGCAGAAACTGAAGGAGAAAGAAGGCCAAGAAGCATGGAATTGATGAAGAACTTAAAGAGGATTGAAAAGAGGAGTTTCAGAAGCCAAAAAGTCCTTTTCAGGCGAGCTTAAGCGCCTAGGCGCTGGGAATGGGTGCCTAGGCGCCAATTAGCTCCAGAAAGCATGTTTTAGGCATGCAATTGGCGCTCAGGCGCTCTGAATTGGCGCCTGAGTGCCCAGAACAGCCCAGTCTCGTGTAATTTGCCTATAAATAGGATTTTAGTCATTTTCTTTGGTAATCTTGGATACTACTTTTATTTTTACATAAACTCAGAGGTAGAGGAGCATCTAGGAGGGTGTGAGAGGGCTTCTAAGCTTGTAATTCAGGTTCTTGCCATGCTTGGCTAATCTCTCTTCTTTTGCTTTGGATTTCTTTGTAAGACTTTTTATATTTGAGTTATAATCTTAAGTTCTTTCCCACATGTTCTCCTTCTTCCCTTGAATCCCATTTTCTGAACATCAATCTAAGCTTGTATGCATGCTTGCTTTATGCTTTTCTATAATCAGAACGGAAGTTTGTTATAGATTAGGGAACCGATTTGGGATTACCCCTTCTATACTTGCTACTAGGAATAGAGGAAGGGTTGGGGTTTGATGGCCTGAATTTGCATGATCTAAAACCTCATATAAATGACTAAGTACACAAGGAATTGGGCTTAGCTTTTAGTATGAGAGAATTGCTTATGTGAGGAATCAATAAGTGAGTAACTAGGCTATATCATCAAGAAGAGATTCATGAGAACATGTGCTTAGAATGATGTGCTTGAATTGATTAGTTGAGCAAGAACCCAAAGTAAATCACTCTTTCTTTTCCTTCTCTATTTCATTTCTGAATTTATATTTTCTTTTTCCTTATTACTACTTCGTCATATGTTTGCCTCAATAAAACAAACCTTCAAACTCAAAGCTTGAACCGAATCTTTTCACTCACAATCCCTGTGGTTCGATATTTAAAACCGGGTGGATTTCGTACACTTGCGGATTTACCAACAAGTTTTTGGCGCCGTTGCCGGGGATTGTTTGTGATTTTTGGTTTGAGTTACGATTTTGAAGTTTAGTCTACCTAAGACTTAAACTTAGGGATGAATGGGAGACAACCCATGTTTTTTTTTTCTGTTTTACGTTTTGTCTTCTGTTTTGTTTTTCAGGAAATAAAAGCCATTGGAGAACACTTGGAGCACTCAATCACTTGGAAGGAGGTTCTTTTCTTACTCTGAATTTTAGTCCATGCATTGTTAGCATATTTTTCTTTTATAGATTTTGTTTAACTTTTTTATCATGCATTTTTTTTTATAGAGTCTTTCATACCTTGGTCTTTTCACCCTTTACTCAAATGACATGTTCCCAAGTCTTGCTCACTCACATGTTGCTGGTTTTGAAAATGTTTTTAAGTGGATACTTTGTGCTTTCTTTTGGGGAGTGATTGTATGTTTGGGAAAGAGAGGGAGAGACTTCGGTCTTCTAAGTGTGTCTTGAGGATAGAGTTGATGTGAGTCCACAAGGGTCCATCTTTGACCCTTCACTATATAATTTCCCTGGAGGATCCTGACTCACTTGCACTTCTTGGTTCTGTGTTTCATTTGATGCCTCCTTGAGTGTAGCTTTAGGAGACTTGCATTCTTGAGACTGGTAGGTTTTCTTGTACTTTAGAAATTGTTTTATAACATCTTTGTCCCTAGTTGACCCTTTTTGAGCCTTATGGAGATTTCTTTGTTACCTTTGTTATTTGGGCTGGTTGTTTGGTTGGAAAAATGAGGAGTTGTGGTTCTTAACTCTCAATGGAGCTAGTTTATAGAAAATGCAATTGTCTCTTGTTCCAAAAAAAAAAGTCAAAAGAAAAAAATGAACTCCATGGAATGGGTGGAGTTCCAAAAAAAAAGGAAAAAATATGAAACAAAAAGGGGTTAAGAGACTTGTGTGCTAAGTGTTAATTGCTTTAAGCTCCGGTTTTCATGAAGGACCACACTCAAATTTTATGCAGCCTTAGTCTTCCTTAGGGACCACCTACCTTGTGCTTTACCTAGCCAATATTACAACCCTTTTGATGTCTCATTGAATAATGCATTGTCAACTTTAGTTGCTCTTGAGTGAATGATTCTCAGAACCTATGAACTTGCTTGTGTGCTCAGTGCACTAAACAATTGTCTCATGCTAGGATGTTAGCTCTAAATGCTTCTCATAGTGGACTCTAATTCTTCTTTATCTAAGAGTAGCATGAAGTTGATTGTTGAATCTTTCTCTTGGAACTAACTGCATTTACTAGATCCCCCGGTTTTCTAAAAATGTATCCCTCTTTTGGCATGTGTGTTGGGAGTAATTCTTTGTGCTTGAGGGCAAGCTAATCTTAGTGACGCTCGAGGGCGAGCTGTCGTTGAGTATAGTGGTGTGATGACCCGGTTTATATGATGTTTTTATGGTTTTTCCTTGTAGGTTTTGAGTCTTTTTCTTGTGTCTCATGTAGTGTTTCATGCATTTTTATTCTTTTCTTTAGTCTTTATTTTGTTTTGGTAATTTAGTAGTTTTATAGGTAGTTTTCTTGCATTTTTAGTAAAGTTTAGGACTTGCATGGTTTTGTTGTGTTTTATGAAGGACCTCTTGTGCTAATGAGCTCTTGGAGCTTCTAGAATCTTCCTTGACTTGTTGGTTAGGTTTAGAGAGCAGAAACTGAAGGAGAAAGAAGGCCAAGAAGCATGAAATTGATAAAGAACTTAAAGAGGATTGAAAAGAGGAGTTTCAGAAGCCAAAAAGTCCTTTTCAGGCGAGCTTAAGCGCCTAGGCGCTGGGAATGGGCGCCTAGGCGCCAATTAGCTCCAGAAAGCATGTTTTAGGCATGCAATTGGCGCTCAGGCGCTCTGAATTGGCGCTTGAGCGCCCAGAACAGCCCAGTCTCGTGTAATTTGCCTATAAATAGGATTTTAGTCATTTTCTTTGGTAATCTTGGATACTACTTTCATTTTTACATAAACTCAGAGGTAGAGGAGCATCTAGGAGAGTGTGAGAGGGCTTCAAAGCTTGTAATTCAGGTTCTTAGCCAAGCATGGCTCTTGCCATGCTTGGCTAATCTCTCTTCTTTTGCTTTGGATTTCTTTGTAAGACTTTTTATATTTGAGTTATAATCTTAAGTTCTTTCCCACATGTTCTCCTTCTTCCCTTGAATCCCATTTTCTGAACATCAATCTAAGCTTGTATGCATGCTTGCTTTATGCTTTTCTATAATCAGAACGGAAGTTTGTTATAGATTAGGGAACCGATTTGGGATTACCCCTTCTATACTTGCTACTAGGAATAGAGGAAGGGTTGGGGTTTGATGGCCTGAATTTGCATGATCTAAAACCTCATATAAATGACTAAGTACACAAGGAATTGGGCTTAGCTTTTAGTATGAGAGAATTGCTTATGTGAGGAATCAATAAGTGAGTAACTAGGCTATATCATCAAGAAGAGATTCATGAGAACATATGCTTAGAATGATGTGCTTGAATTGATTAGTTGAGCAAGAACCCAAAGTAAATCACTCTTTCTTTTCCTTCTCTGTTTCATTTCTGAATTTATATTTTCTTTTTCCTTATTACTACTTCGTCATATGTTTGCCTCAATAAAACAAACCTTCAAACTCAAAGCTTGAACCGAATCTTTTCACTCACAATCCCTGTGGTTCGATATTTAAAACCGGGTGGATTTCGTACACTTGCGAATTTACCAACAGTAGGCTTCTCACGCGAGCAAGTTTGGGTACGCAGATATGTGGATCGGGACACAGTCTTTGGAATCGACAATAACGCCAAGCTACTCCGTGTAAGGTATCTTGTATTGCAGGTTGTGGCATCCTATAATGTCATCATTGGAAGGAACACACTCAATCGCCTCTGTGCAGTAATCTCGACGGCACATCTAGCGGTGAAATATCCGCTGATAAGTGGAAAAGTGGGAAAGATTGTAGTTGACCAAAGGAGGGCGAGAGAATTCTACAACAACTGTCTCAGCTTGTATGGAAAGAAAGGAGCTGGCGAGGGGCACAGGTGTCATGAGTTGAGATCATCCAAGGAAATCAAGGCAGGCAAGGGGGGTCAAAGCAGGGGGTTGACAAGAGGATGGCAAGAACAAGGAGCGGCGCAGGAAAGGTCAGGGAAGATGGCAGGACGGGTAAGGACGGGCAGTTTACGGACGCTTGTGCAGAGGAACGTTGGGCAGGTGTGGTCGCAGACTTAGAAGCGTACAAATTCAGCAAGGGGGTGTTGGCGATCGAGCCCAGGCTCACGGTTAGTCAGGAGAGACGTTTAGAGAAGCTGGTAGAGGACAACTTTGACCTCTTCAGCTGGAGCTCAAAAGACCCAGAATTCTGGGAACTGCCGATGTTCAGAAAATCGAGTCTCTCGAGTTCGGGGCGATATGGGGAAAAGGGAAAGGGAATAAAGATTCAAGAAATGGACCGGTGCATCGCCCAGCAGGGTGATGGCGAGAAAAAAGGTGATGAGGCGCGCGAGTGGTCTAAGGACAAAAAGAGGGCAAGGAGAAGGAAACCGGTGAGTCGTCGCCGGGGAAAAGCAAAAGGAGAGTCGAAATATTGGAAGCCTGTGGGTGCGGTAGTTTTTAAGCCAGAGATGTCCAAGCACGACAGGCAGAAGGGCAAGATGGGAAAAGTTCCTCACCACCACGAGGCGGGCATGGAAGGAAGCCAGCTCAGAAATAACAATGAGTGGCTAGCGAGCACGTTTGGCTCGAAAGATGTGGTGATGGGGATGATACTTTGACCCGAGTGGCTGGGAGCAGAAGCGCGTGGAAAGCAAGGCTGAGGACGTGGCACAGGAAGCAAGAACGAGGACACCGGAACAAAACAAAAATTAAAGACCAAAAATAAAGATGCACTCTTTTTCTCCACCACGGGAGTTTTTTAATGAGGCATCCCTCCTATGTAAAACTTTTACAAAATCAAATACAAAAGGATATTCTCAAGTAATACTCCTAGCTGGACTACTATACGATAGTCGCTCGGTGGGAAAAATTCCCCGAAGGTGGCGATCCCAACACGATCTTGATGTCTGGGGATCGCTCCGGGAAAGTCCGACGCGAATCGCTGCTACCCAGATAACAATTCAACTAACATGTCACGTTCGCCCAGTGGGAAAAATTCCCTGAAGGTGGCAATCCCAACACGACCTTGATGTCCGGGGATTGCTCCAGAAAATCCAGCGCGAATCACTGACCTCTCGTTGGCGATGTGTGCGGATAGGCTCCTTGCTCAAGGGCGGGCAGTCAATCCCAAAAAGTCTCCCCAAAATATGGGCAAACGAGACCTCCCCAAAATATGGGCGAGAAAAAAAACTAGGCATAAGTCTGGGTAAACCTATATGGCCATTGGGTCCCTAGCAATCGTAAGCCCTCGCAAGGATAAAACCGGCGAGGTCGCACCTGCTCTTACGAGAAATATTGGTGCGTGGAGAAAGCCTCAGGCCCAGGTTGAGCTAAAGTCCTAGTTTCGATAGCACACATTCAAAATCGCTACACGAGCACAAAATGCAAAGCCCGAAGGGGACGAGGGCGCGAACGAAGAAAGAAATAAACAAACGAAATTGCAGCAAATTTTTACTAAATAATGTCGAGCGATATATTTTCAAAAAAAAGGAGAAGGAAAAAAGGGTAAGGAAAAATCAGTACAAAATATTCACATTACATTAACATCTTCTGTTTCTCTTGCATTTTCAGCAGCCGCGAAATATGCAGCATTGAAGCCTAGGGGGTTGTTCGGGCCGACCAATCCATGGGGAGTGACCTTCTTGAAAGCTCCCGTCCCGCTAAGGTCAATCCCCTCATAAATGTATTGAACTTGAGCTCTGGCGAGGAAGAAGCCGCGACCACGCTCTTCCACGACCTCAGCAGCAGCCTTGGCCGCCAACCTTTCCCGGAGAGTCTTGGCCTCAGAATCCGTACGGTGTTCCGAATCCGCAATAGCTTTGGCATTTACTTCCAATTCAGATCTCACCTCGGCGAGGGATTCGTTCGCCGACCCCAACTCACTATGAAGGAACGCAATCTCTTTGTCCTTTACGAGGCAAGCAGCCCTACCCGCGGCGATCGCCTCGACCTTTGCTCTTAGTTCCTGCTGCAAACCGTCCCGCTCGTCCTCCAGTTCCTCCGCTCTACCTTCAACAGCGGACAAGTCATCCTCGCGATAACTAATCTCGTTACCCAAATAGTTCAATTTTGTCACTTGAGCTGCTACCTGAGTCAGCAACTTGTCACGCTCGCCATGCGCTTTAAGTGTAGCGTGGCCATAACCCTCAGCCCTTTGGCGAAGCTCTTCAACTTTAGCGGTTGTGGCCAAGTCCTGTAACAGCTTGGTGAAAAGACACCCCGCATGCAAAAGGCTTGAGATGGCTTCTCGCGCCACACCGTCAAGATCAGGATCCTCGGTTCTTCTCATATTGGCGAAGAACGAGTCAGATAACATGAAGTCGACAGGGGAGGGCCGCTGATGTGGCGTCCCCCTCCCTACCTCCTAACCTAAGACTACGGAGAATAACGATATAAACCACACGGATCATACATAACATGCATAGTTGGTGGGCAGATCCACCGCATAAGTCTACAAATAAAAAGACAACACATAAAGAGGACATAGCGCCCTCAAGCACATAGTCTGGTATGGGTAATCAAAATACAGAAAGGAAACATAGATCATCATCATCATCAGAAACTCGGACCATATGGCTTCATCCCCTCGGATCTTCCTCCTCTGAATCCTCCTCACTAACTCCCCCGCTGGCTGCTGGCACTGACCTTGGCTCTGCTGTCGGACTCTGCTCTGACTCTCTGACTCCGGACGCCTCGCCTCTCCGAAATCTGTGACGGTAAATCCTGGCATCTCGGGAGAATCTAGGGGATCTCACTCGCTTGCGGGCCGTGACCCGAAAGCAAGACAAGTTCCTCCGGGGTGGAGGAGATCCCATAGACTCCTGGGTCTGCAGAACTCTCTGATCTGGGGATCCCTGTGGGCTCACCACGGTGACTGGTACTGCTGGGATAGGCTCTCCGGTCTCCATAGGCTCGCCTGCCTGTGGGTATGGCACCTGTGGACTGCTTGGACTCTGCGGACCAACGTGCTGAGCATGGGTCGGCAGATAGAATGAGAACACCATAGGGAGTGTCACTGGGAAACCGATGTGTCCTGCTCCTGGATCCCTGCACCATAAAATCGTGAGTCCCTGATAAAAGCAGTATCCGGTAACTGGGTCAACATGCTAGCCAGCACGGGACGGGAAATCAGCGTGGATCGCAAGGACTGGAGGGAAGCTCATTGTCACACCTGCTATCTGCTTTTATAAAATTAAGTGCAAGGGTGAGTCATACGCAACTTGCACAATAATACACATCAGATAAGATAAGCGTTAAAACATAAGCCAACATATCATTAAATACAAACATGTTAGCAAACACATGTAGTAATGCAATGTGGTTAATTCTTCCTTATATCTCCGTCCTTCGAATTGACTTCTCTCACTACTTCGTAGGAAATGGTGAGTTCATCGCCAACCTTTTTAATTTATTTTCCTTTATCATGTGATGAGTATGTTTTAAGGGCCCCAAGCTATTGCTTCGTTATCTTCGGAAAGTCGTCTCGGGAACATGGATACTCCTTACAGTCCACTCTTTACCGGACAATGATCGCTCAGTAGCTCACAGACAGAAGTACACGACTATGGGGTCCTTGTTACATCACATCAGGCCGGCCTTTCCGGGACCCTGGCGGTAGCTGATGGAGAGGTAGGGTCGTCGCGTAAATCCCGGGTCAATTCATCTCTGAACATGACCACCTTTGGCGTCTCTGTATTCCCACTCTCTTAGTGGTAGTGACAGTACTTTCCTACTCCTTATTTCTCCTTAAGTGTATTTTCAAGTATCAATCATCTCCCCCTTATACTTCCATTAAGTTTCTAATAAATTAGACACAAGCATCTGCTGCCTTACTTAGAGTAAGTGCACCAAAATTATTTTAGAGGTGGGATCTTTGACAAGATCAAGTAGTTTTAGGAATACAAGCGGGAGTTCTAATCCGCTGTTTAATGGTTATGTACTTTTTAAATCGCTTAGAGAAAAAGGGCTCACTTGCCTATTCTATTATCATTATTTAATTGTTTACTCTAACTATCATAGGGTAATCCTAAGGTGTTATAGGTAGGTCGATTTCCAAAAGCAAGTATCGATAACTCATTAAATCGGGGATTATCTTTTCCCTCTTCCCACTGCCTCAGATGCTTCAACGTATCAGAGACAATCCTGATACCATGCCATTTAGGCTCATAATCCTAAGCACCACTATATCCCATAGTGTACTGTCATCCTTTTCTACTGTGCATCACTTCAAGCATGAGACACAATCACAGCAATTCAGCACAATATTTCATCCAATATTCATTCTTCAAGCACAACATCCAATCATGCATCCAATAACACATAAGCAAATAATAATATGCTTTCTGCCGTAATAACGTTTAACTTATGAGTTGTGTACCAAGACAAGGTCTTGTATGACCCCCCTTACCTTTAACCTTTACCAATAGAGGATCGCGTGTGTCTGAGATAGCTCCCTCTGCATCATTGATTATGCTTGGGTCAAGATAGGCTAATCAAGGCATTAAATCGTTCGTTACTATTATTATTATTATTATTATTATTATTATTATTATTATTATTATTATTATTATTATTATTATTATTATTATTCCTTTTAACTATCAAACTAGCGTCATTCTAACTTAACATTGGTCTCAACTAACTAGGGTGTGACCTATATTTTGTATGTCCACTAATCTGAGCTAATTAGTTTTAAGTCACTAAATTATCCACTTAGGTTAATTACTGTAAGGCCCGAGTTTTTAAGTTTATGCTAAGTGAATAAACTTCTTATTCACGATTAGGGCTGATGTAATGTGAAGGGAAACCTGAACGAAAGTTTATTAAATGAAATATATTTATGAAGGAGAAAGTTCAGGAAAAGTTCAAGGATTGCATTATGATCGATAAAAGTTATAGCACGATCGTTACACGCTTAAACCTAGGTCAGAAACCCTAGTATATAGCTAATTTTCACTTTTAGGCACGATGGCAGTTAATTACAAAAATCTTCAGAGAAATGTTAGAACTTCTCTTTTTCCATATATCACAATCGTTTCGAGGCGAAACTCTAGGATCTACGAACGTCCGATTCCAATCATCGAAAGTTTGCCGAAAACGAAACCCTGGTTTTTCAAAACCCTAGAATTTCTCGACAATGAAGACTTTTTCTATTCAGAGCTTCAAATGAATATTCTACACGCGTACACCCATTTCTCTTGATGATTTCAATCTTTCTTCCGAAGGAAGTTTTCTATTCCGACATTCGATGCAAAAAGCAACTTATCGGGTAAAATAGTTTTATACCGACTATGCATTAGTTGCCAAAAATACAAGGAGACCTCTTTATAGTTTTGGAATACTTTTGCCAAAACATATCTATTAATTCACGGAGAATGACGCCGGAAAAATCAGATTCGCGAAACTTTCATTTTCCCGCGAATTTCCAACCTTTATATATAGCAAAGAAAGGAAGAAAAACTCAAATTTTCCTCCATTTTCTTCATCAAGGCCGCGAGTTCTACAAGGGAGGGAGAAGAGAAGATTTTCTTCATCGTTTTCTTGATCGTCGATCAATCAGTTGCTACTTCAAGGCTTCGAGGTATAGTCGCTAATCCTTACCTCTGATCGCTTTTTCCATAGTTTTCTGTAGAGTTTTCTGAGCGGATAGTTTATGGGTTTTTGCAAAACTATCCTGAATCTTTCATTTCTGATTCTAAACCTCTTCCTTATGCGCCCAAGATCACTTCTGCCGGGTTATATTTTCCGTTATGTCGCCGGAATTCCGCCGGAATCAATTTGAGCCTAAAATACCCATTTTTGGAGTTTTTGGTGTAAAGCTTCAACCTTTAGGCTGAAAACTATCGCCTTAGCTTAGTGCTAGTAGGATTAGTTGTCATAAACGTCGTTGGTGACGTCCCTGCAAAATTTTATTTTTGGGATTTCAGTTTTGAAAATCCTAAGTTAAAAATCATGACCAAAATACCCCTGCGACAGTTTTTGATCCGATAATTTTTCCGAGTTCAGAATACCCTTAGTTACGGCTTATGAAACAATAGGAACCAAGTTTGATCGAAGAAAAATCGAGCCCCATAATTGCACTAAGTGGCCGAGCCCTATAGGGGAGGAGGAGGAAAATTTCCTTTTCCGAAAACTTGTCTTTCGCGCTAGTTTATCGTACCTTAGGGTATAGATTACTTCGAGTAACTTTAGTAAGTATCGATAGCTTAGTTTCCGATAGATTCTGATAGTATTCTGTGATTTTATTGTAAAGGTGCTTTTGAGGATTTCCCCGAGGACCAACACTTTGGTTGTGAGGAAGAGTTGGAAGATCGTCCTGGAGAATCTACAGGTGAGGGCTTCTCACTGAATCTCTAGTTAATGCTTAGGGTCGATGTTTTCGACATTGTTTACTGTTTATGCACTGGATTGTGTGTGATTGGAAAATGTTTTCTGAGGCTTCGGCTGACAATGTAGATGATGCATCTACTGAATGTTTTTTATGAGTGAATTACATGCTAAGTGCTAATTGGGTAATTTAGGATGTGTGGTGCATGCCTTATATGCTAAGTGCTATGTGGTTATTGCTTAAGATATTGACCTATGACATGTTGATTGATTATGTTAAGTTAATTCTGCTTTTGCACTATAATCTGAAATTCTGAATCGTGAGAATAGCGGGCAGGTCATGCCGATTTTTATTTGAGAGTTTTGAGAAAGTTTGATAGGACGAATGAGATTCGGGCCTTGTTATGATGTGTATGGATCGAGACATTCTCTGGAGTCATTTGGGGATTAGGAGATCCCGAGAACTTATAGGAATTTCGATAAGACTAAAAAGGATATTATTTTGAAAAGAAAACTCATAAGACATTAAACAACCTCTAAATCTTTAAATAAAGATAATAAACTCAAAAGGAAGCTTCGGATGCAAACCTTAGTATTTGGAAAACGAGAAGTGTCGTCGGATCCAAGTGTTGAGGAGTTTGGTAAGTTCTGAGTATGTTGGTACTCCTTCGCTCGTTGAGCAGTTTGTTAGCCATCCAAGGGATGAGCCGAGAAGCTTCACTGAGGCGTGAGACCTTGTGAATGCGGGATACTCCACTGAGGCGTGAGACCTTGTGGAAAGCATGGAACTCCACTGAGGCGTGAGACCTTGTGAGAGCATGAAACTTCGCTGAAGCGTGAGACTTCGTGAGAGCATTGATGACCCGAAGAGTCATCGTGAGTGGTTGCACTCATTTTATGATTATTGTATTTTGTCGCAGAATCGACTTTACCTTAGGGTAAGCTTTTAGAGACATTAATTTAGCTAGAACACGTGGCGACGTGTCGAGTGAGGTCGGAGACGTTGTTTGGCTAATCACTGCATTGCATGCACTCATTAAGTGGTTTAAACACGGCGAGATACCGGACCACGGCGGATTCCAAAATTGGTTATAAGACCAGGATTTCCGCGTAAGAGCGCTGCTAGGTGACTCTTAGTAGCAGACCGAAATGGCAGGCCTTCGGGTTTTATGCTGATCTGACTACATGATGATGTTGGAGTAAGAGGCATCACGGACCGAAATGGTCCCACCGTGGCTGGTGTTAGGGCTGATCCGATGATGTCCATCCGTTCCGGAATGCATATTGGTTGACTGGGTTAACCTGCATATCATATCATGCAACATGCATACTAATTTAGTTGTCGAATGTGATTGTTATTTGTTAATCCTATTTGGAACATGTTAATTGTTATTATTGCTGTTATGTACATTATGGAATATGCAACCCTAGGATGTTATCCCTAGCTATAAGCCTAAGTGGCTATTTATTATTTGTACCTATTGGGTTTATTATCTACATAGTTCTTTAGAGTTGACCCTCGCGTCTTCTGTGTGTGTTTTGGCGGACAACGCCTTTTGTCAGATGAATATTGCGGATTGGTTCACCATGGCCCACCCTTCGGGGGGGATTAGGTATGAGATGATCGATCAGGACGACCCCGGGTCGTGGGTGGTTGACCCCGCGAGCCATCGAGCGACGTATTCGGGGCGCATCATGGAGGATCACGTGGATAGCGGAGGACTTCTGAGGTCAGGAGTGTTGAGGCGATGCTCTATCAACTTCAACTTGCCACCGGGCGTTCACTGTGGACCAGGACTTGGAGGACCACCACCACCACCATTGTCTTCAGACGAGGAGGATCCCTCAGAGGAGATTCCAGTGGGAGTGCCTTCGGCAGGGTCTAGTGCACCCACCGTTGCGATCATCGATGATCAGGGTTCGGGCCCTAAGCCCGTGAGTCCAGCATCGGAGCGCACTGCGGTCGCGAGGGGAGGACGGATAGGGTTAGTAGACTTGGTCGTTCTGGATTCTGATTCAGACGACGATCATGCTAGCACATAGTTTTGAGTGTTGGTATGAGCTCCTCGAGTTAGGATTAGTGTAGGAGTAGAGTTTTAGCTCTGACAGTCTTGCTTCATTTGTTACTTAGGGGACAGGGTAGATCCGCCTATAGCTTTTTGTGTGGTTTCCTTACGGGAATCACAGAGAGTTGGTTGGACTTAGGAAGTCTTATTTTCAGGCCATTGGGTCAGCTGATTCTCAGTTTTGAGGGATAGTGTTGCGGGCACTTCACCTTTTCATTTGGTTTGTATATATTACCTACGGGCGTTGCACTTTTCTTTCCGTCACTGGAGGTTACTCGTGACGAGGTTGCTACTACAGCGGGGGCTGTTTATATATTGTATATTAGTTCTGATTTTTGTTATTGTTGGGTTTTATTTAATTCCGTCTTGTCTTAGTTATTATTATAAAAAAAAAAAAATATTCACGTTTTTCCGCATTAAGTTTATTTTGGTTACTAAAGTGACGCCACCGAAATCGGGGTGTTACAATTACTAATTTAAAAACTACAACTTAATCATTTACCTCTATTATACAAACTAATTTCATTTTCTAATAGCTAATTTCTATATCATCATCTCTGAATTTATGTCCTATATATTATCATTAATCTTCTGATTCTGACTTCATTACTTCTAAGTCATTAATCTACTAATCTAACTCAAGCTAAAATATTTCTACTTAATTATTCTAATTACTTAGGCCATATTATGTAAATTAATTCTATAACTAAGCTACAACTCCTAAGTCTTCACCTGCTCATGATTCTAGTGATTTTAGGTTCTGTTAAGCTCACTTTACTGTTATCAGCTTTTGCTCAGGTTCAGAATCACTTATTTTAAGCACTTAATTCAAAGTCTACTTGCAAACTAAGAAATCTATAAAATGAGCCTAATGCTAACATCTAATAGTCCATTCCTATAGTTTTCTACCTTCTAAGTACAATGGATTCATCAATTTTAGCTTCTGCGCACTCTAACAGTGCCAATTCATGATTTCAGAGGCTGCCCACAAGGTGAAATTGGAGTTTTCCTCTTCAGGGCTCTATTGCTACAATTAGCTATCCTAAAAGCTCCTATGACGTTCCAGAAGCATAACCCAATCTTGTTTGCATGCCAACTCGCCCTCAGAAGCTCAACCCGATAGCTTCTTTGAGCTTCAAAAACCAAGGATCGGTTCTCCTAATTCCTAACGATTCATGGCTCTAAACTAGTCTAAAGCTTCCTATCTATGTCCTAGCATGCTTAAGGGATCAATTTGGATCGAAAACGAGCTAAAACGAGCAAGTTGCAGAACTTACTCGCCGGAAAATGCAAAGACCGCCAGAGAAGACGATAGGAGGGTGTCATGGCTGATTGCAAGCTTAGGTCATTGGCACACAAATCCTAGGGCACCGGTTGGTCGATTTCTTTATCATTTTTCATGTCGGGACAAAACTGATCCAATATTATACTGGTTCAGGTTTGTTAGTGCTAAATTAGAGTGTATTTCCCCTCTCAAGGTTCAATATCATCTCTTTAGAGTGATTAAACTATCAATCTTTTAGCTTGATTCGGGTTTCGATCACTATGAGACAATGCATTCATCATTGCCAAGAGATGTGATCAGATCATTTATTAAGCCTATTTTACCTCTATCTTGAGTTCATCCTCTTTTTGGGGTTATTATGACCATGTCTTTGGTACTCTTATTGCCGGGTCGATTTAAAGTCGATTGACCGACGTCTCGATTTTCGTGCAAATAAGTATTACAGTAAAATATCACACAGACACACACACACAGACACACACACACACACACACACACACACACACACATATATATATATATATATTATATATTATATAGTATAGTTAGATTGTTAGCGCGTATTTTCCTATTCCGACTTTCTAGGGTTTCGCATTTCCTATGAGGTCGTTACCTGGTTGGTGGGATGTTACAATTGACTTGAAGAAGGGCACATCTGCTCGTTAATAATCGGATGGCCAGCGGCAGGGAAAGAACGTTGAAGCAGAAGCAGGGCAATGGGGGTTTGGTCTCCACTGCCGGGACTCATGGTGGGATCAGGGGAGGCCCTAGGTGGGCTTGCCCCGGTTTGATGACATGAATGATCGGGAGAAAGGGCCGTTTGAGGAGCACGAGAGGGAATATCTTCAGTACATTCTGATCGGCGACGACTTTCTCAAGAAAGGGCAAGGGCTCCACATCGCCTGCAGGATTTAGCTTTTCTCCGCCCACCAGGTCTTGGCGAGGGGCATATGTCTCGCCAGCCCTGAGTCTCTTGGTTTTCTCTTTTTTCTTTTTCGACTTCGGAGGCGAGGAAGTCGCTACCCTTGATTTTCCGCCTACGCCAGGGGCGACCTTTTTGGATTTTTGGTGTTTTCTTGATGAGGAAGGTTGCTCAGCCTCACAGGTGGACACCGGAGCCGTTTTGCCCATCTCTGGTGGAGGGATGGAACCCGGTACGGGCTCGCCAGGGATGGAGTCTGGTGTTGGCTCGCCAGACCCCGTAGCAACGACGTTTGTGGCCGCCACGGTCGTTTCAGGAGGGGCTGTACCAGATTTTCTGGTCCGTTTCTTTAGAGGGGAAGCGGCGACCTCGGCATCAGCATCCGCGACAACACGTTTCCTTTTCATCCCGTTAGTATTAAAAGTGGGACGAAACTCAAGCGAGTCGGCGGCTAGGGTGCGCCTGAGCGCGACTTCATTAAAGTTCAACCCTCCTAGAAAGGAGCGGAGGGTGTTTTTGCGGACAGCTTCAAGCAGTTGTGAACACTCAAGGATGGGAAGCCCAGCGAAAAAGCCAAGGATGGCTTTATCTTCATCACTCAGTGATGTGTCGGACGGCGCCAGGACATCGCGAGGACTCTCAGTCCAATAGAAGGGGAAAAGAGCAGTCCCGTTCCGACGGGTGAAAGCTTCAGGAGAGGAGGGATGTACGAGTATGCGGAAGTACCGGCGCCCAGGTCCCTTCTTGACGTTGCTCTTGTAAGGGTAGAGGCGCTGCCGACCCGTACGAGATTTCAGGGAGACACACCCAGGGGTTGGAGTCTTCAGAGATTTCGGCTCCACGCCGTAGAAGTAGAAGAAGTGGGAGGTTTTTGCTTCGAGACCGACGGCGTCACAGAGAATCTCAAAGCACCGAATGAAGGCCCAAGCGTTCAAGTGAAGTTGGCTTGGGGCGACATTGATTTCCCTCATGACCTGGCAGAGGAAAGGGGAGAAGGGTAGTTTGTTCCCCAGGTCAAGAAAGAAGTACTCATAAACGTAAAAAAAGTGGGGTTGCTCCACGCCTTGCTCGATCGTGCGGTGCTGCCAGGGACAACGGACCTCCAAGCCCCGGCCGGTGATGAGGATATCCTCGAAGGACTTCTCGCGAAAAATTCCACCGGCCTGGCGGGCCGACTCGGCAATGTACTTATCGGTGGATTGCTCAGAAGGTTGGCAGATGGCCTCCTGAGTGGGCTCTTGAGTTGTGGACGGGGCAAGGTGGCGAAGATTCGATGCCAGAAAGCGTTCTTTTCATTTTCCAAAAAAGGAAATCCCAGGGGGGGGAAGGGTTAACCATAGGAGGAGATGCGGGAGCGGCGCTGCGGGATCGAGAGGATCTTTTGGTGCGGCGTTGGGAAGTCATCTTGCTGAGAGGAAGGATAAGAATGAGAAAGAAAGGGGGTGCTAGTTTGTCAATTTCAAAAGATTTTGGGAATTCCGGAAAAGGTGAATGAGTAAGGGAAGGGGGTTTTAAAAGTTGGGGTAAGCAACGGTTGGGAAGTCGTGCCTCATCATGGCAGAGGTGAGATGATCACTTAAAGGAGTGTGGCGCGGATTTCGGGAAACGAATGCAGCACAATAAATGAATGGTCACAACTAGGGGTGTACAAGGGATGGGTTGGGACGGGTTTGGGTTAATCCTAACCCGGCTCTAAATATTGACCGGGTCAATTCATAGGCCCTAACCCGTCCTTAGACCCGAAGCAACCCGACATTATGCGGCTCCAATTTAGGACGAGTCTATGTAGGACGGGACCGGGTTGGCGCGAGGGACAATTAGTCTAAGACTATTTTATACTAATTGTAAAATTTAAAGATAATAACATACTTAAAGAGTCATAAGTTGGAACTATTTTTTAGAAGAAAGAACTTGAAAGGATCCAATTCTTTCATAATCTATTGCACTTGAGAGGTTTACATTTTGTTTGATCTATATACACGTGTCACTCATTTTGTTTTCTTCACTTGTCTCACAAGTGCATAATACACACACATGATTTTCTCTTGTTAGAGCATGAAAATGTCCATAGTTTGATGAACGTTTATTTAATTTATAAGATAGATGTTAAACATTTTAATCTCATCCACATGGTAAGATAAATTTGAGCACCATGTATCACATTTTAATTATTATAATAAATTAAAATTTTATAAAATATACATGTGGGACGGGTCGGGTGACCTGAGTGTCAACCCGAACCCGACCCCACCCGAAGTCGTGTAACTCAAAGATCAACCCAAACCCGGTCTCTTTTGATGATCGGGCCGGGTTCAACCCAGCCCTAAAGACTTGGGCCGAGACGGGTTGGCGGGTAGGGCCGGGTCTTGTACACCCCTAGTCACAACGGTTGAAGCTTATTGATTTGAATTCAAACTGTCAGGATTTACAACGATTCGAAGGGACGTTTGAAAGTTGAGATTTCCTGGATTCGCTGACCTTTATGTCACCTCAGAGCGCCACGTGAGGCGCAGGCTCGGCACATGTCAAAAAGTTACGGTTCAAGGCACGTGTGCGACTACGGTGGGGCGAGCAAATCCAGCCTCATCGCCGCAAGCTCGCTTGTGGACTCAAGTCGTCGGGGGAGCGTGACGAGGCGCTCAGAATTTTAAATTTTTAAAGCTTTAAAATTACCAAGCCATGTTGGCAATTGCTCTTTATTCCCATGCCTTATGATTGGCATTAGCTAGCTTCTTACGCCCATCGCCTTATCTCTTTTGTTTGAAGACATACTTAGCTCTCATGCTTCGAGCCCGGTGTCTTGTGGACTTGTGGAGACCCCAGGGTCACTTGTCCAGGGGCGCTGGACTGAGGCAAGGGTCACATCAGGGATTTGGGCCTTTGTCCAAAAGGCCCAACTGGCCCATTAGGATGATTTAAAGGCACTAGGCCCAACTCCCCCAACTATAAATAGGGGAGGGATACCAATTGTAATGGTGTCTTAGCTCATTTGTGCAATAACAAGCTTGAAATTCAGTTACTTTCTCTCTCTAAGCGGTTACACTATCACTTTTCTATGGAAATCTCGCATCACGTTCCTTGCATCTTAGGTACTATACCTCATCTCAATGTTCATGAAGGAACATATCAACACAAAAATTCCCCAAACAACCATTTTATTAGTGGAAGTGTTGAACATTAATCTATTCGTGGAAAGCCAGCAATTAACGTTTCGGGTAATAAAGCATTACTTCATCGACTCATTGTATAAACATTAAAAACATTCTGGTAGCTCAAAGGTTCCATCTTTATTTTATTTTTATTTTTTTTGATAGGCTCCATCTTTATTAAATAATACACGAAAGAAAAGATCCAAACTCATGTATAGATTATATGTGCTCTCCAACTCTTTCCAGCTCCGTAAGTCTAAGCCATCTCGTTTCTTCTTTGTTCCAATTGAGAAAATAGTCTCCAAATTCACGTAGAAGTATTAACTTGCTTGCTTTCTTTTGAAACATAGAAAATGATGTTCTGTACACTACATCCAGGAAATGGTTGCAAAAACATCAAAGGATTTTCCCTCCAAGTCCTAAAAGGGAGGTGGTTCATGATGTTTGCATCATTTATGATGATGTTAGTATCAGGAGCTAGCTACATGTTTAGCCTCTACTCCAGAGAAATCAAGTTTGCTCTCGGGTATGACCAATCCACTCTCAACTTGTTAAGTTTCTTCATGGACTTAGGTTCCCACATAGGCATTCTCTCAGGTCTAATAAACGAGGTCACACCTCCTTGGGTTGCGTTATCAATGGGTGGGGTTTTCAATTTTTTTGGTTATTTCATGATTTGGCTTGCTGTGACTAAAAAAATTGCAAATCCCCAACTGTGGCACATGTGTTTGTACATTTTTATTGGAGGCAATGCTCATTGCTTTACCAACACTGTAGTTCTGGTGACCAGTGTAAAGAACTTCCCTGGGATCCGGGGCATTGTCATAGGCATTGCAGAGGGGTATTTGACTTTGAGTGCAATAATCTTCACTCAGCTCTACTATGCCTTCTTCGAAAATGATTCCAAATCTATGATTTTGCTCATGGCATGGCTACCAACTGCGACTGCTTTAATTTTCCTACCAGTTATCAAGAACCACAGGAGTATTCAACAGCCAAATGACTCCAAAGTTTTCCATAGGTTGATCTACCTGATACTTGTTCTTGCAGGGTTCCTCATGATTATTATTGTTGTACAAAAAATTTTCAACTTCACTCAGACTGAGTATTATGTCACTTCTACTGTGATGATTCATTTGCTTACCCTTCCACTTACTGTTGTTATTGTGGAAGAATACAAGGTTTGGAAGAGCAAACAAGACCATATCAATTGTGAAAATCCTCCAAGCCCCACGGATGTAGCAGCAACAACAACAACGAAATCTAATCAAGTGAAGTATGAGCAGGCTCCTCATGCAGAACAGGCTCCCCGAAAAGGAGTTTCCTGTTTGCAAAACATTCTCAGGCCGCCGGAAAGGGGTGAAGATCATACAATACTTCAAGCCATTTTCAGCCTTGACATGGTAATTCTATTCCTTGCTACTATATGTGGATTTGGTAGCAACTTAACCGTGGTAAACAATTTGAGTCAGATTGCAAAGTCTTTAGGCTACCCTGCACACACCATAACCACATTCATCTCCCTCATGGCAGTTTGGATTTTTCTAGGTAAAATTGCACAAGGGGTTGTATCAGAATTTATGATAACCAAATTGAAAACCCCTAGGCCTCTCATGCTCACAATACTCCTTGTTTTGTCGTGTATTGGTCACCTTTTAATTGCATTCAATGTTCCAAATGCTCTATATATAGCCTCAATTGTTATTGGGTTTTGCTTTGGGGCAATCTGGCCAATTCTTTTTTCCATCATATCTGAATTGTTTGGCCTCAAACATTACTCAACATTGTATAATGTTGGGACATTAGCGGTTCCAATTGGGTCATACTTGTTCAATGTGATGGTCGTAGGGTATCTGTATGACAAGGAAGCCAGAAAGCAAATGAAAGCATTGGGGCTAGAAAGAAAGCCAGGAGAGGAATTGAACTGCAATGGGGGCGAGTGCTACAAATTGTCTTTCATTATAATAACTGTAGTTTGTTTGCTTGGGGCACTTGTATCATTCATTTTGGCGCTTAGGACTAAAAAATTCTACAAAACTGACATATACAAGAAATTCAACGAAGAATCTAGAACTGCAGAAATTGAAAGTGTTGTTCCTCAACAAGAATGAACCACATGCTGCTGCAGACGAAGGCTCTATCTTCTCCAAGGAAATGGTAAAAGAAAAACTTGGGGTGAGCACCACCTTTAATGGTAAAGGTTATTGTAACAATCTCAATTCTTAGCCACTACCGCAACCTTTAATTTTCCCTATTTTTATTTTTATGTATTTTTATGTTTTTATCACATCATATTATATTTTATACTTAATTAAGTTTTTGGTTCCTAACCTTTACACCACTTTTGGTTTTAGACCCCTCGCAAATGTGGGAGGTCGTCCCTATCCTTTGAGGCATTGTTTGGTTTTAGTCCCTTCGGTAGTCAACGCCGGAGCTCCCACAATTAGGGGTGAACATGGGCGGATAGATCCAATGAACCCGTCCAACCCAATCCGATCCAATAGAAAAAATGCGGGTTGGATCGGGCAATCGGGTTAATCGGATGGATTTTACTACAACCCAACCAAGTTCGGATCGGATTTCGGATTCAGTTCAAATCCATCCAACCCAACCCAGAATCCATACATATAATAATAATTTTTTTATAATTTTACTTATACTTGGAGTGCTAGTGTCGTAGTGATGACTTTTGAAACTTTGAGACTTAAGTATTTGTAATTATTTGTCATATTTGAACTTAGAGTATTTGTTCGTAGTTATTTGTTACATGTTTATATATAGTTATTTGGCATGTTGGAGACATCTAAGTTCTAAGTGTCATGTCATGACATTTAGTGTTGTTTTTCACTTTTTAGGTACTATTTATGTTAGATTGTTTCATGTCATTTGGTAATGAAGTTTTATGTTTACATGATATTTGGCTATATATAATTTATGTGGTATTATTTCATGCTATTTGATATGACTTTTTGTGTCTTTTTCATGTTATTTAGTATTATAAGATATTTAATATTTTTTATAACTTTTTCTGAATTTATAATAATTTTTACAAGATTTTTAATATTTCAGAGATATTATTATTTTAATATAGCGACCCAATCAATCCATCCAACCCAATCCGAACTTCGTCGGGTTGGTTCGGATCGGGTCCGAAGAAGAAATTCGTGAAATCCAACCCAACCCAACCCAGACAATTTTGATCGGTTCGGATTTTATTTTGACCAAAATTCATCCAACCCAACCCATGTGTACCCCTACCCACAATCCCTTGTGTGTCTACGACGTCATTCATGGCCATCATCCCTAACCCACTGTTAGAGCATAACCAACAAACCCTGAAATCCAGGAAAGCCAACCAAACTCCTTCCCTTGAAACCCTCGCTCCTCAAGTTGGAGATCAGAAATCCCTTCTTCATCGCACTGTCGTCGTTCCACAACAAGTGCTCAAACCTCTACTTCACCTCCCAACCGCGTTCACCCTCACTCCCCACGTTCACTCTCGATCCCGACACACATGGCTTAATCTACAACTCGATCTACTCACTGCGTTCTCCGTTTCTCTACCGAATATAGGTTGGGGTTTTGGGATTTTTTGGGGTTTGTTGGTGGTTGGTGGTGGTAGCTCAACACGGTGGGGTTGCTGGAAGAAGGAGAAGGGGAGTTAGTGTTTGTTGGAAAAGGAGACCTTACCAGCAATCTGTGAGTATGGCTTCCATAAATTCTAATACTGATGTTGCTACTGCTTCAAATCTAGTTTGTTGGGTTTTCTATTCACCCTAGTCGCCATTCTCCTTCAAGCTTGAATATTTTCACCTTTCGTGTGCAGATATGATTTTTGATTCTCAATTTCTTCTTCGCTTTCAATTTTTTGTTCATGATGATGGGGATGAAGATGAAGAGGTGAATATTAAGATGGATGATGAAGAACAAAATCTGGTCTTTTATGAAGATGATATGGGGATGAAGAGTTTTGTAATTAATAATTTTTTGATAGGCAAATGTTAGTTGTTAGAAATGTTAGTAAATTAGTCCTTCCTCCGGGTTCGAACCCGGGACCCTTCACCCTCACCCCACCCAACTCTTATGTCCCTAGCTCTTACCACTTGAGCTATCCTTCGGGGACTTGTAATTAATAATTAATTAGGATGAATATATTTAAGAATTTTAATTATGAGTTAATTTTGACCCCGAACATGAACGCAAGAGAGAGGTTAGAGAGAGAAGCTCCGCAGGAGCTCCTCCACCACGGTGGTTTCCGACTTGGCATCAGCGGCAACAGGGGCCATCCCCGTGGCATGGAGAGCATGGTTGGCGAAATCAACAGTGGAGGAGGCTAGGAGTTTTTTAGTGCGGGCCAGTGTCGACAGCAGATAAAAAAAGGATGTCCTTCTCTGTGTTTGTGAATGGTTTGGGTGATCGAATTACGGTATCCAAGCTTTGATATATCTTTTCCAAAGCAGGGAGCTTGAGTGATGTTTTTATTTAGTAGAAGAAGAAATATGTACGGCGGTTACAGTTTGGCTTCGTTCGGTTTCAACGGGATGATGAGGCATGGAAGGCAATTCGTTTGTTTAACGGATTGCAACTGGAGGGGAATTTTCTTTTGGTGAAGAAGGCTAAATATCAGCGTCCATCACGGGCTTCGACACCAGCGTCACCGCGACGACATCATTATGAAGTCCAAGGTAAGGTTTGGCGACAAAAAGTCCAACTTGTAACACAGGACAAAGCAAACCGGCCAGAACAGCAGAAGCAAGTGCAATTGCGAAAGGAAGCACAATTTGAAAAGCGGAACGAGCCTCGTTTGAATTTTGATTCTTATGTTTTGTATGTGGGGTAGGTGGAAAGGTGTGCTCAAGAAATCCCAAAGAAATCTGTGAGCATTAATGTGTTGCAGGATTCTCTTAATAAGACTGGCCTTTATAATTTCAGGCTCATTCCCATGGGTGCGAATGAGGTTGTACTTGAGTTTGAAAGCAAGGATGAAATTCTTATGGAGGTTGATATGGGTGGGACGTCGTGTATTATTTTGGTTGAGACGGATGCTTCTAGTTATGAGTATGGGTGTGCTGCACGAATGCTGTCAATGCTGGTTAAAGACTATGTGCCAGTTGACGATGAAAATTCAGGAGGCGACAGTAAGAATGGGGATGTGGTTTGTTCCAATGGTCCTAAGAAGGACTATAATTCTGTTGTGTATGTCGAGTCGGAGGAAGACGATGTTGATTTTACTATCGAAGTTGAAGAGGATCATGAAGTTAACCCTGGGGAGACTGAGGACGTTGTTATGTCTTTGAAGGAAGATATGTCGGTAAATCATGGTGTAGGTTGTGCGTCTCAGGCAACGACTTGTACGCTGTCGACGATGGGTGCAGCAGCCAGGTTTGCCGTTGATGAGTGGCCGCAGAATTTTGAATTGTGACGTTACAGGAACGTGTGTCATGGGACAGTTACATTATCTTTTGGATTCTGGTTATTAAGAGGAGAAAATCTTTGATCGGAAAAGGTCAACAGTAAGAAAAGAGCTATCATATAGGGATTTTCAAATTTTGAATGATGAATTGTCTCATACCTATAATGGTGGAAGTCAGAGAGCAGTTACAGGATTTTCTTTTAATTATCATGATTATTATGCAGCAACAAGTCTCTATTTTCCTTCTTATCTTTTTTATTAGAACCCTTGTTATTATGATAGTTTCTTTAAACCGTGTTTGGGATCAGCTTTGGACCAGCAAAAAACAGTTTTGGTTAATACCACTAAGTGTTGTTTGGGACGCACACTGGATGGAAAAAACGAGTTTGCTGCTGCTTCTGGTTTTTACGTGAATCAACCCAATTTTGCACACACCTCTGTGCACCAGATAGTGAAGGTGGATGATGTGACAGACATTGAACAAACATCATCCCTTCGTTACAGAGGAAAGCTTGGGTTGACTCAGAATCATTCCTCTTCTACGTCTCTTGGGTTGTGGCTTCTCCTCAATCGGGTTCTTCCAATAAAAGCTCTCAGCAGGGACGACTGAAGGGCATAAAAAATAAGTCGAAGCCATTACCGTTTGGTGTGACGACGCATGCACAACGAACTTGGTTGGTTGGTAAGCAGTTGGGTTTGAAGCCAAGAGGTTCATAGGCATTGAGGATCAAAGGATTGGAGACCCAAATTCATATTAATCATTCTCATCTCAGTTGATACGAACAGCAGAGTCGGGTAAGAGATTCATGGGTTCAAGTTGCAAAGAAATAGTGTTGCCACAAAGGATTGTTTGATTCAAATGGGCATAACATTGCCTTGTGAAGGTGCTTGTATTATATGTAATGCAAAAGTTGAAACTTCCGGCCATCTTTTTTGCATTGTGATCGAATTTGAAAGTTCGGGTGGGAGGTAGTTCAAAGGGAAGGTTTATGTTGATTGTTGTTATGTGAGCAGTTTTAGATTCGTTCAGTCATCATTGAGAGCGATTCGACATTAGCGGTGGGCTGGGTAAATAGCAGAGAGAATAAGCCATGGAAACTCTGTCAGTCTTTGAAAAGAATTGACCACTTGCTGCTATTGTGAATTGTCTAGGAGTTAATCATATACTACGTGAGGATATAGCATGACAGATTACATTACATGAGAGGGTTGTTCTCATGTCCTTTATCTCAATTAATAAAGTTCTTTTTGCTGTTAAAAAATGATTACGAGCTATTTTTTTATTGGGTTAATCGTCTACTTGGTTTCTGTCTTTGTCTCGCCATCTGAAGTAAGTCCCTCCCCATAAAATTTGCAAATTTGGGTCCTCTCGTTTGCAATTTGTGTGGAGCAGGTCCTCGCCGGAGCCCAGAGCTCCCGCGAGTGATGATTTGGATCGCTGACTAGGATGAAAATACTTACATGAATTATAAAAATAAATAAAAAATAAAATACAAGTCAGATTTATTAATCCAATTAACTAAAAAAAACTAATTAACTATCTAACCCTAATCTAATTAACAAAATCAATTTACCAAAATAATAAATAAATAAATTGGTGAAGTTAAACACAGAAAAACTCAAATCCACATCTCCTTGTTCATCATCTTCATCTTCTCCATCCCATCATCTTCTTCCTCATCACCTCCTTCGACAGATCCGTGTTCCTGCTCCAGCTTCTTCAACTGGGCCATGTGTAACACCCCCTTTTTCCCATTGTTTTATTTAAAAACGTTTATTAGAGTTTAAAAACATATCAAGGGAGTATTACACTTCTTCACGAAAACTCATTAAATTAACACTGGTTGTGTTTGAAAATTTATAAGTCCATATGGTTTTCAAAGAATGAATTATTTCTGCCAATAAAATTTCTAAACCAGCCAGATAGTCCTAAGATGCATAAAATCACTTATTTAAATAGGTTTATCTTCCATGATATTCCAATAAAATTCATCATACTCAGAACTGAATTTCATAAGCACCTCGGTCATCAACAGCACGACATCGCCATTATTTAGAAAATTATTCAACAACTTTCATAAGGAGAGGTTATAAAATCCTCCCGACAGAAATGCAAAAGTAACGTAAAATATCTACCCAGTGTTACTTTACAGAGCAACACACTTTATTTTATTATAATAATAATAATAACATAAACTAAGACACACTTTGTTTTATTATAATAATAATAATAACATAAACTAAGACTCTCCGAAGCTACTCCTCATGAGCCACATCACTACCTCTAGTACCTGTACGATGTCGCATAGAACATCATTCCAACAGAAGGCTAAGAACTTACATTGTATAAAATATAGCATAACAAAGAGCAAGTAAACAATTCAGATCCTGCTTTATAAACTCTTCACTTATTCTTTAAAATCTGAGTGATTATAATATTTTCTCTCAAGAAAGTTTCATAATTCTTATTATTGTTTTCGGAAAATTATAAGCTTTCAGAAGAATGATTATTCGACTTTACCACAACAGCAAAACAATTCACCAACAATTCACCAAACACTTAAAACCACTGAAAACGTGAAACTTAGTGTGTGAGATTCCAATGTATGCATGTGGTACCAATTGTTAACCTTAGTGATATCACCGCGTCCACTCCAGACATGTAACCACCAATGAAGTCCACTCAAGACTTCCAGAATTACTCCAATTCTGGGACAAGCCTCAGTTTTCCGAGGAAAACCGACATGTTGCCTCTTGACTAAATGAAGTGTATTTCGTGCAAAAACTCATAAATCAAAACATGCAATTTGAGACCACTCCTGCCCCAAATATATAACATATTTTCTCACCAAATTCCATAACGGAAATCACACAAAAATTGCACAAAATAACACTTCAATATATTTATCAAAATCATTCACTATTCCACCGACAAACTAGCAACACAAAATCATCAAATGTCTCACATCAATTACCAGAACCAGTTCCAGAATCAATCCCAGAAATAAGCAGAAACATAGCAAACTTGCAGATTCATCTGATACTAAAAGAGCAGTCCAAAAATTATGAACATTTTACCAAACATAGTCCTATACGTTAGATTTCATATAAAATTGGTTTCACCCAATTTGGAATTCTGTAGAGAGAGTTATACTCTCTACAGCACAGGCTGTTAGGGTGTCTGCGAGCAGAAACAGAGTGAACTTCCAGATAATTCTGGTATTGAACCAGCAATCCAAAAATTATAAAAATATTACCCAATATAACCCTATGCACTAGCTTTCATAAAAAATTGGTTGCACTCAATTTGGAATTCTTTAGAGAGATTTATGCTCTCTACAGCACATGCTGCTAGGGTGTTTGCGGGCAGAAATAGAGTGAACTTGCAGATAATTATGATACTGAACTAGAAATCCAAAAATTTTGAAAATATTACCCAACATAACCCTATGAATTAGCTTTCATAAATAATTGGTTTCACTCAATTTGGAATTCTGTAGAGAGAGTTATACTCTCTACAGCACAGACTGTTAGGGTATCTGCGGGCAGAACAGAACCAAATTTTCCCCAGAACCTCAATTTCGCTAAAAATCAATTTTGCTCACCATTGTTAACACTCAACACAGTCTCTCAGTTCTGAATTTTCAAAGAAGTTGGGGGTTCCTTCATGTTAAAGTCAACCTCTGTTATACTACAATTATACAAGGTAAATTTAAACCATTAACTCTTGAAGATCAAATTCTAGGTTTTTCCTCACTTTTCTCCCCTTCTCTCATTCACACTTCTTTTCTTCTCCTCTGCTAACTTCTCCAATTCTCAAATTCTGATATCTCTCTTTCGAATTCACTCCTAACCCTTAAATAGTCTTACAATGGGCCACACTCCCAACTACTCACTATAAAACCTAAAACCCTTATTTATCTATATCACATAATCACTTAATTATCTAATAAAATCACTTAATCACCTTATCATCTAATTAAATTACATAATTCATCAAATTACCATATAGCATAATAATAATTAAAATAAAATAGTAAATAACCTAATAACGAAAAATTGGGTGTTACAACTCTCCTCTACTTAAGAATTACTTAACACGAACTTTCCTCCCAAACCCGACTAATCCTTGATCAATTCAAGTTCATTTTACACATCCTTCTATCAAAGTCCATTACCAGCTGTGATTCTAAATATCACCCCCTCAATATTAAGTTGATCAGGTCTAATACATCGAAGGTGGAAATTTAGAAAAACTCACTGGAACAGTCAATGAGTTCCTATCATCCAGTAGCCACAAATATCCTGATATTAAATCTTTAACGATTCTGCTGAGATTCAATCTTCAGCTTCTAGCTTCCTTTTAAACGTATCGGTGCAAGACTACTTTCTAGGCTTAGCGTGTTATTCTAAACCTCGTGTGCTTCTATAGTTTAAACACGAGTAACAGTCAAATAAAGTCTTAATAGGTGTAATAACTATAAGGTCAAAGCTCAAACAGTATAAGTAAGTTAGGTGTGTTGCATGCGCTACTAGAGTACTGGAGCGTATTATACTAGAATGAGAAAAAATGGTTAGGAGGTTACCATCGTTCTGTTTAGTTAAACAAACAGTTAGTACTAATCATAAGATAGCATTTACTATAACTATATAATTAAGAAATAACTTCAATCAATTCTAAGCGAAAAATCGCTTGGCAGACAATCAATTTTTACTCTTTGCAGAGTCACACAACCTAGCACAGAAGACCTATTCCCCAAAGACTTCCGAAAGACTCGACAAGCTCTGATACCACAATGTAACATCCCGATTTTCGGGTGTCACTTTAGTAACTCAAAAATAAAATAAAGCGGAAAAGCAGGTTTTTTTTTTTCATTTTGTTTAAATAAAAAGGCTTGTCGAAATAAAGACTCAACCCATTCGCAATTAACAGCGACTATTATACAATAAAAGCACAGCCCTCGCTGCAACCAAAATCATCGTCACGAGTGTCGTCAAGTGACGGAAAGTAACATTAAGTAACTGAAATACAAACAAGTGCGACCCATAGCCAGAGTCATAAATTTTATAAATACAGTCCTCCAAGAAAGTAAGTTAGCCCAGGACGGCTTCCAAAAGACCTCTTACGTCCGACAAACTCCCTGTGATCCTCATGGAAGAGAACCACACAAAAAGCTAATAGTCGGGGACCTACCCTACCCCAAAAAGAGAAATGACAATCAGAGCTACGACAATAACACCCATCCTTAGTAGGCTCTAAACACCCATACCCTATACTTCCATCCTCGACCCTCGTCTGGTCATGCATTCAGTCCGGGTCCTCGTCGAAACTTCAGTAATGGTGTAAGACCCAAGTTTTTAAGCTTATGCTAAGTGAATAAAATTTTATTCACGATTAGGGTTGATGTATTGTGAAAGGAAACCTGAACAAGAGTTTGTCAAATGAAATAGATTTATGAAGGAGAAAGTTCAGGAAAAGTCAAAGGATTTTATCGAAGTCGATTTAAGTTATAGCACGATCGTTATACACTTAAACCTAGGTCAGAAACCCTAGTATATAGCTAGTTTTCACTTATAGGCCCGATGGAAGTTAATTCCAAAAATCTTCAGAGAAATGTTAGAACTTCTCTTTTTCCATATATCACAATCGTTTCGAGGCGAAACTCTAGGATCTACGAACGTCCGATTCCAATCATCGGAAGTTTGCCGAAACTGAAACCCTGGTATTTCAAAACCCTAGAATCACTCGACAATGAAGACTTTTTCTATTCAGAGCTTCAAATGAAGATTCTACACGCGTACACCCATTTCTCTTGATGATTTCAATCTTTCTTCAGAAGGAAGTTTTCTATTCCGACATCCGATGCAAAAAGCAACTTATCGGGTAAAATAGTTTTACACCGACTTTGCATTAGTTACCAAAAATACAAGGAGACCTCATTTTAGTTTTGGAATTCTTTCGCCAAAACATATCTTAGAATTCACGGAGAATGAAGCCGGAAAAATCAGATTCGCGAAACTTTCATTTTACCGCGTTTTTCCAACCTCTATATATAGCCAAGAATGAGAAAAAAACACAAATATCTTACCCATTTTCCCCAAGGAGGCCGCGAGTTCGCATAAGGGAGGAGGAGAAGAGATTTTGTTCAATCCCTGCTTGATCGTTGATTAATCAGTTGCTGCTTCAAGGTTTCGAGGTATAGTCGCTAATCCTTACCTCTGATCGCTTTTTCCATAGCTTTTCTCTAGACTTTTCTGAGCTGATAGTTTTGAGGTTTTTGCAAAACTATCCTGAATATTTCATTTTTGATTCTAAACATCTTCCTTACGTGCCCAAGATCACTTCTGTCGGATTAGTTTTTCCGTTATGTCGCCGGAATTCCGCCGGAATCAATTTTAGCCTCAAATACTCATTTTTGGAGTAAAGCTTCAACCTTTGGGCTGAAAACTATCGCCTTAGCTTAGTGCTAGTAGGATTAGTTGTCATAAACGTCGTTGGTGACGTCCCCATCCAATTTGCTTTTTGGGATTTCAGTTTTGAAATTCTAAGTTAAAAATAGTGACCAAAATACCCCTGCGACAGTTTTTGATCCGATAATTTTTCCGAGTTTAGAATACCCTTAGTTACGGCTAATGATAGCATAGGAACCAAGTTTGATCGAAGAAAAATCGAGCCACCTAATTACCTAAAGTGGCCGAGCACTCTAAGGGGGGAGGGGGAAAATTCCTTTTTCGAAAACTTGTTCTTTCGCGCTAGATTATCGTACCTCGGAGTATGTACTACTTCGTGTAACCTTAGTAAGTATTGATAGCTTAGTTTCCGATAGATTCTGATAGTATTTCTGTGGTTTTGCTCTAAAGGTGATTTTGAGGAATTCCCAGAGGAGCAAGGCTTTGATTGTGAAGAAGTGTTAGAAGATCATCCTGGAGAATCTTCAGGTGAGGGCTACTCACTGAATCTCTAGTTAATGCTTAGGGTCGATGCTTTCGACATTGTTTACTGTTTATGCACTTGTTTGTGTTTGATTGGAAAAATGTTTTCTGAGGCTTCGGCTGACAATGTAGATGATTCATTTACTGAATGTTTTTGAGAGTGAAATTACATGCTAAGTGCTATGTGGGTAATTTAGGATGTGTGGTGCATGCTTATATGCTAAGTGCTACGTGGTTATTGCATAATATGATGATATATGACATGTTGGTTGATTGTGCTGAGTTAATTATGCTTTTGCAATGAAATCTGAGATTTTGTGTAGTGAGAATAGCGGGCAGGTCATGCCGATTTTATTTTGAGAGTTTGGAGAAAGTTTGATAGGACGAATGAGATTCGGACCTTGTTATGGTGTTTTATGGATCGAGACATTCTCAGGAGTCATTTGGGGATTAGGAGATCCCGAGAACTTATAAGATTTTGCGATAAGACTTAAAGGATATTATTTTGAAAAGAAAACTCATAAGACATTAAACAACCTCTAAATCTTCAAAATAATGATAACAAACTCGAAAGGAAGCTTCGGATGCAAATCTTAGTTTTGGAAAACGAGAAGTGTCGTCGGATCCAAGTGTTGAGTATGTTAAGAAGTTTGAGTATGTTGATACTCTTGTGCTGTTGGAGCAGCTATGTTGTTGGGCTATCCTGGGGATAAGTCCGGGAAATTGATAGTTTCCGAGTATGTTGATACTCTTGCTCGTTGAGCAGCTTTGACCATCGGATTGAGATGAGTCGGATGATTTGGAGATCATCATGAGTTATGTGTTGTTGTGAAGATGTGTCTTTTGTCGCAGAATCGACTGTTACCTTAGGGTAAGCTTTTAGAGACTTTAATTTAGCTAGAACACGTGGCGACGTGTCGAGTGAGATTCGGAGACGCTGTTTGACTAATCATCCTGCATTCATGCAACATTAATGAGGTATTAACACAGGACGTACTCTGGACTTCGTCGGTTTCCAAAATGGTCATAAGACCCGGAATTCCGTGTAAGAGCGTTTGTAGACGTCTCTTGTAGCAGACCGAAATGGCAGACCTACGGGTTTACTGCTGATCTGACTACCTTTGTGTGGTGTAAGAGGCACGCGGGCCGAAATGGTCCCACCGTGGCTGGTGTTAGGGCTGATCCGTTTGATGTCCATCCGTTCCGGAATGCATTTGGTTAACTGGGTTAACCGTCATATCATTTCATGCAACATGCATACTGACTTAGTTGCTGAGTGTGATTGATAATTGATAATCCTATTTGATGCATGCTAATTGTTATTATCGTCTTTTATATTCATTGTGAAATATGTAACCCTAGGATGTTATCCCTAGCTATAAGCCTAAGTGGCTATTCTATTATCTGTATCTATCGGTGCTATTATTTACATAATTCTTTAGAGTTGACCCTCGCGTCTTCTGTGTGTGCTTTGGCGGACAAACGCCCATTGTCAGATGTCTTTGGCGGACTAGTTCATGATGGTTCACCCTTCGGGGGGGACTAGGTTCGAGATGCTGGAAGAGGAGCGCATCGTGGTTGCGAGAGGAGGACGAATGGTGTACATAGACTAGGTCGTTCTGGATTTCGAATTCGGACGACGATCACACTAGCATGTAGGATTGAGTGTTAGTGTGAGCTCCTCGAGATAGGATTAGTGTAGGAGTAGAGTCTTAGCTCTGAACATCATTTGTTCCTTTGGGGACAGGGTAGTTCCGCCTATAGCTTTTTGTGTGGTTTCTTTACGGGAATCACAGAGAGTTGGTTGGACTTAGGAGGTCTTTTCAGGCCGATGGGCCAGCTTATTCTCAGTTTTGAGGGATGGTGTTGCGGACACTTCACCTTTATATTTGGTTTGTACATATTGCCAACGGGCGTTACATGTTCCTTCTTTCCGTCACTGGAGGTTACTCGTGACGAGGTTGCTACTTACAGCGGGGGCGGTTATATATATTGTATATTAGTTCTGTTATTTTCCGCATTTGGGTTTTATCTATTTCAGTCTTGTCTTAGTTATTATCGAAAAAAAAAAATATTCACGTTTTCCGCATTAAGTGTAGTTTTGGTTACTAAAGTGACGCCACCAAAATCGGGGTGTTACAAATGGTCATTACGCTCCTGGTCCTCCCCGAGTGACGAATCATCACGAACCAGCTGACGAACGTCTGGCAGCAGGCCGACCGCCCAAACACAGACATACAAACAAAGTCAAGGCGCTAGGGTCAACTTACAGAATACAATAGATATACAACGAACATGCGATAAAGGGGGTATATATACTTATATAGGTTCTCAGTTGCCTATCCTAAGGTATATACTTAACATGTTATCAAGGCTCTAATCAACAATTCAATATATGCGATCGCGACAGTTCAATAGACAATGGCTCAACAATTCAATAAGCAATATCTCAACAATTCAAGTTAGGGTGCATGTATGCATGCAATATCAATTCAAAAGATGATCCCAACAAATAGACATGTCAAGTCGATCCAACCCATTAGGTTGAACATACGGTCTCGCACACGCAACAAATGACAACGCTAAGTCGGTTCACTCAATAGATTCGAACATACGGACGTTGCGCGCGTCCAATGACTATCGCCGAATCGATCCAATCCATCGGATTAAACATACGGATTCACGCAAGTTTAAATGGCGATCGCTGAATCGATCCAATCCATAGGATTGAATGTACGGACTCACGCGTGCCTGAGTGACTACTGCCGAATCGATCCAATCCATCGGATTGAATATACGGACTCGCGCGTGTCAAACAACTATTGCTGAATCGGTCCAACCCGTCGGGTTGAACACACGGATTCGTGCCCGCTATGCCGAAGATACACTCTTGGTGTTCTTCATGAAGGCCCAGTCTTTGGATCGTCCCAAACCCCGAACGTATGCATGATGCAATATGGTTAGCCAAACATCGAATCGTCCTCGCACGTACGTGTTTAACTACAAATTTCAATTTCAAAGTACCCGAAGGTCAAAGTCGTCTTTGCGACTAGGCTGAGATAAGCCGGAGTACATATTGCACTCCGTGGCATTTGCCTGGTCACTATGGTTCACCCCCGTAGCGACCATCAAATCATCTCAGGTTCAAGGCTTTTTGACTATTTCCCGTTTTTCACAATCATTTCCAACTCTTAAGTTTTCCTAAAGGTCTCGTTAATTAATCAAAGCATTTCAAGTTTAGTTAATCAAGTTATGAGGTTTATTATCGAAATCCAAGTTCCATAAGTTCCCGAGTTCCAAATTCTAACTATTCAAAGTTTCCCAAATCCCCCAAATATAATCCCCGGGAAAAGTTTAAGTGTTCAAAGAGGGCTAGACCTCAGACCTCAGGTTAGGACCTGCCTAGGGTTATTCTTTCAACCCGAATGATCAAAGAGAATCAATTCAAATGTCCTACACTCCGCAATTGCGTCAAAGCGCACGATTCGACAACAATATCAATATCTCAAGCTATAAGAAGCAATACGACAATAATTCTGTGCGGAAATCATAAGACAAAAACCAGTAAACGGCCGAAGCCTCTCAGAAAACGGAGACACATGTTTCATATAAGTTCACTCGGTCGAAGCCTCCAGAAAACATTTCCCAGTTCAAAGCGATAAACAATATCCAAGCAATATTCAATATCAAGCAATATTCAAGTCGAATTTATCGACGCCTATAAATCAATAGTTAGTAAGTAAGTTGCCCTAACTTCGAGTTGTTCTAGTCTCGCGGTGCAGGTCTCGCTCACAAGCTTGCTCAGTCAAACCCAAAGTTTCCACAACCAAACCTTGGAACAAACAAAGTAATAACCAATCAAATCGATACCATCGAAACAATACAAACTAATGTTCGACAAAGCTCAAGAAGCTTCTGTGTACAACATTCTGACGCGAATGGAAGAGTTTCCCCGAATGGATGAGTTTTGACTCGTGAAACCAAACAGAAATTCTAATATTCACCTTTGCTCACTAAAATGCGCATAACTCGAGCTATAGAACTAGGAATGACACGAAACCAAAGCCAAAATTTCGGCGACTCGAAGAACTACAGTAAGCATAAGGCCAACGTTGCCCAGATTTGAGTTTTCTCACTGTCCGACCACATGTAGTTCTCGGCCACTCTCCAATTTAGCGTTTCCGCGCTTTTTCTTCGATCTAATTTAATTCCTAGGTAGTTTTAGGGTAAAACTAGGGCAAGGAAACTGTCGGAAAAATTTTAGAACGAGCGGGTCGATATACGACTAGTTAGGGGTACTTTGGTCCAAAATTAAAGCTCAAAAACTCAAAGTTCAAACTTTGAAAAACATAATTGATGGGGTCGTTCACAACGACATTTATAGCAACTAATCCTAAGGGCACAAAGTCGGATTGTGACTTTTTAATCAAAAAGTTTCAATATGTGAGTAAATGGGTTTTTATACCGTTTTTCAGATCTACGGAGACTCGATCGAATTCGGCGTGCATCGGCGAGAGATTTAGCTTGTTGGGTCGTCATAGAAGGTAGTTCAAAAGAAAAATCGGAAAAATCGGACAATTTTACAAAAAGCTCAAAACTAAGAGCTCAGAAAGTGATAAAGAAACACGATAAAAAGAATGATCAGAGGTAAGAATAAGCAAGAGTACCTCGATGTCGCGAAGTAGCAACAAACAGCACGAAGATCGGTCAAGAAATGAGAAATCGGCGCGGAATCTCCTCCTCCTCTCAAGCTCTCGGACAGCCACAAGGAAAAGAGAAAAGAGATCAATTAATTATTTGTGGTTTGTGTGTGTATTCACGGTGATGAATAAAAATGATGGTGTGTGAGTACTCGTGGAAGAAAAGAGAAATGGTGAAGGTGCTGTGCCTTAGAGGAAAAAGAACGAGAGACAGAAAGGTAGATAAGAATGAGTATTTGAGAAAGAATTGGAAATATGTAAGGATGAGGGAATGCGTGGACGGTGAATTGGATAATTATTATTATTATATATATATATATATATATATGAAATAAGAATATAGTGTAGGTTGATTTAGATAGTGTAGGATTTAACTCATAGAGTTAAAGAGAATAAAATCCAGAGATAATATATTATCATACCAAAAATTATAAGGATCTCTATGAAACAATAAAATACAAATTTGGATCACTTTGAGCAAATTAAAATGATCTATGAATAAGGAAATGAGTAAAAACTGAGCTAAAGAATATTTGTGAGACGATTAGAACAAATATGAAGTTGTCATATTATGCATCAGAGTTAAGTATCTCTCAATAAAATGTCAATACTTGTTCCAGGTTCAGTTAAGTGAGAAAATGGCTTGAACGTAGTATGGGTCGAAATACGCCGCAAAACTACTTTTTGCGTTTGACATCAGATGAAGAAACTTTCTTCTGAAGAAAGGTTGGAAACGTCGAAAGAAATCAGGCCGCGAGGATGTAAACTTCGTTAGAAGCTCCGAATAGAAAAGTCTTCATTCAGGGCTTAAATTAAAGTCCATGGAAGGATAGAATTTAGGTTCACCGAACTTCCGAGAAGCAAAACCTATCATGCGTACAGTCTAGAGCTCCGTATCGAAACGCTGGTCATAGGAAAAATAGAGAGAGATTCTTATTTTTCTAAGAGTTTTGAATTTCGCTAAAACAGTGCTTTAAGAGCGGAAATAGCCTTTTTCGGACACTCTCGACTTTAGTCGGGTGTGGAAATGACTTGTGCTAACTCTTATACTGACCACAGTACTGTCCTCAAGCAATTTCCTGAACGTTATTCTTCATCAAGTCGTCCAAAACAACATTCTCCTTTACAAGGTCCTTTTGCAGTTAAACCAGTTCTACTCTTGGGTTGGAAAAATAATTAAAAATAATTATTTAAATCCACGTCTGAAATTTGGGTCTTACACCCTACAACTTCCACACCGGAGAATCGTAGTAAAGCAATGCATAAGAACCTACCCAAAACCAATTGTAAACTTATACAAATCACGTTGTAAGCTTTAACCAATGATGGTAAGCTTCACTACCCAAGGCCTTATATAGCCTTACATCTAACACCACTATTACCGTCTTCGGTTGATCCACTCACTCCGAGGAAGTCTTCCCGTTGATCAGCCCAACCACCTTCTCTCAGTAACACGCAACTACTCATGGCACCACCTGTTATGGCCTGACATTTTACCAATCGTCCAAGCACAAACTAAACAAACAAGCATACAAGGGTCAACTTCCAAGAGTAATGTAATATATATCATAGCATAACTCAGCAAAGTAATATAAGACATGTAATTAATAATTAACAGCAGCACATATTCCTTTCCGGTGACCATAAGTCACGTCATCAGTTCGTAAGCTCACCGCGTACACAAATGTATATCTCCAGACCATCACCAGAGCAGCACCACGTACCTTTATAGTACTTGCATGACCTGAAGGTCAATCAATTAAATGAAACATCAAGATTAAGGTCCACCTCTTAATCAAACAAGCAACATGAGGTTAAGGTCCATCCCCTTAAATCAACAACAAACAAGATTAAGGTCCATCCCCTTAGTCAAACATCAAATACACAAGACTAAGGTTCATCCCCTAAATTCAACAACAAACAAGATTTAGGTCCATCCCCTTAATCAAACATCAAACACAGTTAAGGTTTATCCCCTAAACCGATCAACAACCACAATTGAGGTACATCCCCTCAACTGACCAACAAACACGGTTAAGGTTCATCCCCTTAACCGATCAACAAAACACAATTTCCCTCCTCTCAACCGACGTGAAGCCCGGTCTTTCGATAGTCTCAACTTGACCGAGTCTTGATCTTTTGACCGTCTCAACCTCAAGATATGCATGCATGCAAAGGATAGAAAAAAACGATTCGTCCTCACACAGATATGTGTCTAGGTAAGTTCATTGTCTCTATCGTTTCCTAGGGTAAACGCGGGTCCATTGACCAATTGCTTCACAAGCAAGGAAGTGTCACTTGCACTTAGTGACTTCTTTAGTCACAACAGGTCATCCTCTTGATGCCCGTAAATCACGTACTCTTCTTTCTCAAAATGAATCGTCGGCCTTTCCCATTTTCGAACTCAGTTTCATGTCCTAAGTTTCCTTCTATAGGGGTTCTATTTATCAGTCAAAGTGTTCTATCTCGAGTTAATTCATTATGAAATTTAATCTCAAAATTTGAAGTCTTATGTAATTATTTGTTTCAAAATCTAACAATTCAAAAGATCTCCATTATGCACAAGTCCTCTTCCCGAGACAGCCTCGATCCTCCACGTCAGTAGTAGCTCAAACCTTCCGCTGGATCCTACTCACTAACTCTCATAACACTTCGTGTTCACAATCAATATATTCAAAATATTTTAATATACTCAACAGTTATGCATAATTATAGCATTTTACATAATAAGATCAGTCTTATCCATCACAATGCGATAAAACATAAACCCAATGTTATCACAACCGGACCGGACTGGCCGGTCTGACCGGATGAACCGGGAACCGGGACCTTGGCTGGTCCGGTCCTTCCTAGTAACCGGCAGATTAAGAAATCGCTGAAAAACCGGTGGACCGGCCAAGAACCGGTGAAACCGGTCAACACCGGTGGTTCGCCAGTCTAAGCCGGTTCAGGAAAAAATAACTGGATCAGGATGCACACACTAGTTCAGGATGAATTGGTTCAGAAAATTTGATTTTGCAACAACTGTACTGCAAGAATTAATGGAAGAAGGTAAGAATTCAAAATTTTCTCCTCGCGAATACCGGCGTTCAATAATCTACAGTCATGTGGCTATCCAATATCCATTGACGGAATCACTGCTTGATCTGAAGATATGTAAAACGGCTGAGGAAGGAGATAAAAGTTACTCCAAGGGTCTAGGGTGGGTTGAGGTAATTTTATGCTAGTTGGGCTTTAACTTAAATTAAAACAGTTTGGGCCTAAAATGCTATCTCCATGAACTCATGACTTTCTAGGCCATTCACTAAATCTTGAATACACTTGTGGCATAGTGCTGGTGCAAAGTGCAAACCATCAAAGTAAATTTTGAGAATAACATTTGACTAGTCATCTCCTTTTTTCTCTTTGAACGCATGTCAACCATCTTTAGTCTTTTTTTCTTCTTTTGTGTAATTCTCATTTGTAGTATAATATTATGGATATTATTTTTTTATTTAATATTATTGCCCTATATCTCATATATTTATTTTAAAATAATATTATTTAACTTATAGCGGTAAAACCGGTTGGACCACGGTTCAATTACAGTTGATCTAATGAACCTTGAACCAGTGTCCTCACCGGTTTGATAACCGGTCTGATTTTAATAACTTTGCATAAACCTATCCTATCCACTACAGTGCAATAAAACATAACCCTGTCCTATCCACTACAATGCAATAAAATATAACAATGTCCTATCCACTACAGTGCAATAAACCATAACCCTGTCCTATCCAAATACACGACATAAGCCTTGGTAGTCCAGAAAATTGGCATAAGCCTCAACAATTCAGTAAATTGCCTAAGTCTCAACAATTCAAAATGATAAACAATCGTCGATTCTTTGACACCTAAGAATAATAGCTACTAACTAGGAGAGTTTCTCTTACCTTTGGTAATTCTTCCTTCTTCGTTATCTTCAAGCAATCGTTCCAAATTTTTGGCTTCCAAACCTAGCACGTTCCAATCCTTAAGTAAAACACGATTACTTAGTCACTAAGTAACTACACGGCTCTTAAGCGGTTAACCAAGCCAGAAAACTCTCTAAGCAATAGAAAAGCAACACTTAAGAAAACAAGAAGAATACCCCGAATGGGTAATTTATCCTAAAAGTCAAGTTTCAAACAAACATGTAGCAAGTAAGCAATTAATGTCCCGACACCACATTTATAAGCACAAGACATGTCAACAACCATAAGCGATTAACCTAACATGTTTCTAGTGCATTCCAATATTTTCTCTTCTCTTTCCCATCCTTAATGGCTCACGGCCTCTAGTTCAATTATAGCATACAATCTCATGAGATGCAAATAAGTAACACAAGAAATGGTGGGTTTGAATTGTGTACTTGAAATTTACATTTTAAAAACTTTGTTTTATGGAAAGATTATTAGTTCTTTTAAGAAAATGTTTTAAGTATGGCTTTTAGTAAACTGTTCAGTGCAGCGGAAGTGAAACAGTAAATAAGACAGAACGATCAACACTATACTGGTTCACCCTACACGATTGGGCTTCGTCTAGTACTTGGCCAGTATCAATGACTTCTCCAATACAAGTATTCGACAGGACTTCTCTAAGTATTATCACAGACTTCTCCAAGTATTCTACAAGACTCCTCTACAAGTATTGTTCAGGACTTCTCCAAAATCTTACAAAGATTTCAATCACTCTACAGGATTTCTCTGCTTTCAAGAGTGGAGGTAGAGAACTTATGGCACTGGAACTCTAAGTGTTTCGGTTCAGATGTGACTTTGGATCACTAATGAGTTCTAACGTAAGTGTGAAGAGAATAGGGAGATTTGACTCTTTTAAGGTACGAGGTTTTCTCTTTCACTTGCAGAAGTAATGGCTTGTGTTTGACACTTAAGAATTTCGGCTTGAGCTTTGAATGTTTTTGAGAAGTTTGGAATGAATGCTTGAATGCTTGTAATCTCTGAATTAATTCTCTCTATCTTCAGATCTTCAAGAGTAACTTAAATACTTGCTTGCTAGTGTTGTAGCCGTCATGAGACAAGATCCAACCGTTGTTCTAGCCGTTGTGAGGTGAGATCAAACCGTTGATTCAAATGGCTTTGGTTAGTAGCTTTATTTAATGCGGACTCCGAAGCAAGTCTACCCTTTAGCTATAGCTAGTAGGTGGTGATAGACTCTGGGTTACTTTTCAGACATGAGACAATTTTGAAATTTGATGTTGACGACTTGTACTTTTCCTTGTTGGTCAGCGTGCCTTTAGCTTAAACAAATTGTCTTCACGTGATTTGGTTTGAATGCAAGTCAATTGGTTGCCTTTGGATTTGAATGTTGGACAACCCGTTGCAATCAAACTTTAACTTTGGCGCTCAAAATTTGTCTTCAATAAATCTGACTGATGACGTGTCATTGAACGGTCAGAGTCTTATGGCTTGAGTCAGAGTCAGTTTGCTTTACAGAACTGTCTTGCAACTTCTGAAGCTTTTTCCTTTTTGAAATGATAGAACGTTGAAGCATATAACATTCCTTGGTTTTCTCCTGAAATTCAAATGTTATAATGAGTTAAATTTCCAGCGATTCTTCTTTTATAAAATTGTTTTAATCAAAACAAGATTTTTAAAAACGTTATTATGCGTTTGAACTTAACATCTCATTTTCATTCTGTTTCATAAATACATCATCAATTTATGTTCATGTGAGGTCTTTCAAGCAATTACACATATATGACTTAGCCAACTTATGGAACAAGTAACCACTTAGTATGTTTCGCATAGCATTTAGCATATATAACCAACTCATATAAAACTCAACCCTACATTCCCTCAATTCCACCTAAGTTCATTCACCAATTCTAGGTTTCAAGAGAAATATTTTTCACCCCAAGCACATGCATAACTCTTGGCCAACAACTAGGAAAATAGGGAAATCCAAACTTCTCTTTCGATCTAATTTAATTCCTAGAAATTTTCAATTGATAACAAGGGTAGGAAAATGACCTTCGAAATAATTACGTGACTAAAATTGCGAATTAAAACTTTTTAGGCCCAATTGAAAATGAAAAATCTCAAAGTTTATATTTTTCCGAAACTGGTTTTACATAACTCAAATTAAGGTCTATACCAACAACTAATATGAAGGCCCTAAGCATGGATACAGGTCTAACACAATTAAAGAACCAAAAGTTGTGAAAATGAGTATTTCCAACATTTTCAACATAATTATCTCCCATTCAAGCATCTATGCATACAAGCTACCATTTTGAACATAAAAACATGCACACAAGCTTATTGATACCAAACTTGAAGGAAAATTAACCTCTATCACAAAACCCCCTAAATCAAGAAAAGAAAGTTGTTGGAAAGGATGAAGAAGAAGATTATAGAAGCACCCACTAGCTCCACAAGATTGTTCTTGCTTTCAATCACCAAGAATCTCTCCAAAAAGTTCCAAGAATCAAGCAAAGAAAATTAAATTTCTCTTCCTCTCCTCCTTCTCTCTAGAACCCGCGGGTTCTCTCTTTTTCGGGGTAAATAATGTATTGTGCATTATTTATAGGGAGGAGGGGTAAAAATAAAATGGTGGGTTCTAGTGTTTTGATATTTTTGTCTTCTTATTTAAGATGAGTATTCTTCAATAAAAGGTCGATACCGGTACCGGGTCCACTTAAGTGAGAAAACAAAATTACAAACATCCTACTACAAAATCTGACGCGAACTGAGTGAGGAAATCTTCCGCGGTTGAGAAAAATTCCTTCGAGGAAATGATTCATTTCAGTAAAATGATCAAAACTATGCGGATGGAAACTCCGGAAGGAGCCCCGAACACTTTTATTCGTGACCTAAAGGTCCACTTATGTCTCTACGAAGGTTAATTAAAACCTCTTCGGGTTTCGGAAAGCGAACCTATCGATATTACAATCGAAAGTTCTGGAATTAAACACACATCCACAAAAAATACCCTGAGGGTCTTATTCTTTCTCTGATTTAGAATCGAGGCTTAAACAATGTTTTAGTAGTGGGGAATCACTTTTTGAATAATCCGAATCGCAATCATTAAGAATATGACTTGGATTAGCATTCGATTTACTATGTTTCCACAAATATATTTATATTAAGCATTTAATATCGTTTCATTTGTCAATTTTAACATACACTTTCCACAGTTCTCCTCACGCCAGCACTGACCCTAGCCGTATGTCAGAATTTAACTAATAATATTAATTTTGAATATATGAGTCTTACAGGCATGGGTAAATACTTGCAAAAAGTAACCAGTATGGTTACGAGTACGGGTACGGGTACTTTAGTACCCAACCCTTCCCATACTCGCAAAAACATATTATTAATTATTTTTATTATATACACACACATTTGATAGTATACTAACAAACTTAAAGCTATGACTATTTAACCCACTCTATTCATAAAATAAGTGAGTAGGTAATATCTTAATATTACATATACATTTACCAATTTACACATCTTATTTTTAAAATAATTAAGTTAGTAACCTACAATTTAATGATTATATTTAAAAATCTAAAGTTATAAATTTAAAGTTATAACTTTCTTGTTTACTTCTTTTGAAAAATAAAATAGGGAATGAGAAAGTTAAACAAAGAAAGCAAAAAATACAAGCCTAGGATATTTCTAGCCAAAAAAAGGTCAACCCTATCTGGATGAAAATCCGTAGTAGAATCACCACAATGAAGACTTGCTACAATACTAGTTAAGAAATTAACAGATGTAATATTAGCTTCTCTAGGGACATGCATCAAAATTCCTCGATTCTGCTTCAGAAGTTGACAAATAACGAGGTAATTGAAATATAAATGGAACCTAAACCTCTCATCAGATAAGGACTCCACAATCTCCAAGAAATTTTGATAAGAAATATTCTTCGTTGAATGATTTTTCTTGTTAAGTATTTGAATTTTGATTTGTATTTTTAATTAATTTTTTATTTTATTTTTTATTTTTATTTTTATTGAAAAATAAAAATATGAAAGATGTATTTTGGTTAGCTAAACTGCGGGTAGTGAGTACGAGTATGGACTTATAGATACCAAAAGGGTACGAGAACAAGTATTCAAGTTGCTACCAGTGCAGGTCTGGGGATAGATACGAGTAATTTTTAAAAACGCGGGTATGAGAAGAGTTACTATAGTACCATACCCAGACCCTACCCATTGTCATCTCTACACTAAAACTTTTCCCAAATTTCTTTCTATCACATTGTTTCTTCTCCTCCATTTTCCCTTCTTCATCTTCCTCTTGGACTTTCTCCTCCAACCCAACATACCACCACTTTGCTAACACCCACAACTTTTACAATAACCACCCAGCTCCCACCTCTTCCTCCCCTCCCCTACCTCCACAAGTACCCCTTCCCCATTCCCCATGGTAGGGAACACAAAGAAGGCTTAATGCGATGCCCATGAGCAACTTAAAAAATTTTCCTTCAGTTACCAAATTCTCGTCAACACCTAGGTTTTTTTTCCTCTTCTTTTTACACTATTACTTAGGGCTCGTTTGGTACGTCGTATTAGGTATCGTAGTAGAAGCATATAGAATACATTATGAACTTATCTATTGTTTGATGCTAATATTGTATTATTTAATCTTATACATTAATCTTCTCTTATACATTTGAATGATGTAATATTTTATATACCCTATAGATAATGGATAAGGCATGATAAGAGTGTGATATATAAGCTACATGAAAATTTTGAATCCACTAGGCTTGAGTCCTTAGAATGATAACAAAAAATTGAACCCACCGCCACTGTCAACGCCACCACCCACCTCCATCTCCACCACCATCCTCCACCACCCTCCACTATTATCTTAACCTCCACAACTGCCACCACCACGATCACCATCACTATCACAACTGCCACCACCACTGCCACCATCCTCCTCTGCCGCCACCACCACTATCACCTACTCCACCACCATGACCTTCCACCACCACCACCACCACCCTCCACCCTCATCATCATCGCCACGACCACTATATTCCTCTTCCTCTTATACTTTCTCCACCACCCTCCACCGCCATCTTCATCGCCACCACCACCACCACCACTACCGCCACCACCACGCACTCCACTGTCGTCACCACTTCCACGTCTACAACTACCATATACCACAACCACCACCCTCCATCATTTCCACCACCATTGTCCTAGCCACCTCGGGCTCCACCGTCATCTTTACCACCCACTAACATCATCCTCATTTTTATAATATCTATCATTATTCAATATTTCATGAAACATAAGTTTATATTAATTTAAATTAAATAATAAGTTATACGTGGATGGCAAAACGCTATTGATATGCTATCCGCAATTATACAGTACACTTAAATTAATATAAAAGATTTATGAACCACAGAGATTGTGAGAAATACCATTTCACACAAAGTAAGGGTACAATTTGCGTCTGTTAATCCATTTACCTATAAATAGATTAATTGAGTTTTTATACACCTAAGGCATAAAGGTACAACTTTCTTTTGTTGGCCTGAATTGTGATCATATAGATATTCAATTTGATTAGTCTAAGTATAAGACATTAGGCTTAGTAATTGGAATTGAGAATTGTTCTTGATTAAGACATTAACTAGTAGAAACATAGGGAAAACATCATAGATAAGTTATTTTTGTTAATACATTAGTTGGAATTTTCAGCGTAATTGGTGAATCGATGAAATCAAACCCTCAGTATTGCTTCTGTCTTAAGTGATTTTTTTTTCTCTTGCTTTTGTTAATTTTGTTTTAAAAAATGGTGAATAAAAACCTAAGGTCGTGGAGTTAATTCTTTAAAAATAAATCAAATTGCTAGTAGTTTAGGCCAATTTCCCCACAATCTCTTCCAAACTCTTATTTCTACCTCCTTAGTCTTAAGGTGATGGAGGTCCTTGATTCTGGCGCTAAGAAGTTTGGTTGGAATAGTGCTTGGAATCTCCAGTTGGCAAGTCTTATTTTGATCTCTCCATGAGAAATTTAGGTAACTCCTTCAACCCGGATTGTAATTGTCTGAGTATGGATTTTTTTGAGCCATCTTTATAGTGTTGCAACTTTGGATGAATCTTTTCAAGTGAGCATGACGAGCTTTAGTGGCTGCTCCTTTATATTGGTGTCGAATCACAGGTATTATGAAGGCAGGCCTCAAACCAAAGTTGCTGACATTTTGAAGAGGTGGAACTATGCTACCTTCATAGTCATAATTAATTTAGGGAGCAGTAAGTTCCCTCAAGAATTTTTATGGCCTTATTAGGTACAATTTCATTCAACCTTTCACCAAGTTTGAAGTTGTGCTTCAAATTTAGTTCGGAGCATAAATTCCATTTCTTCTTGTGTTTCATCCACAATACTGGCTCGAGCCCTTTTTCTTAGATGCACAACCTTGGATCAACTAAACCTCACATGTACTAGCACACACAAATTAGTAGCACAAATTAAAAAACAACAAAAAAACCTAAGAAAACAATAAAACAAATAAAAAGCTCTAAAACAATAGAAATCAACTTAAATTGATATAAAAACGCACAGTCCTAGGCAACGACGCCAAAAACTTGATAGCTCCTCTACAAGTGTACAGAGTTGTCCGAAGTAATCTACCAGTTTAATTTAATCATTCCTAATATAGAACTCTTATAATCAAAGATGAAGTTCCTCTTTGTTCAAGCAAACAAGATCAGGATTTACCTATAAGTCTAAGCTCCTAAAACCTAACCAACCCCTTACTCAAATCCTTATTCTTAACCAATTCGTCAATTGCACTAGAAATAATGAAATACTTGCATGCACTCAAGTCTCAATTAAAAAAGGAGAAGAAATTCATATGTTAAATGAGAGAGTCCTAAACAAACCGAAACATTAAAGCATAACCAAAAGAATTGAATCTGTCAACTCAAATTACCGTAGAGGGATTAGTCAAACATGGCTAGCATGAATACAATCATGGGAGAATTGAATCAAAAAGCTCACCAGAAAACCCTAGTAATTTTCCCCTTGATCTCCTTTGATCTTCAAAGAAAGTGGTCCATAACACGGCTTTAGGATGTCAAAAATATGCTAAGAAACGCAAAACAAGGTTTTGGTTCAGGCAGAAAAATCTGACAAAGCCATTTATGGCGCAGCCTAGCGACGAATAGGGCAAAGGCGCAGCTATGCCTCTGTGCTGATAGCTCTGACTTCTTTTCCTAAAACGACTCGTGCGGATTGTTAACCTTTGGATCGAGCTGAAATTTTGATAAGTTATTCATAACATAAATCTACAATCTAATTGGTTGGACCGTCAATAAATGTCTAAGAGAACTAGCCCACACAAAAAGCAGCCACATTCTTTAGTGAATTATTATTTTGATTGTTTTTTAAATAAAATATAGAAAAATTAGGTAAAATCCTAACAAACAGTAATAAAAACAAATATAATCCTAATAATGTTGATTCTGATAAAAAATACTTAAAAGCTAATTATGACTCGATAAATAAAATAGAAACAAGATAAGAACAAACATAATTATCATTATATCCTCGGTTCTATAAATGTGAAAGGAAAAACTCTAGAAATCAAGGTCTCAAAGCTTTCGAGCAAAATTAGCCTTCTACAATGATTTGCTCTCGGAAATCCCTCTGTACTCTGACAGTCATTATTTCCGAAGTGAAAGTAGTTAATATCTTTTGTTACTATCCAAATGTTCTACCCAAATCCTTCCTCCAAATTTATTTGTGATCGCGCTCTTCTATATTTTGGTACTTTTTGTCTTCATAGGCATTCTTGGTGAACGTGTAGAGCAGTTTTCTTTAGCATTCTCTGCTCTAGGTTTCACCAAAATCGGTTCTGTTTGAGAGAGAATTCTTTAGGAAATATGCTTTGGAGAATTTGCTCTTTCATGTGATTCTTCTCCATCTTGTCGTTGCCTTCCCATATGGACCATTTTGATTTGACTCTTCATTTGTGTTTTCTCGTTTTGAAATTTTGTCTTTCTCAACAGAAAACACTAATGTTCGGCTCTGAGAAATCTAATGAAATTCTCTCTTGGTTGCGACTGTGGCTTATGGTGGTGAACGTCCCTGAGGTCTTGGCGGTGCAATTGTTCCCACACTGAGGGGTACCTGCAAAAGACACTCTGACACTTAAGTAAGTGCAAGTGTTCGAGAGAGAGAAGGTCGTAGAAACTAAGTAGAACATAGGTATGAAATGCTAAGAATGAATAGCATGTTTAATAAATGAACGATAGAACCTGTATTTTCGAACGACCATAGCTCATGTTTCGAGAGAAAGTTACACAAACTAAGTATAAAACAAGTACAAAATGCTAATAATGAATATCATGTTTCGAAAATGAACCGTGTAACTTTTATTCATAGGCCCGAAGCTCATGCCTTCTGTCTTTACAAGTGTGGGGATGACCCTTTACATTAGGCCTCTATATGAGCACGCAACCTTTGTTACTCCTGCTTTAATGCATTATGCCTTAGCCTTCTAGTGATATCGGACTCTAGTGAGCAAGGTGTTTCGTTCTAGGTCATTTAGTCTGGTCTTATGGCGAATGTTTCAGCACTTGCCTTTTAATCGGATGACTTTGTAGTCGGCCGAAACAATTATGATTCATCTCATCAAACTAACTTTTAAAATAAACTATTCAAACATAAATTACATTACAACAAACTAACTCAAAAAAAAAACTAACTCAAACTGTTTTTTTCATATGAAAATAAAATAAACTCTTATTTGCGAATGCTCACAGAATTACGTGTGTGGATCCTCTACTGCAGCTAGTCTCTAAATCTGTCTCCTGCAATATTTTGGGTTGTTGGATTAATCTAATGGTCAAGATATTTCAAACCATAAAAAATATATTTAATTAAATTGAAGTCACGCACGTGAGTTTTTGAGTTAGGGTTTGAAGCCCAGGAAGAGCGAGGACGTGATCACCATAGGCGCGAATACGGAAGCACGTCAATCTTAGAAACTGCACAGCAGCCGCCAGTAGCTTTAGAATCATTCCCCTCCGCGAGCAAGGAGCCAAGCACCACCAAGCGAGCGCCGAGCATCATCACCCTTATGTTAACGGTGAACACAAATTTGCCCAGCACCACTTCCTCCTCGTCATCCATTATTTTCTGCGTTAGAATCATTCCCCTCCGCCGAGCAAGCAGCCAAGCACCACCAAGCGACCATACCAGTGCCGAGCATCATCACCCTTACGTTAACGGTGAACCCAAATTTACCTAGCACCACTTCCTCTGTAACACCCCGCTTTCGGTGGCGTCACTTTAGTAACCAAAAGAAACTTAATGCGGAAAAACGTGAATATATTTTTTTCGATAATAAAATCGAAGACTGAAAGAAATGAAACTCAACAACAAAAGATAACAGAACTAATATACAACAATAATTACAGCCCCCGCTGTAAGTAACAAACCACGTCACGAGTAACCTCCAGTGACGGAAAGTGGTAGAAAGTAGCGCCCGTAGGCAAAAGGTACAATCCAAAAGAAAGGTCAAGTGTCTGCAACACTATCCCTCAAAAATGAGAATAAGGCAGCCCAAACGGCCTAAGACAAGACCCCCTAGTCCAACCAACTCTCTGTGATTTCCGTAGAGAAACCACACAAAAAGCTATCGGCGGGAAACTACCCTGTTCCCAAAAGAAACAATGACGGTCAGAGCTACGACCCTACTCCTACACTAATCCTATCTCGAGGAGCTCACACTAACACTCAATCCTACATGCTAGCGTGATCGTCGTCCGAATCTGAATCCAGAACGACCAAGTCTATGTACACCATCTGTCCTCCTCTCGCTACCGCGATGCGCTCCTGTTCCAGCATCTCAAACCTAGTTCCCCCCGAAGGGTGAGCCATCGTGAATCAGTCCGCCATGGACATCTGACAAAGGACGTAGTCCGCCAAAGCACACACAGAAGACGCGAGGATCAACTCCAAAGAATTATGTAAATAATAAATCCAATAGGTAAAGATAAGGAGTAGCCACTTAGGCTTATAAGTTAGAGATAGCATCCTAGGGTTGTACAGTTCACAATGATTATAAAAGACGATAATAACAATTAGCATGCATCAAATAGGTTTAACAAGTATCAATCACACTCAGTGACTAAGTTAGTATGCGTGTTGCATGAAATGCAATGCCGGTTAACCAAATGCAGTTCCGGAACGGATGGGCATCAACGAGTCAATCCTAGCACCAGCAACGGTGGGACCATTTCCGCTCGCATGTCTCTTATACCACACAAAGCGTAGTCAGATCAGCAGTGAACCCGAAGGTCTGCCATTTCCGTCTGCTACTAAGAATTACCACAGTGTTCTTATATGGAAATCCGGGTCTTATGACCATTTTGGAATCCACCGAGGTCCGGAGTTCGTCCCGTGTTAATACCTCAAAATGTGTGCATGAATGCAAAGTGATTAGCCAAACAACATCTTCGACCTCACTCGACACGTCGCCACGTGTTCTAGCTAACTTATTGTCTCTAAAAACATACCCTAAGGTAAAAGTCGATTCTGCGACAAAATACGATTAATCGTAAAATGAGTGCAAACACTCACGATAACTCTTCGAGTCATCAATGCTCTCACGAAGTCTCACACTTCAGTGGAGTCTCACACATTCACAAAGTCTCACGCTTCAGTGAAGTTTCATGCTATTCACGAGGTCTCACGCCTCAGTGAAGATCCATGCTTTCCACGAGGTCTCCCGCCTCAGTGAAGTATCACGCATTCACAAGGTCTCACGCCTCAGTGAAGCTTCTCGGCTCATCCCTTGGATGGCTAAACAAACTGCTCAAAGAGCGAAGGAGTATTCGACATACTCAGAAACTTACAGTTTTCTCAACACTTGGATCCGACGACACTTCTCGTTTTCCAAAACTAAGATTTGACTCCTAAGCTTCCTTTCGAGTTTGTTATCATTATTTGAAGATTTAGAGGTTGTTTAATGTCTTATGAATTTTCCTTATAAAACAATATCCTTTTAGTCTTATCGCAAATCTTATGAGTTTAAGGATCTCCTAATCCCAATTAACTTTCAGAGAATGTCTCGATCCACTAAAACAACACTAGGCCCGAAACCTCGTTCGTCCTATCAAACTTTCCCAAAATCTCAAAATAAAATCGACATGACCTGCCCGCTATTCTCACTACTCAGAAACACAGATATCAGTGGAAAGACATAATTAAATCAGCACAGTCAACAAACATGTCATATATCAACACATCCTAGAATAATCACGTAGCACTTAGCATATAAAGCATGCATCACACATCCTAGATTACCCACTTAGCACGTACCATGTAATTCAATCTCAAAAACAGTCAGTAGATGAATCATCTACATTGTCAGCCGAATCCTCAGAAAACATTTTTCCAATCAAACACAAACAAGTGCATAAACAGTAAATCAATGTCGAAAGCATCGACCCTAAGCATTAACTAAGGATTCAGTGAGTAGCCCTCACCTGCAGATTCTCTAGGGTTCTCCTCTAACACTTCTTCACAGTCAAAGCCTTGTTCCACAGGAAAATCCTCAAAAGCACCTTTAGAGTAAAACCACAGAATTCCATCAAAAACTATCAGAAACTCAGTAATCAATACTCACTAAGGTTACACGAAGTAGTACATACTCCGAGGTACGATAATCTAGCGCGAAATGACAAGTTTTCGAAAAAGAAATTTTCCTCCTCCCCCCTTAGGGTGCTCGGCCACTATTGGTAATTAGGTGGGTCGATTTTTCTTCGATCAAACTTGGTTCCTAGGTTATCATTAGTTGTAACTAAGGGTATTCTAAACTCGGAAAAATTATCGGATCGAAAACTGTCACAGGGGTATTTTGGTCAATATTTTTAGCCCAGAATTTCAAAACTGAAATTTCGAAAACCAAATTGGATGGGGACGTCACCAACGACGTTTGTGACAACTAATCCTACTAGCACTAAGCTAAGGCGATAGTTTTCAGCCCAAAGGACGAAGCTTTGCCCCAAAATGGGTATTTTAAGCAGAATTGAAACTCGACGGTAGTTTTTCGAGAATCGGCGGAGTATTATTAGCTAAACATGCTCTTGGGTACGTAGGGAAGATGTTTAGAATCAAAAATGGAATTATCAGGATAGTTTTGCAAAAACCTCAAAACTATGAGCACAGAAAGACATAGAGAAAAGCTATGGAAAAGACGATCAGAGGTAAGGATTAGAGACTATACCTCGATACCTTGAAGTAGCAACTGTCGAATCAACGATCAAGCAAGAAATGAACAAAATCTCTTCTCCTCCTCCTCCTCCAAAGCTCGCGGGTTCAAGAGAGAAAATGGGTAAGATTTTTGTGTTTTTTTCTCATTCTTGGCTATATATAGAGGTTGGAAAAACGCGGGAAAATGAAAGTTTCGCGATTCCGATTTTTTCCGGCTTCATTCTCCGTGAATTCTAAGATAGGTTTTGGCGACAGAATTCCAAAACTCAACAGAGGTTTCTTGGAATTAAGACAAACGATCCAAAGTCGGTGTAAATCTATTTTACCCGATAAGTTACTTTTTGCAGTGGATGTCGGAAGAGAAAACTTCCTTCTGAAGAAAGATGGGAAACATCAGGAGAAATGGGTGAACGCGTGTGGAATCTTCATTTGAAGCTCCGAATAGAAAAAGTCTTCATCGTCGGTTGATTTTAGGTTTCTTGAACTATCAGGGTTTTAGTTTCGGCAAACTTCCGATAATTGGAATCGGACGTTCGTAGATTCTAGAGTTTCGCCTTGAAACGATTGTTTATAGACGATCAAGAGAAGTTCTAACATTTCTCTGAAGATTTTTGGAATTAGCTTCCATCGTGCCTTTAAGTGAAAACTAGCTATTTGCTAGGGTTTCTGCCCTAGGTTTAAGCGTATATCGATCGTGCTATACCTTTTATCGATTTTGATATAATCCTTAGACTTTTCCTGAACTTTCTCCTTCACAAATTTATTCCTTTCGATAAACTCTTGTTCAGGTTTTTCCTTCACGATACATCAAACCTACTCGTAAATGGAAATCTCTTCCACTTATTCTAAGCTTAAAAACTTGGGTCTTACATCCTCCTCGTCATCCATTATTTGCTGCGTGAATGTATGACTAATATATTCTTTGCTATGTTTTTGTTTCTCTAATGTATTTTTTGATTAGATAATTAAGGGATGCATACCCAATTTATTCTTTCTTGTGCCATTATTTATCATTCTTAATTTGATATAGGATGCAAGAAGATTGGAAGCCAAAAGTTGGTATGGTTTTTGACAGTGTTGAGGAGGCTTGGAAGTTTTGGGTAGAATATGGGAGAAGAGTTGGGTTTGGAGTGAGAAAACAATATGTACACAACAACAAAGATGGTTATCCTACTTCTTGCAGGTTTGTTTGCTGCAAAGAAGGCTTGAGAAGGCCAGACAAACGAGATTATAAAACGACTCATCCAAGATCGGAGACTAGAACAAATTGTGAAGCACAGTTAGGGCTTAAAAGTATGTGTGAAAAATTAACCGTGCATGATTTTGTGGAGGAACATAATCATATTTTTCATCTACAAGATGAAGGTATGAAAAACGGTAGAAAGGGGGGGTTTGAATAACGTTTTCAGTACAAAACTACCACCTTAAAGATTTTGACAAATCTTTCGAGAACTTAAGTGCTAAAGATAAGAGATAGAAAAGCGCACAAGGATTTTATCCTGGTTCACTTGATAAATCACTCAAGCTACTCCAGTCCACCCGTTAAGGTGATTTCTTCCTTCTTAGAATGAAGGCAATCCACTAATCAGGTAAGAGTTACAACTGCACTTGAAACCTACAAGTGACTAACAATTACACTGACTTAGCTCACACTAAGATTCACTCTCTTAGTCTTCTCTAGGATCCGATCAGCCTTGATCTCCTAAAGGAACTAAACAAACTGTTTATCAAAGAATTGTTTACAAGAGATTTGCTTCTAAAAAGCTAATAGTAAACTCAATGAATTTCAGATGAAAGAAAGCTTAGAATAATTTGAATATGTCTTGCGCGTATGTATTGCTTCTAGCCGCTTCTTTCAATCTTCAGCCTCTATATATACTCCAAGGATTAGGGTTGAGCGATGCATGGGAAATGCTACTGTTGGAGGGCAGTTCTGGAAAATCCAGCTTCTGCTGTGGCTGAGAACGTTAGGTAGGTCGTCAGGAAGGTACAGTTGCTTTTGTACTTGGATAGCGACGCGACCTTTAAACCTAGGAGACTTCTGATCAGGGGAATGCTTCATATTGGAACTTGTGAAGCCGGTTGATCAGAGTCAGAGGGAAAGCACAGATCCTCTGACCATTGTATCTTCTGATTCTGAACTCAGAGGGAAGAACATGGCCTTCAGAGTTTCTTGCTTCTGGACTTCAGAGTTTCCACTATTCAGCTTCTGGATCTTCAGAGTCTTCTACACCATCAGAACATCTGAACCTTCAGTGTTTCTTGGTTATCAGAACATCTGGATCTTCAGAGCTTCTAGTGACTGAGTCCTCATCAGAGTTTGTATAACTTCAGAACTTCTGAAGCTTTTCCACTGTTCATACTGAACATGGTGAATGCGAAAGCGTTGCTTGGGTCACTCTTTATACACAGTGCTTCTGATTTGTGTGAGATTGAGTTGAGGTCAGAGCCTGTAAATAGCACACTCAGAAAAACACGTTAGAGTACCACAATTGTTCATATCAAAAGGTTAACTTGTAATCATCAAAACATAGAGTTGTACTACTAGATCAAAACTTGATCTTACAATCTCCCCCTTTTTGATGATGACAAAACTAAGATTTTTGATGAACAATTCTTAAACATTAAACTGAATTCACTCAGAGTTTAGAGATATAGAATGAGACTTATCCTGAAGTGAATAGTTTATCTTGCTCATTCTGAATTCAAGTCACTGCTTGATTCTGAGCTTAGCTCCCCCTGAATCTAATACTTGATGAAAACGTTAGTAAAGTCTAGATTCTGAGCTAGAGATATAAGAGTTCAGAGTGAAAAAAAAAACTTATGACATAGATGAAAATCGAGTAATCAGAGTGCATAAGTAATCAGAGTCATGGACAAGGTATCAGAGTCTTGGGTATCAGAGTCAACTTATAATCACTTCAGAAGAAGTGAAATGTATTCCTTGTATTTGCCCAGTGACACATCTATGGTCATGAAGGTGGAACTCTTAAATTCTCCAAAAGAAAAATAAATCACACTAACACATCTTACACATCAAAAACTGGGTTTACTCCCCCTTTTTGTCATAAGCAAAAAGCTTGGGGTGTGAAAAACTTAGCTTGAAGTACAAGGTACTCCCCCTTAGAGAAGGTCTAAGTTTAAAGAAAATGAAAAATATGCAAGAGCCAGAGTTAGGTGAAATAAATAGAAGAGTTAATGCAGGAGAAGAACGTTTACCACCGGTCAAGTGAGTAAAGAGAAGGGTCAGTTACCAAGAACTTAACCTCGAGAAACCGTAGGAGCATTAACTTTCAGAGAGAAAGTGAAGCCTATATAAAGCGTTTGAGAGAAAGGTAAGCTTCACACCTCGAACAAATTTCAGTAAAGAAAAATGGCATCATACATCGTAGCACTGGAAGAGCTGAGGAAGAAGGCATTTGAGGAGGACTTGTTCCTGAACATCAGGCATCCAGAGGGTACAACGACCATCGCGGAGCTGACACGGACACTGCTGGAAGAGGACCTGCGTCCAGAGTTGGAGAGAGACCTGAAAGAATTTCTTGCCTTCGTTGAGGAGGTGCAAGAACTCAGCCGGCTTGAACTCAAGCTGCTGGAAGAAAAAGAAAGTTTGGAAGAGGAGCTCAAGACTGCAGAAGAGGTTCTGGAGAGGGATGAGCTAAAGGACAGGCTCAGCAACATCCAGCATGTACTGGAGCGTCTGGAGAAGAATAGGTCAGAGCAGCGCCAGGAGTGCAGAAGAATGAGGAGAGATCCTCCATTCTAGACTTTAGGAAAGAATGTATGATGTAAACATAAAGAAATATTATGAATAAAAAGAGTTTTGCAAACATATGTGACACAAATATATATATATAGATGCATATATAAGCACAAACGAATCAACGAGAATGAATAAGTAAAAAGAAACAGAGTTTAACAAAAATAAACAAAGTTAAAGAAAAAAGAAAGAAAAAGAAGAGATCCTAAAACTAAGGTTTGTCAGATCGTCGCAGAAGTTCCATCATCATGTGCTTCATCTCAATCAGCATGGATTCATGAATGTCAAGACGCTGTTCCATGATGTCGAGTCTGGATGAGCTTGACTGAGTAGAACTGGAAGGAACATTCTGAGCAGCTTGAGAATCTGGAATGGAAGCAGAAGCAGCAGGAGTGAACACAACTGGTGCAAGTGCTTGGCATCTAAGAGCTTCAGCCTCAGCTTCAAGTCGCTCTGCCTCTAGTCTGGCTTGTTCAGCTTGAGCTGCTGCGAGACGTGCAGCTTCTTCTGCTTGAGCTTTCTTTCTCTTGGCTTCTTCAATAGCTTCAAGAAGCTTATTCCTCTGTTCTTGTTCATGAAGAGCCACCCTTCGAGCAAACCTTTGCTTTGCAGCCTCAATGCTCTGACTTCCCTCTGCATGCAGGAGCTGCATCATAATTGGAACTTGAGCCACTAGCCAAGTGCCCAGATTGTTCCACTCATCAGCCACACATTCAGCATTCTCACTGAGGTCAGTCTGACCGTGCACATTGCGGAGCCTCAAAGAGGCTTCATGATAGAAAATATTGATGCACTCAGAGAGAGATGTGGGTTGGAGGTGAGTATAGGGAATTATGGAGAGGTTGGTTTCAGGAGAGGCTGGGTGATTGCTGCTATGAGCTTCAGAGGCACCTTGTGGAGAACCAATGTTAATCATTTGAGTATTGGGTTCAGAGGTTCCAAGGTGAGGGTCTGAAGTTTCAACCAGAGGATGAGGTGATCTAACCGAGGATTGGTTAGACACTGAATGTTCGGGTTCAGGTTCTGGTTGAATAGGCTCTTGGTGGTCAGGGGCAGGATGAGCTTGTTGAGCCAAAGGGTCTGCCTCTTGTAAAGGATTGGCCAAGATAGGTTCATCTGGGTCTACTAGACGTTCAGGTCTAGGGCCAGGATATCTCCTAGGGCTTGGACAAGTGAGGTAGTATTCCTCTAAGGTAGACACCTTTTCTTTTCTAACCTCCATGAATTTTCTAATGGATTCAGAGTTATTGGAGGGAGAAGAATCAGCAACATTGGTTGGGAAGGATACAGGTGTATAGGCGGTGGAAGAGTCTGTATCCGTGGTTCTGGCAGCAGGACGTGCTGATGCTCTGGGAACAGAGTGATCAGACGTTCTGGGTTGTGGTTCTGTTTGGTTTGGCTCTGGTTGTTCATGGATGATGGGTTCAGAAGATAATGGGTCGTACGGAATGGTAATGAGAGAGGTTGGATCTTCTGACCTAGAGGGTTGGTTCTGAAGCAAATTCCAGAGAGGTGCTTCAGTAGGGGAAGGTTGAAAGAAGGAAGATCTTGGGGAATGTGGTGGAGTGGTGGTTTGTGCAGCTGGTTGGGATTCAGGAATAGGAGTGAGGGGATTTGAGGAGTGTTTGAGCATTGCAGAAATAGGGAGTGCATCAAATAAATTCAAATCATCATCAGAAGCAAGTGCAGGCTTACTTGAATGTGCTGATGATCTAGTCACTCTGGCAGGAGGTTCAGTCCTTCTGACCACTTCAGCAGCTGGTTCCACCCGAGTAGGCTTCACCACGATTCTGACCTGCTTCTTCTTCTTCTTCTTCGGAGGACCATCCTCATTGTCACTATCATCACCATCATCAGGCTTTCTCTTTGTCTTCTTGACCAGAGGGACATCGGATTCCTCAGAAGATTCGTCCATTATCATCTTCCTCTGAGCTTTCTTCTTGGGAGGAGAAGGAAACTCTGGAGCTGGCGGCAGTCTGCTGACGAAATCATCAAGATCGATTTCGAATCCTTGAGCCCTTAGGACTTCAACATAGCACCGGATGGCGTCAGGATTGTCTGCCTGTGTCCACAGAGGGTAGTCATTCAGAGGCATCCTTCTGCTTCTGATCTCAGAAGATGTGTCTTCATGAGCAGGAGCAATCTTCTTCTGGACCAAACCCATCTTCTTCAGAGAATTTGCAGTGAAGACATCACTGACAATGGTGCTCAAATCCTCTACACATCCAGCATTGACCAGATCTTGCACCAGGTTGCTTTCAATGAGAAAGTCTGAGAGCAGTCTCCCAAAAGGGATATATTTGATTGCTGACTTGATGGAGGCAGTGGTGCGAGACTTCCGGATGCATTCCTTCAAGTAGGAGAACAGGAAGTAGGGAAGGCAGATCTACTTCTGGTCTTGGATGAAGAACAGCATCACCTTCTGGTTGAAGTTGATGTAGTCTGGAGAACTGCCCTTCGGTCTCTGGTTTATGCAGTGGAGCAGGATTTTGTGCCAGATCCTGAGCTTAGGATGAAGGTCCATCACCTTGTAACTCGTCTTGCCCGGTTTGTAAGTGGTGTACAGGGCCTGGTTGATTATATCCTTGGTGCTGGGTTTCAGCTTCGATTCCGTGAGTTGGAAACGAAACCCATAAGCAGTGTCTGCACCCAGCAAGTTCACGAAGGACTTCTCCGTGATGATGATCTTTCTGCCGAGGATGTACGATACCACCTGAGTATCGTCGCAGTCGGCATGCTTCCAGAATTCCTTGACCAATCTATCATACACCGGTCCTCGAAGTCTGTTGAAGTAATTTCCCCAACCTTGAGCTTGGACTTCAGGACGAAGATCATACCCATTTGTAGCCAGGTTGTCGAGGTTGAATCTCCATTCTGCCAGGACTTGGAGTTCCTCAGGAGGATATACGCAGTGAACGGCACAGCCCCGTTCTGCAATTGGAACACTCTGTTCTTGAGTTTGAACTTGTTCTTGTGTCGGATTCTCAGGGCCCCTTTGACCCGTTGTAAGACCAACTACCATGTGGGGGAACTGAGGAGCATCTGCAGTAGATCTTCTGGTTTGTCTCACCATTTTGAAGAGGTTGAAGGTTTGAGGTAGAAGATGAAGGTTGAAAGATGAAGAGAGATCGAGAGAGAATTCGAGAACAAGCGGTTTCGAAAAAGCAGAGAGAGCGAGAGTAAAATCCGGAAGTGAAAGAGATCGTGTGTGTATAGTGGGTTTTATCAAATAACCGTTGTTGATTCAAAAAGCACTTTAAGATCAATGGTTGAAAATTAAAGATAGATAGTAACAGTAAAATACACAAATCACACACAGGAGAGAAGCATATCTACACGCAATCATAACAGACTGTCACACGGGCACAAGGAACTATGCATCAGAAACACTGACACACGTGTTGTTGTCTCAGCTTCAGAGTCAGTACCAGTGGGTACACACACTCTGATTGAGTTACCTTCTGGACTAGACATCTTCTGATCAAGAAGTATCATAGTCAGAGGTTCTGATCCATCTTCACTCTGGACAAAAGTCCATGTTCAGATTTTTCAGAATAAAATTAAATCTATCCTCTCCTAAGGGCTTTGTAAAGATATCTGCCCATTGATGGTCAGTATCAACAAACTTCAGAAGAAGTACGCCCTTCTGTACATAATCTCTAATAAAGTGATACTTTACCTCAATGTGCTTTGCCCTTGAATGCAAGATAGGATTCTTACTCAATGAGATTGCAGCAGTGTTATCACAATAGATTGGGATATTGCTCTCAAGGATCTGATAATCCTCCAGCTGATGTTTCATCCAGAGCATCTGAGTGCTGCATATTGCTGCTGAGATATATTCTGCCTCTGCAGTTGATAGTGCACTGGTTGATTGCCTCTTGCTTGCCCATGAGACTAGATTGCTTCCCAGAAATTGACAATTTCCTGAAGTACTTTTTCTCTCTGTTCTATCTCCAGCATAATCAGCATCACAATAACCTGAAAGTTTATACTCTGATGTTTTCTTATACATCAAGCCAAGGTTAGTGGTGCCTTTCAGATACCTTAGGATCCTCTTAACAGCAGTTAAGTGGGTTTCCCTTGGATCTGATTGGAAACGAGCACATAAGTGAACACTAAATAATATGTCTGGCCTAGATGCAGTTAAGTATAGAAGTGAACCTATCATGCCACGATAGAGCTTCTGACATACTTTACCACTTTTATCTTCTTTCTCCAGAATGCATGTAGGCTGCATTGGAGTCTTGGCCACTGTAGATTCCAGCATATTGAACTTCTTCAGAAGTTCTTTAGTGTACTTGCTCTGATGGATTATGTTCCTTCTGGTGTTTGATCAACTTGTATTCCCAGAAAGTACTTTAATTCTCCCATCATACTCATCTCAAATTCAGCCTGCATCATCTCAGAAAATTCTTTGCATAGAGATTGATTAGCAAAACCAAATATAATATCATCAACATAAATTTGCACAATTAAGATATCATCTTTATAAGTCTTTCAAAAAAGAGTTGTATCTACTTTACCCCTTACAAACTCATTCTCCAGATGGAATGAGCTAAGTCTCTCATACCATGCTCTGGGAGCTTGCTTCAGACCGTAGAGTGATTTCTTCAATTTGAAGACAT